>NW_011888955.1:2068692-2079021 GCF_000151845.1 Pteropus vampyrus
CCCAGCGGCTCACGGCAGTTACCTTCGATCGCGGTTTGCTCATTTCTTATCAAATGTAATTTGAACATTTTTATCTTGCGGAACATCTTAAATATTTGAAACAGATCCTAAATACTTAAGACAGCTCCTAAATGGGACAAGCAAGGTAGACAAAGAACACAGCGGGCTTTCATTAAAGCAAAGTGTGTCTGAATACCGCACAGGAGAAAGACGAGGGGAGGATCGGGTACCCGACCCCTCCATACCTGCGCCCATTCAAGAAGAATTACTTAGATGCTTCACCCGGAAGTACTTAAATGGCTAGAGGAGTTTTTACTGCTTGGCTATGGCGTCTGCTGAATTCTCATCTCTTAGATTTGGGGTAAAAGTCAACAATTCTTTTTTTAATGTCTGTGGCATTTATCCTCTACCCTACGGGGTCATCTGAGAAGCCATTATTTCACCCAGAAATGTTCTCATATATGGTCGATGGGACACAGAACCTTTGGATGATGTCATCATCGAAACAAGGTGTGACTGTAATACAACTACTCTGTGCCAACAGGGCTACTGTGAACTAAACACTGAGATCTGATTCCATAATTCTAGAATCTACGGCACATTCTTTTGGAAAAGACCTAAATTAACAGGTTAAAGTTTGGTAAATAAGGTGAAGAAAGTAAAACTAAGGAATATCAGTGACTTAAAAATATCTTGTTGGTAAACGTTTAAATAACTTTTCTTCACATCTACAGGAGCAGGATGGTGTAGTGAGGAAGAGGGGCTTGAAGCGGGGACTGTCCCTGCACCTCTAGTGACTCCTGACCTTCCTTTGCTTCGGTGAGCTGGGTAACATCGTCTGCCTTATGAGGGCTGTAATGAGGCTTAAATATGTCACATACCTTCGGTATGTATGTAAAATGCATACAGTAGTGCCTGGCATGTAGTTAATACACTAGACTTGTTAACCGGTGTCATTTAAACGGAGTCTTAGGAGAGTAGAGGTAAGTAATTGTGGTCATTTCATCTGAGTCATGGTGGGTGAGGGAGCTTATATTGAGAGAGCTTGGGGTGTCAGGGGTGGTATGGATATTACTTCTAAGGTCCCTTTTGACTCTAAAATTCTATGATTCTAAGATTCCAAGTAAAGAAATAGGTGTTTGCCTTCAAAGAATTCATCATCCTGTTGTGAAAAATAGGATGCCTTAGAGACTCCAATCTTGCCGTTTTTATTTGCATAGCCCTGGGACCTGGCCTGACACCTGGCTTACAGGGTGGACCTAACATTTTAAGAGCAGAAGAATGAAGGGATGATACCTCACCGCACAGAGAAAAGATGTCAAAATGACAAATAAGTGGCATCGACATCAAAGCGTTCGAGGACAATGGGACTCGCTGTGGCCAGCGGCTTGCGGGCACGTACCCTATCCTCACTTGACAGCTTCGAATCAAAGAATTTGAGTCAGAAGGAGCCTCAGAAGTGATATCTATGTCAAACTTTCCCTCCGTACATCAATGCCTGGATCTTTTTAGTGGATTATTTACATTGTTTTTATTTTCGCCTTTTTTATATAAAAAATTGAAATCAAGAGAGCTTAAAATTTTACTTTGAGTTGTTTTATAATTTCGCTTTCCTGGGAGAGGACAAGTCTAAACCACATAGCGTTTCTGGGAATCACAGACTACGGACGTCAGAGGACCAGGCGGCCGACAGCATCCCCTCAGCCGATGGCAAACGCGCTTCCTGGCTTCCATCGTTGGGTTACTGTCTCCCTCTTTTCTGCCCCTTCTCTTTCTCCTCTTTTTAAGGAGTTTCTTACTGCTCAAGAAGCAGCTGTTGCCTCCTGTTTAACTTAACTAAAAGATGTCCCAGATTCTTGGATGAATTTCAGTACATCAGTGAAGATCATAAACTGTTTGATTGTTTAAGCAGAAGTTTACACAATCCGCAGTTCCAAAATAACTCGACTTTAGAGAATAAACGTACTTTTGGAAGTAAACCAAGTTTTATGAGCTTTTCACCATTTGTGGTGACAGCTTTTAATACACTTGGATTTCTAAAGTCAGGTTCAAGGGCTGGGGTGTGTTACCTGTCATAGTCAACTCTGCAAAAATGGTTTTACAGACCACTTTTGGTCTGTAAATGTCGTGTTGAAAATTGCCAAAGAATTCTCCTACCATTGTATAAGTTTGTCATGTTGGTCAAGGCCATGCTGCGGCATTGGGATGTATCAAAATATATGTGTAATCGAAAGCGTGAAAGCTTTACTTAGACAGAACCTGAAGCCGACAAGGGCTTTTTATATAAAATGCTCTTACCTAGAAACTCTGTTTCAACCCAGTGTCTACCTTTACTAAATTCAAAATCAAACGTCAACCAGATTCAATACCTTTAGAATGAAATGCCTTGGGTAAGTACTAACCCATTATAAAAATTACCCTTATATCTATATAAAATAATAAAGATTTCATAAGGTAATATGAAAAACATACATATGCACTCACTCACACTTACATATATAATTGTGCCTATCTTGATTGTTTTAGAAATGGCATTTTGGTGTTTAATATATAAAGCACTTTCTTATGGATCACATGAGAGACCTACAGGTAGTCAGTTGATCAAAAACTGGTTTAAAACGGGACTCATGAATAATAATACGTGAATATCATTAATTTATTTAACTTAAAATACAGAGGTGCACCTCAGTTGCCAAGCCCCCCTTTCCAGGTGGGGCCCTACTGATGGTATTTAGAAAAGGCTTTCTGGCCTTTCCAGGAGAATTCGAATTTTAAGACATTTACAAAACCGTCTGAAAACAAAAGCTTTTTAGATCTTCATGTTTTCTCGCTCTTTTATATTTCTGTCACCCACATCCGATTTAAATTTGACAACTCACCTTTTTAGCTCAGATTAGCTTGCATACAAACCAGAATTTGTACTCATGGATCATCAGCTTATATAAATTTTATTTAACTTATATAATTGCAAAAAAGGTAAGATTGTCATATATAATTTTGGGGAACAAATAAGACTGACTCTTGATACACATGCCACTCAGCTTTTGGAGTGACTGTCCCGGGCTGCGAGCAAGGACAGCCCTGCGCCCCGGTCTGCATGTTGTCCCCAGAGAGTGGACAGCAGGGTCCGTCCATGCTGAGAGGCTTACGTGGAGTTTGGGAAAAGAGCAGTATCGTCAGTCAGGAGTGGGAAAGTGCCCGCAAGGTCAGAAGCGAACACAAATCGGTGACATTAGATGGCGGTAAGAGGCCTGTGGAAATTTCCAAAGCATGGGCTTATTTGTTGCCAATATGCAGATCATGCATAAAGGTTTTGAGATCCTTGCTATTATTAGTAAAAAAGAAATGTGGAGGGAAAAAACCCACTAGATTAGAAACCAAAGATTTCTTGTTTTTATTTTATTTTTCTAGTCCCATTTTTTTAATTAACTAGATGTGTGATCTTAAGCACGTTAGTTTTCTTCAGAGTTCAGTCCTCTTCTGGAGAATGAGAGCCTGATTGGATTATCTTTAATGTCCCTTGGATTCTAAAATGGTATGACTATCGCTGCCAAATATTTACTGTCAGCACTGGGGACAGTGACCAGCATCACTCTTGGATTAATGCTTAAGGCAGGAGGGTGACATGGTGCCGTTGCCCTCCATGTAGAAAGAAGCGACTTGTACATAACTGAAGAATAAACTGGGGAGCATAGTGTCCTTTCTAAAACACATGTTTGATCTTGTCAGCCCCCGTCTCCACCCCACAGAGAAACACCTTTGTGGTTTCCCATCGCAGGGACCAAAGTCCCTCTCATCTAGGTAACTGGCTCCGCACGTCTCAAACGGGCCACTGCGGGGTGCCGGAAGTGCTGGTCCTTCATTCTGCGGGAGCTCTTCTGGTTTTGCAAGACGCTCGAGATCATCAGCCCTCGATCATGTGACAACCCAAAGTGCTGTCCTCTCCCCGACTGACCCGGGAGCACCTTCCAGCGTCTTCTCTGTCACACATCGGCCTTTTACTCAGTTCCTTGAAGGAACGCTCCATCCTGCTACAACCTTCGAAGCTGCTGTTTCTTCTCCTTGGATTGTTCTTCTCCTTAGAGTAAATCTTTCCTGACTCCCCATATTGTACTAATTTCTTTCACCGTACACCCCTGCAACTGGATGCATCTTCCCTTTGAAGCATTGATCGTAATTGTAGTTTCACGATTTTGGTGGGTGTGTTATTACTTGCTTTTGGCCATTCTTCTCCACTAGGCTGTAAGTTCTGTGATTTTATGTCTGTTTAGTTCTCTACCAATTGCCCATTACCTTGTGCAGCGCCTGTAAGATGCCAAATGCTCCACTAACATTGAATGAATGAACTGAAGAATATGAATTATGCCAGCAGCTACTTGAAAACATGGATCTGTAGCGCTTTTAATACAAAACCCTAAACATGGCTTTCTGATAATAGCTTCACTTGGTCTAAATCACTCTCTATACCAGTTTGTTCAAGAAGCTTTAGTCCTAGAGCTCCCTATTAAAGTCATTGTACATCTGAAAAATTTTAAAAAGTAAAAAGAAAAAGGAACCCACTTAGCCTGGAAACGGGGATTATAAAGCATTAGGCAACTGTAAAAGCAGCCTCGATTTACAAGCACGAAGCTAAGAGTCCATCAAACCATTTCAGATCATTTCTAGCAAAATTAAGCAAATGTTCAAGGTTTTGAAGAATATATACGATGTCGTTTTAAAAAATTAAGCATATGTTCTAGATCTTCATTCCTGTGCTCTAGCGAATAAGATTCCTATCTCTAGCAGGTACTTAGGCCCTTTGATTGCAGAGTGGAAGCAACTGGAAGAGAGGAAAATTACACACCGCTCTCATTTACAGTAATGGCTCGAGGGAAATCGAGAAGAAGAAAGAGATTGTTGGCTACACATCGTTTGGCTAAGTCAAAAGAAAGAAATACCCAAAAGAACGGCTGGGGTTTTTTCCATTTCATATTTCTGAGAACGATGTCAGATCAGGGGACTTTTAGTATCTGTTTCCTTCTAAGAAGCCTTTTCGTTTGATGGCAGCGAAGTACAGTTCTTTGCCACCCTCATTCTCTGTTGCTCAGTCACCCCGGGCACCTGCGCCACTTCTGTCTGAAAAACTGACACCTGGGGACTGAAATTAGAACAGTGACTGAGCCAGGAGTCAGAAGTCCAAGATCCTGTCACCAAGGCTGTCACTAAACCTCCTGGTCCCTGGACAAGGCGTAATCACTGTCTCTGACATGAGAGGAGACTGGACGAGGGCTCCTAACCCTTCCAGCGGGCGCTGTGGAATCCACCCCCCAGGATTACATATATCACCATGTGGCTCGTGAGGCATTTGTCTTGGAGGCCTTACTGAAATGTGACCAGTGGCCGGTTCTGGCCCTGTAGAGAGGATCTTGCCCGTAGAAGGGCCCCTCGTTCCACAGCAGGACCAGCAGCGGCTTGCTCGGGGTCCAGATGTAGCTCCGTTCTGGGAACTTGTCTTGTACTGTGGGTTTCTACTGAAGGGCTTCACTGAGGTCCCGCAGAGGATGAATCCACCTTTCCCAGCATGTGTGTTTATCGGAAAGATACTTGAGTTAAGAGTCAAAAGATGTGGGCCCCCTTCGGTCTCTGATTCTCAATGAGCTTTGTGACTTTTGGCAAATTATAAAAAAAAAAAAAAACCTCTCTGAGCCCCTATCTCCTCATCTATGAAGTAAGGACAATACTTCCTGTCTTCACAGGGGAGAACAGAAAGATCAAATAAGAGATGATCGTTCATCTGTACCACAAGGAGATTTGCCTGGAGTTGCCTGGTGCATAATAAACTCTGAATAAGTATGATGGAATTTAAATCTTTCACATTCAAAACTCACTGGAAATCCTGTAGAGAAAGTGGTTTTTATGGGACATGAGCGTTCTAAGGTATGTTTTGTATTTATGAATGTTGACCGTTTTGCAGATAATGATGAAAATGTGAGATTAGGAAGTGTTCCTTGTGCCGCGGGAATGTGCTTCAGGTGAGTGAGTGTATCCTGACTTGTACCAAAATTTCGGCTATAGAAGCATGTCAGGGACTATATTTTCAAAGTAATAATAATGATAACATAGTCTTATTAAAATCAAGCAATTTTGGTAAATCTAAATACCTATGACTACCTTGAAATCACCTTGGCATTTTAACATCCAGGTGGCTAGCCCCAGATTAATTCACATGTTTATATATAAGGAACTCTGCTATCCCAATATGACTAAGTGAAAATAAATGACAGATGTTTAATTCTAATAATAGTTAACAATGACTAAGCTCAGCCCTGGGGTTTTAATAAACGCTTTCTGTTGGTAAAGCAAAGTTGAGATGAGACTTGACCCCTGAGGCTGGATTTCAGGTACAAAATCCACCTTTTACACGTGCTTTTCCACGTGAAGTTCAAGATTCTCTCAGACTAATTTTCTATCCTCTGCCTTAGTCTTATCTTAATGTTAATGTTTATATTTCTTGATATTTTTGCTTATTTTTAAACAATCCACTAAAACAATCTCTAATTAGAAATTCCTCTTATTTTTTTTCAAACTTTTAGATAGCATTAAATTTGTCTACATGAAACGCTTTCAAGTTGAGATCTTCCTACTCGTTTTTTTCAATTATAAATCAAAGTCGATGGTTTTGCTACTGTTCCAATATTTATGTTTTTCTCTACAAGAAAAATTCAAAAGGGGAGCACTTGTCGCTGTTGTTTAAGCTGAACGATTTTTTGCTTATTTTAATGTTTACAGTTGTTTTGCCTTTTGTAAATGTAGGCCAACTTCCCAGAAGACTTTTAGACAGCTTCTCCTAGAGAAGAGTTTGTGAAAAATGATCATGTATTCTCTAAAATTGAAGGAAAAAAGTGAGTATGACAAACCTACCCAAGGACATACTGATGATGTTCCTTTGTCTTAGAGTCATCAGACATCACTGTACTATTTATCAGTATTTATTCACAGCAGAAGGAAACATTGCACCATAGTGGTAATTTAAGATGTCATTTAAAACCAAAAAGGGCAATTTACCTTCAAATGTATGTTATGAGTTATGCCGCTTAATGTATTTTTTCCTTGCAGAATTTATACATGTCCGATTAGCAGAAGCACAGAATAATTAACTCTGATGACTTAGCTTCATAATCTATTAACCGTGTACTCGCTGGCCCCCTGCGACTATTTCTCTGTCATCCAAGGTTTTTTACATTCTTAGATCAATCGAGGGGTCCGTTTGTTGGGACTGTGCTTTGCAGCCACCAGAATAATTTTCACCCATATGTTGCTTTTATTTTAAAACCGTGGGGATATTTAATCTTGGCAGCGTTTTCAAATAAAATTAATATTTTACTCATGTTCTGCGCAATTTCAGTGGAAAGACATTTTCTGTTCTTGCCTCTTTCGTAAAGACTTGAGGACACATGTGCGGGAAGTACGTTTCTTTTATTCTAAGTCCTTCGTCCTTCATGGAAACAATCGTAGAAAGATCCAGACTGTCACAGCTCCCAACAGATGGGAAAAGTACGGTGGGAGGCGGCTTTTCCTCCGAGTGGTCTTCATTCTCTAATCTTAATGAGAAAGCAAGTTCTGGGAACTGAAAGCTAACACGCTAAAGACGAAAGCATTAAAGAGCAGTTTGTAAAAGATGCCACTTAAAAGGAGGCCTAGTATTCGGTTGACAAAGAGCTTAGTAAGCTTCTCTGCTCTCAGGCCCCATACCCACTCTTCCCACAGAGAAGCCTAATCCCCATGGGCGAGGATGGTCAGGAGTCAGGGACCTTGACTGATTAGCCATTTGGAACTGTCGCCTGGCTCTTCTACGTTGTCCCACAGGTCCTTTTGGCACTTATATGTTTCAGGTCCTTTAACAAGAGGAATTAAGTTTGATACTCAATTTTCCATGTTTAAAACTATTTCTTCCTCATTCCTACCTCATGTGTTTCATTAAAATTGGGAAATGGTACATTGGCTGCAAATTTCAATGGAAAAGTTGTACTGGAAGCCGATGATGTACTAATTAAGGTTTAGACATCGTGGCGAGAGGGAGCAGGAGCAAGCCGAGGGAAAGGGAGGGAGGGAGGGAAGGAGGGAGAGAGGGAGTGGGGGTGGGCAGAGGGAGAGAGAGAGAGAGGAGAGGAGAAAATGAGGAGGCATGCTCCCCCCACCCTCCGTTTTCTGGACTTTAATACATTACAGTTCTGAGCTTTTAAAACATTGACGAGACACATCTGCAAACAGTCTGCTAACCCGGACCCATTCGTTATTCCGGAAGACACCTGTGGCCGTCACGGCGAGGCCCCGCGCAGCCGAACGCCGTGGGGACAGAGCCACGAGTGCAGGGGTTCCCGCCACAGGGCCTTGCCTGGCACTCCCGGGAGGATCCGAGTCCCCCAGCATTTACCAGCAGGAAGTTCGTGGCTTAGCCAGAACCCGAATGACTCTAGATTGACGAAACAGCACAACTATGCTCGCAGGCATCTACCCAGCCTTTGTCCACCGCTGGCCATTAAAATGGCCTTCCTTGGGTGTCCGTTTGATTGCTCACACTTAAATTATACCACGGGAAGGTTATTTCCCAGTCTCCTGAGGAAATTTTGGCTATTTAAATAAAACAGCCCAGCGACTTTATACCTAGAAATACATTCTTTTATAAGTCTTCAGGCTTCCCGCGGACAGGCGAGACGCTCCCGTGAAGACAGGACAAAGCACAGCCCCTACAGCGACACACGCCCTCCTCTGCCTGCGCTCGGCCCCGCTTGATCCAGATCGCCGAACCCCAAGCTGACCAAAGGGGGCGAGTGTGGTCAGACTTCCTGTGACTAGCAGTTAGTGATCGTTTGCAGCACGGTTAGAAATAATAAAGTCGGTAGGATAACATTCATATAGTTAAACGTGTCATTTCAAAAGCTTATCTATCTGACACAGACAGAGGCTGACTAAAAGTTTTCAGGAAAACTGTCTCACGGTATCGCATCTGATAAGCTCTGTCGCCCGCCTGGAATTTCACTGTCCACCCGGAATACACGAAACCTTTCCCCGATCGCTGCTATTAACTAAAGTCACCATCGATCGGACACGCCGTTTCAATATGCAAACATTAGGCATCTGAAGAAGAAATGAAGTCACAGCCGACTCTGGTAAGTAAGCAAAATGAAAGTAAAGCCACGGCATGTCAGCGTTACTCACGCGGCCGCACGCTGCGAGGCCCGCTCAGGTCCCAGCGCGCGTCCCACAGGGCCGATCGGGACGCGGAGAGGTCGTCTTTATGCTTCTGAATCAAACAGTAACTCAGTGGTTTAAATAGAAACATATTTTGAAAGGTTAATCCACCCATACACAGGGAAATCCCTTTTTTAAGAAAGTCACTCTGCTGCCAACAGACTATTAATAGTCACCTCTCAGATACAAATACAGCCTACAGATTAAAGATTCATAACCTGTGTGAAATACCGCAGAGGATTCCCTCCTAGGCTGTGTCGTAATGGAAACACACGAAAGCAATATACCTCTTCGGGCCGTCGGGGTCTATGGGAAATCCACCTGCCCACTTAATGGAAAAGTTCTGTTCGCTTAAGAGGGCACAACACACAAACATCGGTGTAGAACTAGTATAATTTACTGTAAGGACCACATAGGTCACACTCACATTTCTAGGAATGTTCCTCTGCTTCGTCTTCCTATTTCTTCCCCGAGAGAACTAACACCAGGTTAACATTTAAATACTCATCCTTTCAAGTAGTTTAGAAATTAAGCCTCCCGCCTCTACAGAAGGGGCTGTTGCTTTCTTAGAGGGGAAGTTATATTTATAGTTGTTATTGCCTCACTGGCATTATAGGATAGGAAATATGAATACTTTTCTCATCGTACTAGAAAACACATCATTATGATCAACAAGAAACCTCTCCAAAGGAATATAGAAATTTGTACCACTTCGGGAATAAAATCATTGCTGATGACTTTCCAAGTAATAATTATTAATGGTTATTTACACCATCTGTTTAGATCGAGGTGCTCATTTTTCAGGTAAGCTCGGGAGATTAAGGAAAGGGCAGATGACACGTGGAAACAGGCTGGAGGAGACGGGCCGCGTCACCTGTCGTCACAGCGGGCATGGCCTTCAGAAGGACAGATTGACATGGTGAGTTCACCGTGGTTCCGCTTCTTCAGACACGCTTTGGACAGTCAGCAGCTCACGCAGGGAACTTCGGCATTATCTTTTTGATGACAAAATGTTATAAATATCAGTCCTGGGTTGTCAAGTCATGAGTGTTTGTTTTATTTTTCTTTACGTCTTTCCATAGTGTCAATTTTTTTTTT
>NW_011888955.1:2080116-2084667 GCF_000151845.1 Pteropus vampyrus
TTCAGGGAAGGGACTTCCCAAGCCCTGGGCTCGGGCAGGGGCGAGCCCAGCCCATCTGTAAGGCGAGCGGCCCTGTCCCTCAGGAAGGAGGCGCCCGTCCCCTGAGCTGCGCCCTGGGTGCACAGTCAGGCTCCTTTCCCCCTCAGCCTCCCGACACCCCAGATTCCACGCCAGGGGCAGGAACAGAGGGGAAGGGACAGCGGTGTCGGAACCGCCGTTGAGGACCGCCCTTCCCAAGGCTCGCCCGCCATGAGGTTTCTCAGTAGGCACAGTTCCCTCTGGAGTTCAAATGAGAGTCTGTCTGCTGGGTGACAGCTTCCTGAGGATGAGGGACATTCGATGCCCCCCACCCCCCACCAGAGTCCTTCGCGAGGGAGGCCATGGCCTCTTGCCAATCTAGGGTCCCCGTCGTTTCCATGAGCAGATCAAACCAGAGGGTGGATTTTCCATCACGGTTGCAGAAAATCGCTGTGATAGTATTAAAGCTGGAGGTCGTGGGCCAGGAGCTCAGCTGGATGAATATTAAGCCAGAAGCGTGGTGTGACCACGCTGCTGCCCCCAGCCCAGTCATCAGGAGCAAAGCTTCACGTTCGTTGGAACTTTCCGCTTCACGAAACGGTGACATTTGTTTCTCCTCTCAGATTCACGCTCCTAACAACCGGGATCATAGCTGATTTCACTATTCGATGAAATTCTATCTGGATGAAAATTGACATAGAAAATGGACAATTTGTCGTCATTTTACAGAATCAAATACCCATTCATTAAACTCTGGAAACAGTTATACTCATGACATAGTGGTTATATTCGATTGTTTTTGTCCATTTTTTTTCCTAATAGAGCTATTGTTTTAAGGAATTGAGTAGTTCTACCCATTTTTGCTGAGTTCTCCTTCACTGCCGGGTGTAACAAGCACTTTTTTTTTTTTTTTTTACTCTAGCATGGATTACAGAGGGTTACACAGCATATCATTTAAACCATTAAAATATCACAGTTCTGCTCTTCCCTAAGGACTGGAAACGACTTTTGCTCTGAAAAATTCTGCCAAAAAAGACGATATATCAGGTAAACAATCAGGAGGGAGAAGGAGATGAATCTCCCTTCTAAAGAAGATGAAAGGACGGATCTGAATCACAGATGTAGATAAATCAGAAATGCAGCTGTTTGGGACCAAAGTCCAGTTATCACTGTTCGCCTGGCCCAAAGATGTGGTGAGCCCTTGAAAAGGAGCCCAGGTGTTGACAGAACAGAGACGTCTCGGGGGAACTCGATGCTCAACCCCTTGACTTCCCCCCTCGCCTCACCTGCAGCCCTTCCTGTTTTCAGCGCATGAACACATGTTCTCATCCAAATTCAGGAATCATACCTGTTTTCAACATTAAGTTTGCTTTTGATCATTTCTGTCTTACAGGAATTACCACCCAAAGAGCACTAACTTAGAAGTCAAGCATTTGGGACCAAATTCTTTAAAAGCAACATGGAATCATTTGCACATTCTCCATCCGGGAGAAAAGTGAACTCAGGTATTGGAAGCCTTACACATTATATTTGAAAGGATATTTTTATTATATCAGTTTCTTGTTTTCAACTGAAAATCTAAAACAGGAAAATAACTTCTGATCTTAGGCTGTTATTTCCACCGTCATTACTGTCTCCCTGTGATCCTCAGGTTTTAACTTCAGATCTATAGCACTGTGGGGTTCATGCATTTGGGAATAAACAGGAACTTTTGAACCATGAAAAATCATTAACTTTACACACGTTTTAAGGAAAAGTCACTTACTATGCTGAAGGTTGGGAAAGGCCTTCCCTGTGTCGTCCCAAAGGATTCTGAAGATTATGTAACAAATGCAACACTTTACCTCCAATGCTTTGAAACTTAAAATCATTTTAAAGCTTGTATTGGAGATCATTTTACACACCGACAGAAACGTACCGAGAGCTGTTTGTAGAAGTTTAACGTAGACCAATGCACAATTCCCCAGTGGTGTCGATTCTGACAACCTCATGACAGACCCGATTCATTTGACCCTTGGAGCTTCCACACCTTTACCTAACAGTGAAATTGGGACAGATGATGCCTAAAAATCCTGTCCAGGTCAGAGATTCTAGAATGTGGTGTCACACCAAAAACAAAGAAACCAATTCCAATTTGAACCGGCCGAAAACCGGAAAAGGCCCTTGAAAAAGTGAAAAAAAAAAAAAAAAAATCTCAGAAATATGACTCGCATTGTTCTACAGTGTGTCCGCTCTGAGCATTTACTCTCTTGGCTCTTGAACCAAAGCTTCAGAGGCCTGAGAGAGTCGGGCCCCCGGCACAGTCAAAAGTCTGTCTTCTCGAAAGCCTGATTCGCCGCCGAGGGGAGACCGACGAGGCCCTAGGGAAACAGTTCTCCTCACGCCCTTTCCTGTGCTGTAAACCATCTGACAGGAAGGGGAGTGCTTCACTCTGAAGAAAATTCTCTGTATTTGACAAAAAGGCCAGGGTCTCACAAAGTCGAGAGTGGCCAAGGACCCAAAATAATAATTTTTTAATTTAATTTTTCAATTACAGATGTCAAACGTGGTAATTATGCAAAGTTTAAGAGTATAAAACCATATTATAGGGAAAGAGAAAATGGAAAAGCAACTTCTGATGTTGGCAGCAATGTCCAAAGGTAACACCATCTTCATTCACGCCTTCCCCCCGGGGTCCTGTTGACATCCCTGAGGGATGGACCTGGACCAGGAGTTCGGATGAGGGGAGGCGGTGCGGTGCGTCCCTGCCCCACGGTCAGAGGAGCCCTGGGTGGGGAGGAAGGCGAGGCTCAAGCAGCAGACGTGGGAAAGGCCGAGGGCCTGCGTGTAGGCGGCTGATCCCCGGGGCCTCGGGTCCGCAGCATCACGCCGTGGGACAGACGCCGAAAGGCTGTGCCTGGACTGAGGATCCCTCCAGCTCCTTGCCGTGGGGGTTATAGGTAGACTAAGGTGGCCCAAAAGAAGAACAATCCAAGTAAACATGACTGTGACACCGTCAGGTGGACTTGAAGATGTCGGGAAGGATCCGTGGAATGCTTGCGTCCTTATCGGTGGCCACGGAGGGAGGGAGCGGGTTGAGGTCGCCGTCAGCCTCCGAGCTGGGGACTTCCTCAGCGAGGCGGACTCTACCCGCTTGCTGCGCGTTCGTGACCCCGACCAGTGGGGAGCGACTTGGTCAACGCGTGCGGTGGGGCCGAGGTGCCCAATCGCATGGGGTCAGAGCCCGGGACGTTCAGTAAAACGCAGCTTCGGGGGAGGTGGTTTTTTGGGGGCGAGGTGGGGGGGATGCTGTGTTGTCACGTGAGCGCCGTCTTCAGACAGCCAAGCAGCTCATCTCCCGGGGACACTCGTGTGACTCTGGAAGGAAGATCCGTGTTTGCCGGGGGCTCTCGGGCTCTTGAATCTGAGAGTTCGGGGTCACGGGCCCCGTTTAGTTTGCTCAGCGGGTGGAGCTGTGTCGTTTGTTTATACCTCGACTGGGGACGAAACAGGCCGCCAGTGCTGGTTTTTCCATCCTGGCTTTGTGATCCTGAGCAAGATGGCTCCGGCTTCTTGGGGCCTTATTTTCTCGTCTGTAAAGAGAGTTGTGGTGGTGGTGGTGGTTCTGATCGTCCTGGTCATTGTTACAGGGTTGTCATGAGGATCGAAGGGGCTGCCCATAAAGTAGCGAGGACGCAGCAGAGGACGCAGCAGGCATCCGTCCGCCCGCGCCGTAGGGGGGACACTGCCCCTCCCAGGAGCCCGGGCCCGGGGCGTCGCTGTCCGAAGCTGCCCGTGAGTCCTTGAGCTCAGGCGATCCAGACTTCTCAGCGGCCGTCTCCGGGCCTCTGATAGCAGTGATGAGCTGCCTTCCGAGTTAGCATCTGTTATCTTCAACTTTTCAGGACGTTTTTGATAGAAATTACTCCTTGGTCTTAGTTACGCAATGAAAATTAGGTAGAACAGTGAGACTCCCCAAGGCCAAGGAGGGATCCCCAGCAGAGTCACTCTGGAGAGCTGGTGTTCACAGAGGACCACAAGCTTGTGAGGGTCAGCTCAGCCACAGCCGAGAGACTGCAGGACATGTCCTCTGGAATCTGAAAACCCAAGGCCTTTGTCCTGGAAAACCTGTGTGATGCGATTCCCGTGGGCTCCCGGAACTAACTTTGGTGGTAATTCGAGAGGAGCTAGTTTCTGGAAATTAGGCCAAAGATACTTGGACTAAATGCTGTGGTGACAGGCCGCTGAGGCCAGGGAAGTAAGCACTGCACTCATGAGGAACGGCAGGGCTCCAAAGTGACCGAGGTGGCTTCAGCATGTCAAAGCTCTCCAGGGAAACCTCGACCTGACAGACTGCAGATGGGCCCTTCCCACCAGACACCTTTTCGGGGGGCGGTGGGGCCGTCAAAGCGACAGAAAGCTTGTGAAGAGCTGCCTTTCCTTTCTTACCTTTCCGTGTGCGTGTGTGCGTGTGTGTGTGTGTGCGTGTGTGTGCGTGTGTGCGTGTGTGTGTGTGTGCGTGTGTGTGTGTGTTCGTACACAAACTCAAAGTGT
>NW_011888955.1:2084717-2087555 GCF_000151845.1 Pteropus vampyrus
CCGAGGTGGCTTCAGCATTTCAAAGCTCTCCAGGGAAACCTCGACCTGACAGACTGCAGATGGGCCCTTCCCACCAGACACCTTTTCGGGGGGCGGTGGGGCCGTAAAAGCGACAGAATGCTTGTGAAGAGCTGCCGTGCTCTGGAACTCGTCTTCCTTTCCTTTCTTACCTTTCCGTGTGCGTGTGTGCGTGTGTGCGTGTGTGCGTGTGTGTGCATGTGTGTGCGTGTGTGCGTGCGTGTGTGTGCGTGTGTGCGTGTGTGTGCGCGTGTGCGTGTGTGTGCGTGTGTGTGTGTGCGTGCGTGTGTGTGCGTGCGTGTGCGTGTGTGCGTGTGCGTGCGTGTGTGTGTGTTCGTACACAAACTCAAAGTGTGGATGAGACGTAGGTGCACATGCGAGCACGTTTACACAGAACGTGTGTAATAGGGTCACTGTAGTATGTAATGTAGTGTGTAATAGGGTCTGGTCATTGATAGCATAAAAGCGAATTTAAAAAACTTAAATAAAGATTTAAAGTTGATTCACTCAGTTTTAAGAGAAAGAAAAAAATTCAGATATCAATTCCTGTCTGTTAAGTGCTTCTGTGGGGGAGCGCATTCTCTACTCAGGTGAGTCCGAGCCCCAGTCTTAAATTGAATGATGCGATGATAGAAATTATTCCCTGGAGGAAAACTGTGAGCGGTGTGAGCCAAGGCCTTGGAGGATTTCAAATGAAATGCTGATTTAATAGAGTGAATGACAGAGCATCTTCATTTGTACATTGAGCAACTCAATAAGATATTTACAGGAACACGTGGCTTGAATGATGAAACGTGTGAATAAGAACTTAATAATTTATTCCGTTTGCTGATGCAAGTCGATACAACCTCAAGTGTTTTAATAAGTACTACGAGCTGTTTTTTTGAACATATGTGTTGGATTTGAGGGGAAGGAGGGAGAGATAGAGGAAGGGAAAGAAAGAGAGAGGGAGAGAAGGAGAGAGAGAGAGAGAGAGAGAGAGAGAGGGAGAGAGAGCAAGCAAGAACAGACCAACTAAGCAACTGAAAAGTAGCAGGGGGCTGGGGGCTGCCAAAGCTGGGTGAATGGGAGCCCCCCTCGGACTGCGAAGCGTCCCCAGCAGCCTACAGCTTCCCACACAGACCGTAACCTCCTCCACGCTGCCCGCCCCCCCGCCTGTGTAGGAGTGTATCTTTCTAGCTATCACTATGGGTAGGGTTAAGAACTGCCTTTATAGAAACTACCTTCACGGTTACTGAAAGCTGAGGAGGAATACTTCACCAGTCGTGGGGCATGAGTCATAGTTGGCTTAACTAGTGAGTATTTATGAGATTTCTTCGCGGCTCTATTTTTCTTGCTGTATAAAGATTGCTTTCCTTTCATGTCATCCACATCATGGGGGCACTTTCTGGATGAAGTAGTCACTTAACTCTCAGACTCCAACCCTTCGCATAGACTTAGAGAATTCTGATGACTATTTCATTCAAGCTTCCTCTAAAAAAAACAACTTAAAAAGAAAAGTTGCTTCAAAATTGGCCACTATGTGCAAAACACTCAAAAGAGTTCACAGAGATTTTCCAAATAGCAGAAGACATTTGGATGACAGAAATGAACACACGATCCACTTCAGCTACAGGGACACTAGGTGATATATCAAGGATAGTTCCAGAACTTTGGACAAGGCCGCCAAGCTCCCATTCCGATGCCTGAAATAGTTAAGAGCAGATGATGATTTTGTGGGAAACTTTCGATGTGACCGCTTTCCTAACCCTTTCATTCGGGCAATTAAAATGTAGGCAGTTCTGTAAAACCCGGAGGGGAAGAAGGAGCCTGGGGTGGGGCGATGCGAGAGCATCCGGCGGCCCACCCCCACCCCCCGCCGGCCCTCGTGCGGGGCAGGCACGGCCGTGCGGGTCTGGCCCCCACAGCACCGGCAACGCGGGCCGCATGCAGCCTGCGCTGAGCTCGGGTCTTCTTGCCGCATAAGCAGACTGAGTAAAACATCAGTTTCTACAATTTTCAGGAGGCAGAGGAAACATTGAAATGAAGGGGAAAAAAAATTAAACAAAGTAATAAGAGAAGGCAAATTTAAACGCTCCAGAAAAAAATACTTTAAATAATCTTCTGAAGCAGATCATAGTCTATCAGCTGTTTTATGTCCTAGCATGCAGTGACATTTCTTCAATGATTTGGCAACAGTAAGTTGTATATAATTTAAGGTCATGTGTTGATTGATTGATTTGCCTTTTCAGCCCGAAAAATATGTATTTTATTTTTCCAGCTTTATCGAGGCAGAGTTGACAAAATCGTAGTGTGTTCATTTGATATTTCATTTTTCAGCTTCTGCCAGGGCTGGTCTTAGGATCTAGAAGCCAGTTTATGGGTCGCGATGTTCACAGAAGCACCGCATGTAAATGGATGCAAGGCACATCTGTGCACACAGGCATCGCGTGCGCGCACACGTGCGTGTGTGTCCTTGTCATCATGTGTGCGTACAACGCCTGCGTCTGTTTGACTCTGGTTGCTTCTGGAAGGGTACGATCTGGCCAGATAGAAGGAGAAGGTGATCAGAAGGTCGGCCGAGGCCGGGACAATGGGAATAAACGGGTCGCGAGGACACTGCCGGCCGGTCCCTGGGGCTCCGCCTTCTCGGGAGCCTCGGGCTGGCAGCCAGGAACCGCACCGACAGGGCCGTGAGGAGGGGGTGGGCCTCGTGGACGTGCCCCCTCGGGTTACCTGCCATCTGTCCCTCGTGGTCCCTCCTCGCTATTAGTGAACCTAAGCCTCCATCCGTTCAGCCGTCTCAGCCACTGAGATCCAGCGATCTCGAATGATCAAAAC
>NW_011888955.1:2087605-2089860 GCF_000151845.1 Pteropus vampyrus
ATTTTCAGGAGGCAGAGGAAACATTGAAATGAAGGGGAAAAAAAATTAAACAAAGTAATAAGAGAAGGCAAATTTAAACGCTCCAGAAAAAAATACTTTAAATAATCTTCTGAAGCAGATCATAGTCTATCAGCTGTTTTATGTCCTAGCACGCAGTGACATTTCTTCAATGATTTGGCAACAGTAAGTTGTATATAATTTAAGGTCATGTGTTGATTGATTGATTTGCCTTTTCAGCCCGAAAAATATGTATTTTATTTTTCCAGCTTTATCGAGGCAGAGTTGACAAAATCGTAGTGTGTTCATTTGATATTTCATTTTTCAGCTTCTGCCAGGGCTGGTCTTAGGGTCTAGAAGCCAGTTTATGGGTCGCGATGTTCACAGAAGCACCGCATGTAAATGGATGCAAGGCACATCTGTGCACACAGGCATTGCGTGCGCGCACACGTGCGTGTGTGTCCTTGTCATCATGTGTGCGTACAACGCCTGCGTCTGTTTGACTCTGGTTGCTTCTGGAAGGGTACGATCTGGCCAGATAGAAGGAGAAGGTGATCAGAAGGTCGGCCGAGGCCGGGACAATGGGAATAAACGGGTCGCGAGGACACTGCCGGCCGGTCCCTGGGGCTCCGCCTTCTCGGGAGCCTCGGGCTGGCAGCCAGGAACCGCACCGACAGGGCCGTGAGGAGGGGGTGGGCCTCGTGGACGTGCCCCCTCGGGTTACCTGCCATCTGTCCCTCGTGGTCCCTCCTCGCTATTAGTGAACCTAAGCCTCCATCCGTTCAGCCGTCTCAGCCACTGAGATCCAGCGATCTCGAATGATCAAAACCGAGTCACTCAGGATAACGTTCAAGGCTCCTTTTGCGAAAGAACAAAGAATCTCAGATAAATTTTACAAAATCACATTTGAAAATTTCCAGCTGATTTAATTCCTTTAGCGGTAAATTCTTGATGAAATACATTCCTTAAACTAACTGGCATGTAACAACGTAGTTTCATATCTTGTTGATGAAAATGACCCTTGAATGGAATTTCCCCATTTGAGACTGAACTTTCCCTTGGCTTATACGGATCATTAATGTTTTATCCGAAAAACGGTGTCGTGCTGTTAATGCCGGTCAGACGCTGCCACGTGTCACGCTCGTCGTCCCAGAATACTTCCAGTGGGCATCATGTGGACGAGAGCATTTTGCCTTTGTCCACAAAGTGAAACCTGTCTTGGCTCCAAGTTACTATCTTATCCGTAGTCCGAAGAGTTCACAGCAGACAGTAACAGGAATGAGAATTTGTCATCTGGCTTCCGTGTTTAAAACATATTTATATCTATCTATTTAAAAATTTTTTAATGTTTGCTTTAACTTTTGTAGCCCCCAAATGTGATTTCTCCCCAAATTCTTATAATCATTATATATTTAAAAATTGTTTACATTTTTACATTTAATTTTCTGGAAACCTTAGCCCTCATCAGATTTTTTTTCTTCATCACCTTTGTTTATTTTTAATACTTAAATGTCTTGAAACATGTAAGATGAAACCACGATGCATAAAATGAGTGGGGAAAACCTGCGTCTTTAAAACTGCCTACACCGTGAACTAAATTTCTCTCTCTGTGGGAGGGAGAAGGTTATGTAGTAGAAATATCAATTTATTTTTTTGTCATTCGTTTATTCACTAGGGCAATATCTGTGGAGCACCTGCTATGTGCCAGGCATGGTCCCAGGCGGGGACCAGAAGTAAATGCAACAAAATTCCATGCTCTGGCGAAGCACACGGCCTCCTGGACAGAGACGAAACATCCGCCCGCAGGCGAGTCAGACATGAACTTCGTCAGACGGTGATGAATGATTGGCAGGAGCTCGCAGTCTAGAAAGGGCAAGCCGTGGGCTCGCGTGGTCAGAGAAGGCTCTGCGGACAAGGCGACATTCCGGCCACACCTGGAGCAGGCGCGGGGCGAGCACCTGGCTGTGGGGAGAGGGTGTTCCAGGCAGAGAGAACAGCACGTGCAAAGGCCCGGGGCAGGGGCGCGGGGTGCTGAGAGGTGAGGGGAGGGGGGACGCGAGGGTCGGAAGGGACCGGCCGCACGGGGCTTCTAGGCCTTTCCAGGCCACTGGCTTGTCCTCTGGGAGACATGGAAAGACCCTGGGTCGTTTCAAGCAAGAAAAGAATATAATCTGACTTTGTTTTCAAAAGAATCTTTTTAGTTGCTTTGTTAAGAATCAACCCTAGGGGAGCAAAGGAGGAACAGGGGACCATGAGGG
>NW_011888955.1:2090415-2111937 GCF_000151845.1 Pteropus vampyrus
TGTGTGCGTGTGTGGTGTGTGGTGTGTGCATGTGCGCGTGTGTGTGTGTGCGTGTGTGTGTGCGTGTGTGTGGTGTGTGTGCATGTGCGTGTGTGTGCACGTGTGTGTGCGTGTGTGCGTGTGTGTGTGTGGAGGGGGCGCGGGGGGTCTGCACAGGGGCATGTGGAATCCCTTCGCGGTGTGTTACAGTTAAATGCGTATCAGGCTTCCGGGGAGAGCCAGCAAGCACGCGGTCTCCCCTACAAGCTGGGGGTGAGGGAGAGGTCCAGCTCCCATAGATTGATTTGAGAAGCATTAGCATATCAGTGGCACTCAAAGCCCCGGATGAAAGGAGGTGTCACCAACACAGTGAGTGCAGAAGAGAAGAGAGCCGGTGACTGAGGCCCGGGTGCTCTGGTGTGCAAGGGACGGGGGAGCGGAGAGGCCAGGACACGAGACGGGGGCTGGGTCATCGCAAGAGCGGAGCCCCGGGGGGGCCAAGGGAAGGAACCGCAGGAGGACAGAGGGTCTCCTGGGCAAAAGCTCCCGACAAGTCAGATCAGCTGCTCGAAAAGGTCCCACAGGGTTTTAAAAGGTGAAGCTCATTTGGTGACCTTGACAAGACCTGTTTTATTGGCAGATTGAGGTAAAGAAAAAGCAGAACAGTTTGGGAGCCAAAGTGAGTTTCAGCCCTAAGCGGGTGTCCCGCAGTTCAGCCGACCTCTTCACACCGAGGCCCCGAGGGGCCAGGTGAGGACAGCAGACATCAGGCAGCTCGTCCGGCCGCCGGCGAGTGGCAGCGAGCTCGCTCCCGCTGACTGCGGAGAGGGAGCAAAGCACAGCGACTCTCCTCTAATGGGAAGAAACTGAAGTCGATTATTACGAATCACCTTGAACTCTGGTCGTCCGCTCCCTTCCCACCCTTCTGCCTCCCCCGGCACTGACCCACGCACAGACTCCCTGTGTCACGTGGACAGCAGCACGTGGGATGCAAAGGCCCCAACGGCCAAAGTTGGCGCCCTGATCGGAACAGAACACTGGGAGCGCCCCCCGCCCCCCGCCCGCAGCGGGTCAGCAGCTGCAGCCCCGGCCGACAGCACGGAGAGGGAGGCGCGGTCAGCCCGATGCCGGCCAGACTCAGGCCATCCCAGGGGAGGCGTGATCTGATTGGGCCAGCAGGGCCGAGGATGGAGGGGCGGCTTCAGCCAGGGTGGTGACTGGGAAGTTCGTGCAGCGAGCTGGGAAGGACTGGCTGCGCACGGCCATGGAGGGGAGGTCAGTGCAAGTTCAGGAGCAAGGCCCAGACCTCCAGACGCCGCGTGATCCTGGTGCTTGATTGTGCACCTGTATGCAGAGGCTCGCTCTTCCCCTCCTCACCCGGTGCCCCGCCACAAGGGGCTGCCTCCCCCGCACCCGCAGCAGCCGCTGGCTGCCTCCCCCATACCCAAGGCACCGCTGGAGCTTGGTAGGGGTCCCTCTCACTGACAGGCCCCTGAACGAATCTTCCTCTGGGCCCAGGACTAGCGCTGACCAGCACCGGCAAACAGAATGGTCACGGTCTCAACTATCGGATCTGTCCTTTTAACTAGATCTGTTCTCATTGTCTTGTCCCCGTGAGACCCAAGACCTGCCTACCTCCTGATGATGATAACCAGAATTGCTCTCTGCATCTGAGGCAGGAGATTTTTCATTGCAAGTGACAGAAATCCAAACCAAACCAACCTAAACAAAAATCACTGGTTTATATAAGTTATAATTTCCAGGGGTTTAAGACACTCCAGATGCCATGTCTTCAGGTCTTCGCTCCCCGACAAACCCAGGGAGGTGCACACTAAGTACGACCGTTCTCTTTAAAATACTCTAAAGATTCTTTTCTTAGGAAATCAAAGATGCTGCAGATCTATACAAATTATGAGAGAGGCAGGGTCTTAGGTCAGGAAGCAGTTTTCCAGGTTGAAAACCCTGTCACCGAAACCTTTCTCACCTCACATGCGACCTCATCGGTGGACAACTGTCTCACCTCACACAGGCTGGACTCTGCACTTGTCCAGGGTCCCCCAAAAGGCAGTCTTCTCTGCAAAGCACGAGCGAGCAGTGTAAGTTTATAATGACTTTGCGGACGAGACCCTGCATCACACAGCACGCGGTCTTTCCCTCCGGGATCACCCTGAGTTTTTTTCGGGCTCTCTTCTTGATGACCAGCCTTTGGGTCTCCCTCTAGCCACCCTTCCCCAGGGATCTAAAAGTCTCTCCCTGAGCTCTGCTAAGCGGTCCACCTCCGGTCCACCTCTGGTGCCGGCCAGCCTGCAGCCCTGGAAACTCCAAACAGACTGGTCAAAGTGTTGACTCCAGAACTGAAGCTCTGCTAGAGGAGCTCTCGGGCACGTGGCTAAGAAAACAACAGTTTCACTTACTTCGATATCCTAAAGTCAATTTCCAAATAGTATTTTTTTAATTTCTCCAGATAAATCCGGGGTGTAAATACTTCAATTGCTCTCCATTCTCAGATAACAGCCCTCTTCAACGAGGGCTGTTATCTACAGCTACTGGGCTTCCGCCCCCTAGAAGATGCGAGAATCTTTGGGACGCTTTTCGGAAGAGCTCCTCTAAATCACGAGAGAATAGGGAACTCGCTCGCATGCGCAATTTCTCTCTACTTTTAACTTCCGGAACAAAAATCTTGAAGGCTGGAGAAGAATTTTGTTGTCATAGTTTACAGCGATTATGAAAATCATTAATTGGGTCAAGAGCGGAATATGTGTGGTTTGGCACCAAAAAAAATGCAGTGTCTCTCCCAGTCAGAGAGAGAGAGGGGACAGAAAAAGAACCCTCCTCTTTGTGGTTCAAGACTTTTCACTACAGAAGACAAACCTGGAAACACTTGTTATGTAAATTTGCATCTTTTATTAACATCGACCTTTCAAACAGTCCAGTTTGAAAGGAGCGAAAGGAGCCGGTCTGTGGAGACTTTCCCCCGAGCCCACTGTCCTGTGCCTTGTTGGCGCTGTGCCCTGAGTTCCGACCTTTCCTAAGTCCCCACACTGTACGGTCAAGGTCGCCATCGAAGGCAAGAGAAAAAATCCAGGCGAGACGCGCCAGTCTGAGTAGACACGGCTTCTCGCTCAAGGCAATGCAGTGGGCTCCTGATTTTTTGCCGGTTTTATTGAGATGTAATGGACATATAACGTTGAACAAGTTTACAGCATATATAATGCAACAACTCGATACAAGTACATACTGGGCGATGATTATCACCCTAAGTTCAGACAACATGTATCTCTTCACATCATTGGGTTTTTTTTCTTTTGATGACAACTTTTAAAATCTCAAACACACAGTACAGTATTATTAGCTATACTACTGTGCTGTACATTAATTACATCCCCAGAACTTACTAATCTTATACCTGGAAGTTTGTACGTTTTAACTACCTTCGTTCATTTCCCTCAGCCCCCCCAACTCATGATTTTTTAAGGGGACAAACCCTGTAGAGGAAGTTAAAGAGTTTATGAAAACAATCTTTCAACTTTTTTCCTGTATTTGCATCATATTTTGAACTTTATCACATTAATGAAATTCTTTCGGTGGGGACAGAAAATGATGCCATGTAGTAGGCACCAGTCACTCTACTGACCGAAATCAGCAGGCTCCAAACCTGGCCACGGTCCAGAGCTTTGCTGGTGTCCGCATATATCAGAGCGGAAGTAGCATCGTGGTCAGGGCCCGGGGCACCCGTAGGGCGCAGTGCCGCAGCCACAGGTGTCCTTGTCCCTCGCTGGTCACATGGAAAACAGCAAGGACACTTGGGTTGGCGATTAAAATGGCAGGAAATCAGCTTGCTTACTGAGGAGTGTCCCTACAATTAGGAAGGATGTTTATTTTCTGAAATTTGCGTTTTTTTCTTTAGTATTATAGGCTTTTTGTCCATCTCCTCCTGTCCTTACGACTGGAGTCAAATGAAGTAGATGGCTCAAGTTCTTTAATAAATTAAGATAAATTCTTATCTGATCTTAATAAAAGTTACCATGATAAAGAGACCACGCGAGCTAAAAAGACTTCACTTATGATAGTAAAATCTCGCTCTAAGGAGGTAGGTGGCACGTTAAAGAGTCAAGATCTAAATGTGAGGGTCGCATTATGTGAGATCCGTGAATTGGCCTGTCGGACCTGTGCACCCAGTTCGTTGGCACGAGAGCTTTGGAGACTTAATCGGAAGCCGTCTGGTCCCAGCTTCAGGGAGGCGCCCCGGTGGCAGCTGTCTGTAACGGTTCAGGCGGGGGACTTCCTGTGGGGACACCCAAGGACTCCAGGGGTCTCTGGTTGTCTGGCTCCCTTTCCGCAGGCTCTCACGGGGGGAGACTGGCCTAGGGATACATGCGGAGGATGCAGGGAGCCACTAAGCTCCTCGTCACCCGCGTTGCAGACAACATTGCCTGTCACCTCCGAGGTAAGAAAATTTACCTGTTCTTCGAGAAAATAATAGGAAGCGGTCGTCGCTCGTGTTACGTGGCGATTCGCGTTATCTCGGTGCCATGTTGTTAAGAGTTTCATTCGGAATGTTTGAAAGGTAGCGGGGGACAAGGGCGGGGTCCCGGGGCGCGGTTCCGGACGGTGCTTCCACGCTGTCTCGGTTTCATCGTGATGTAAGAGAAAAGCGACCACACAGTGACAAGAGGGGGCTGTGTCCCTGCGCGTGGGCCCCTCGCACACGTGCAGTGCCTCTCTGCTTCTCTCTCTGTGGGAGACGACGGGGCGGCCCCGCGGCTCAGGCCGGGAGTGACAATGAGGGGCCCTCGCGCTATTTGAATCGAGCCTGCTGTCGGGCATCTCGGAGAGTTCTGGACAGACGGTGTCTCTGACTGTTACAGTTATTGTTTTTAAAAAGCACTCCTGTGCTTTATGCATCAAACGATAGAGAAATTTAAAAGTACGATCTCACCACCGCCCAAAATGTTATTTTTTAAAGATACTTAAATGTTTCAAAAATTCAAATAGTACTGAAAATAATAAAATAAAACTTAAGGAGCCTTTCCTTATCTTCTTCTGCCCCCAAATAACCACTATGAGCCATGGTTTTCTTCATATTCTTTTAGTCGTATGCATCTACCAGGGTAGTTCTGCATTTTGCTTTCTGCGCTTAATTTATTTTGGAAATCTTTCTGTATCAATATATGCACGTAGAGATCCACTTTATTTAAAACCTGACATAGAGAAAATTATTCATCTTCTCAGCCTGGTTTCCCCCCAAGAGCAGGGCCTGCCATAAAGACGTCTGCACAAGCGGTCGTTGGAAGCGACGCCAGGACGGTGCCGGAGGGCGGAGGGCGCGTGGCAGCCTCCAGAGGGCCCAGCGTTCCCACCCTCGGTGCTCACACTCCCATGCAGTCTCCACGTGGCACCGGGGCCGGCCCGTGGCACCGAGAGCATGCAGCCCGGTGCCGTATCACCCCACTCGCTCTGGGGACAGCAGCTGCCACGCAGTGAGGAGCAGTCCACGTGGCGGGGGCCGCGTGTCCTGCTCACAGCCACGCGAGCAAGTACAGAGGTGGAGGCTGCAGCCCCGGCCGAGCCTGCCAACGGCCGCAGCCGGCTGACATCCGAGCTGCCTCCTCGCCAGGGGCCCTCGGCCAGAGCCACCAGCTGACGCCGCTGCTGATTTGTTGGCCACAGAAACTGTGAGCGTAAATATTTGTTGTCTTAGGTCACGACGGTTTGAGGTACTTCGCGATGCAGCCACAGGTAACTGGCACAGGAGATCCGCCTGGGAAGGGGAAAAGTCGGTGTGAGGATGCGTGTCTCGGTGGCTGCTGGGGTCACCCGCTGCTCCCCCCGCTCAGCAGGACATTCTGAGGGGCCTCACGGCGGTTGTCAAGAGGAGCCTGTTCCATCAGCCCCACCCTACATGGCCCCCGCGTGCTCCATGATTTTCACCCCTCCAGCTCTGCCAGGCCCCCGCGTGAGTGCCCGGCGGGTCCCCGTGGGGCACGTACGTGGCAGGTTCACAGCCGGACAGGTAGGCTGAGCCTGTGCAAGCATGATCTGTCCCCCGGGACAGCAGCTAGAGGGGCGGAGAAGAGGTCCCCATCACAGCCACACACGTCACGAGGGACTTTCTGTGCCCTTCCTTTCCATCGACTGACGCTACATGTCCCAGATTTAACAGAAATTTTTTATGGTGTTTTTAAAAATATTGGCACTGAATACATTGACCACAATTAATTTTTTATGTCGTGTGAGGTCAAGGTTTTATTGTTAATGTGCCTATTGCTTAATTTTATATGAATTTAGACATTATTTTTAACCAAGAAAAATATCTTTCAATTTGCAAGCCATTAAGTTAATGAAGTGTCACATATTCTAACTGATAGAACTAGAAGGAATCAAAGGAATTTCAAGTCTCTCCATCAATAATCCACATCTCTCAAGTCCCTTTGGAATCTGATTAAACAAAGCAAAAGAAATTTAGCCCTTCGTGGGCCCTTTATGGGCTGAGATGAATCACCACCTCCTTCTGCACATCAGAAACGGCAGTTGAATTCAACCGTGAAAGATGTTGAAATGTTGGTATTTTTCTTTTAGTTTGAATTTCGTGCTTTGATTATATGACTTATCAAAAACAAAAAAAAAGATACTGCTAAATGGGGTGATCTGACTCTGAATCTTCCTGTTCTGAAGTTAGATAGAAAAATGTGTTGGCAGAAAAAGCCTTTGACATACAGGCAGTGAGTCAGCTTGTGAAGCGGAGCTGGGTTCTCAGGCCGCGGGAGGCTGCGGGGGGGTGGGGGCAGGGAGAACTCATTTCAGGAGAGCACAGGAAGCTGCCTAGCCCACTTCTGAGTCACAGGGGAGTCGAATCGGTTACGAGCGAACTCCGCTGTCTCCTTACGCCTCTCTGCAGACTTCAGTATGTGTGTGCAGAACACGCATGTGTGCACTTATTCATCTGTGTTCTGCATTCTGCTTTCCTAGGACGCCCCACCTGCATCCCTCTGCTGAGTGCTGTGGCGATGAGTCACTGCTGCCTGTCACCTCAAAAGTAAGGACTCGCTAAGCCATTTTTTAATTATCACTATACAGTCCCTCTTATTCGGCGCCCTTGGTGAACCCATCTCCCCGTGCACGTAGCTCAGAGAATGGTCGATCGGGGAGAGAAAAGGGTCCTCTGCGTTCACCACGCCTCTGCTGAGTGCCAGGCACCTTATGCATTATTTTATTTAATCCATAAGCAGGTATTAATGCTTCCCTCTGAAAAACGTGAAAACGGTAACGGGGCTCGGTTGCGTTGAGACTCCTCCGGCACCAACTTGGAAGTGGCCGGGTGGAGCTGGAGCCAGGGTTTGCTTGGCCACGTAAACTGCCGTATTCCCACATCAGACTCCCTCTGCCTGTGCGACCCTGCCTTTGCCAAGGCCCAATGCTGTGGCGCTGGCCGAGTCACTACCTCCCCGTGCTGCTTTCCTTCTGAAAAATGAGATGCTTAAAGAACTCTGAAGGCCAGTCCAGTCCCGACATAATTTAGCCTCATTTTATTTTACATCGGGGCTCTTGGGGTCTGGCCACTGACAACAACGTTGCCGAATAACATTCATAAGCCATATTCGGGACGGCTGGATCTGCCCTGACACAGACATTAATGGCCCCATTTTTTGGAGGCTTGTCCATGAATATGGATGGTTAGAAATATTTTCTGCAAACAGAGAGGCCTCATATAATCTACACTCAGCTGAGAGTCAGTTTAGCTTCTGTATTTGACTGTGGGCCTTTGTTGTCAGGCCAGAATGTCTCGGAAAAATTTTCTCTGCTAGAGAAAACTATCCCGCTAGTGAGAATGGAGAAGGATCTGGGGCCTTCAGCCTCCTCTTTCCCAAGAGAGATCCTTGTGGAGAGGGCTGCGGGGGAGGAGGGCCTGGCCACAGCGACCTCCCAAGGGAGGGGCTGGAGAATAATTCTGTCCCCACACCAGCTGGCTTTCTGTCTCTGTGCCGGAAGTCAGGAGGCACAGACACCCCAAAGGTGTGTCCCTCTCATTCGGCCTCCTGGGGCAGAGAGCAGGTGGGAAGGGGCGGAAATGGATTTGTAGGGGCAAAGGGATGATATTTGGCATAGCAAGTGAGGCTTTTCATCACACATTTTGGATCTTTCGATTGTCTTGCTAACCAGAACACGTATCAAGGAGCAATGGATGGAGGGACCGGTACACCCTGATATCTGGGCAATCAGGGTCCCCACGCTAGCCTGGCATTTCAGGGGGCCCCGTGCTTTGCAGGGCCTTCTGCAACAATTTCTAAGACCCTTCTGGTGCCTGGATCGGCTGGAGCCAGCAGAGGGGTCAGGCAGGAGGCTCCAAAGGCAGATGGGGCCTGCGTGGGTCTGGCCCTCGTTCTCTCCATCAGGGCCTGTGCCCCTCTGCCGTCCTGCACAGGCCAGCCTCAGATGCTCCGAGGGATGATCCCCAGTCAGTTCCTCACCCCGACCAGAGCCAGGTTCCAGTCGGATGGCCTGGTAAGTGGACCACTCTGCTGACTACTGTATTGTTTAATGGGATCCCTTGAAATTGGGCAGCCAACACGGTGGTGACACGGTGACTTGATGTGACTTTCACTCATGTCAGATACAGGATGAATTCAGGACTCTGTTCTATGCTGACCCGGGGTCTCAAGAAGCCTGGGTGACCCGTGGTGTGGTTCTCTCTTGTCTAGGTTCCAACCAGGGGGCCACCTCCTATCTCTAGCACTTGAGGGTGGCGAAGGTGTCCGAAGACACCCTTTAGCTTGTGTCCCTACCCCAGCGCTGGTACCCAGGGCGGTCACCCCACCCTTTCTGCAGACCCCACACCAGATATTGGTCAGCGTCCCCGAGCAGGCACCCCTCTCTGGCTGACAGTGTTCCAGAGCGCACTGCAGTGCCAGTGGCCCTCCAGCCCATGTCTTCCCTTGTCTTCGATGGCTATCGTGACACCGAGCTCTCAGGTCTGCCGTAGACCGCGCCCGGCAAGCGGTGACAATGAGCCCGGCCTTCTCATTCCACTCACTGACCTCTTGTCTGTCCTTCTCACCAGTAACAGTGTGCGGAAGGCAAGGGTGCAGGTGACATTGAAAGAGAGAACATTCTAGAAATGCAGTAATTATGGCCTGAAGAGTTCAAGAGAAGATATGTTGGGACATGTGTTTTATATTCGAGCTACACAGTTCTGGAAGGTAAACTTCACATCACCATAAAATAAGTTATTGTTCTCATTCGCCTGCTTGGCTGGGGTCACGCTTGATCTGTGGGTCCCTTTAACAAATGCAGAAACAAACTTTCTGAGAGCCACTGGAAGCCGCGTTCACGGGCTCGCACAGTGTCAAAGCGATGATGAAACAAGCATTAAACAAATGGCATTGGACAGACACAGAGACGAGAACAGCTTTGCCCCATGGACACAGGTTCTAAAGAGCCACGTCATGGTGAGTTACGATGACGTTGCCACCCTTTCCTTGTGGTGGGAGATATGAAATTTGCCAGAAACTGTACATTTGTCAATAAAGAACATGAACAGACAATTCCTGGATCTGAGCAGGAAGAGATGGTGACTAGACAGCCGGAGGAGGCTTTGCCGAGCAATAAACAAAAGTAAGTGCCTCTTCTGTCCCATTAGTCTAAACCTTCGGAAATAACAGTCTCGCATGCGTGGGCCCATGAATCCCACGATGCATTTCAGTTGGAAAGTCACTGTAGGCCGGGATCCACAAAGACTGTTTGCCTGGGGCCTGCACACCCTGCAAGGACCTCTGCGGAGGACCCTGTCAGTAGCTTCCTGCCTCGGTGGCCAGGAGCAGGGGGCCAGGCTACCCGTAATCACAAAGGTCGTGTAGAGTCGGTGCGGTGACATCATTGGCCCGCAGCACAGAGCCCCGCGTTCCAGTCTGGGCTTTACTTCTTACGAGCTGTGTGGCCTTTTATAGGTGAACTTGACATCACAAATTCTCGGCTTCCTCATGAACTGTAGCAATAATACATGCCCTACTTACCAAATCAGTACTGATAACGAATTCATGTTTATAAAGACACTTTGTAAACTGTAACGTGATTTGAAATAAGTATTTTGCAATAGCAAGTTTTATATAAAAAACAACGAAAGCTTTTTCTGTTAAAAGTAATTCAGTAACAACCATATTCAGTTTATTTCACTCTCATTAGACAGTGAGAAATTGGCCCTACAAGGTCGCCTTTGTTTTTGGTGGTTCAAAGCGGCATTAACGAGGCCTCTGTGTGGTGGAACCAGTCAAAACGGCAGGAAAGTTATTAAAAAGCCATTTCCCCTCAGAGGCTATTGGACTTGGACTTACCACACACATCACGGACAATTTCACCGCTCTGCATTTTCAGCGAAACTCGGCATTGAAAGCTTAGCTATAAGCCCAGTCTCTCCCTCGGCATCTCAAGAGCACCACGAGCTGCTTCTGTGTCATTTGTGTTTGATTCTAATTGTCCTTGACATTTCAGAAGTGAAAAGCATTGGCTTCCATTCTCTATGACTTCAAAGATAGACCCCATCGGATAAATAAGTGGCCGAGGGCCCCAGGGGGCAGTGTGTTCTGCTGCTGATACTCCGTTCCCTATCAGCCAGGGTCCATGCGGCCCACCCGAAGATGAAGATGAAAGGCTGCGGCCTAAATAGGAAGTCAAGTGGCGAAAAGACGGCTCTGTTTTCATGATTTGGCTAAGAAAAGTAAAGCTCTCCGTGTCTGCGTTTCTAGCTTAGTACAGCTCTTCACCGCAAAGGCCTGCAAGAGGTTCAAGTCCACAGCCCATTCGTCATTGCGGAGTCAGCGCCTTAGCCCCTGTCTCCTGGGAACGCATTTCCCCGGTTCAGACCTCACGTCCAAGGTCACGAGCATGCACCACGAGCTCTGGGAGGGAAGCCACAGTGGGATGGACTGTGGAGACCCTGCCTGACGCAGCCCCGAATCCTCGCATGTCGTGGAATCAGCAGCTGACAGAGCGGGGACGACCACACCGTGTCACCACGGTGACACCGATGTGCACAAGCACCGCAGCGGTGTCCTGGCCGAAGCGGGTTCTCGCTCCGTCTCCGACCTTAGCCGGACGGGACCAGGAGGCCATGCGGTCGGCTCACGCGGGAATACGGTGATTGAAAACAAGAAACCTAGGAAGTATTCGGAAGCCAAAGGGTGGCACCACGGCACTGGACACATGCAAAGGAGGATCGAACACAAAAGCCACCCCCACCCTCACTCCGGGCCCCAAGGGGGCGCTGCGGCGAGGGGGTCAGCAGAGGCCGCCGTCCTCGGCAGCATGGACCGACACCTCTGCCCATCCGAATCCAGCCCCTTCCAACCTGGTCCCCACGATGCAGCCAGAGTGGGCTTTTTCTAAAGCAAAAACGGCATCATCTTCTTCCCGGGCCTAGCTTCCTCCCGTGGCCTCCAGGTTAAAGCACCTGAGAGCTCCGGTGCCCGACGGGGCCTGACGTCCCTCGTCTCGTCTCGTCTCAGCATTCTTCTTCTTCATTCTGTTGTTTAAAAGAAGAAGATTACAAATAGGAATAATAAAATGGCGATAACTGCCTATCTGTCACCTTTAAACGTAAATGGATCCAATGCTCAGATCTAATGAGGCGACGGCTGAATGGGTAAGAAAACAATACCCTTAGCTGTGCCGCCTGCAAAAGACTCACTGCAGACGGAAAGACACACAGGGTTGGAAAAGGGTACTTCATGAAAATGGAAACAAGCAGCCAAAAAAGCCAGGGTCGCAAAATTTATACCAGACAAAATAGACTTTAAAACCAGAGACGAAGGACCCAGTAATTACCCTTCTGCGTGTTTATCCGAAGAAACCTGAACCTGTTTAAAGGACACGTGCATCCTGTGTTCACGGCAGCATCGTTTACAGCAGCCAAGATATGGAGGCCGCCTGGGTGTCCACCAGTGGATGGACGGACAAGGAAGAGGTGGTGCGTACATACGACGGAACACGATCAGGCAGAAAAGAGTGAACTCTTGCCATCTGAGCAACGTGGATGGACCCAGAGGGGATTATGCTGAGTGGAGAAAGTCAGACAGACAGAGACAGATGCCATGCGATTTCATTTACATGCGGAATCCTAAGAACAAGATAAATGAATAGACAAAAAACACTCATAGATACAGAGAACAAGCTGATGGTTGCAGGATGGGCGGGGGTGGGGGGCCCGGGTAAAATGGTGACGGGATTAAGGAGTACAGATCGGCAGTTACGGAACGGTCACGGGCTGTAACATACAGCACAGGGGATGTGGCAGTAAGATTGTTGTAACCGTGGGTACTAGACGCATCGGGCACCTCCTCACACGTTCATAAACGTCGAAGCGCTGTGTCGTGCACTTGAAACTAACATCGTATGCCGACTGTAATTGAAAAGTAAAATTATTTTTTTAAAAAGCCGATCAACCAAAGCGTGGAAAGGGGCCATTCACTCCGGGACGGTGCTGCTGCGTCTTGCGTCTGACCGTTCGGACACGTGATGGCCTGTGCACGCAACGGCGTCGCTCCAGGCTGCCGCCGGCCGGCCCCGCACCCAGCACGTGCACACGGCCCCACCCGTCTCTGCTTCCCTCCCATGCTGTCCTCAGGGCTGGACGCAGACCGTGTGTTCAGCAGTCCTCCTGGAAACCAGCCCCGCAGCTGCCTCGGCGGCTGGCCCTGGGCGCGCCCGTCGTCACCTTCATCGCTCTGCCCGACTGGCCTGTGGAGGCGTCTGTTTCTGCTCCAGGCCCAAGTCTCCTGTCCCCAGGGGTTACGCCCTGTCCGGGATGGTAACCCACGTGCCTAGCACAGGGTCCAACACAGGGAAGGGACCAAATAGTCGTCGTTTTAAACTAAGCACCACCTGAAGAAAATAGGGGGCATTATTTAAATCCCTGTAACCAGAGGTCATCTGAATGTCGTCGGAAAAATCTGTGCTACTCTCAGCTCTCCCTGCTCGGCCTCGTTCCCTCCGTGTTTCCACGTCCCCAGCGAGTCGTAACGCAAAGCTGAGGCCCTCGGCCCTCGTCAGCCCCCACCATCCCCTGCCGGCCATGCGTCTCCAGAGGCGTTTCTTTCGTTTTAAGCCACCAAAGCAGAGCTTGCCTTGCGAAGCACCTTCCTTCTCTCAGGCTGCCCGATCCTGGAACCCAGGATGTGCAGGTGATGCTTTTGTGGCTGATCTCAGTCTCTGTTTAGACCCAGGGTTAAGTAATTACGAAGATTAGAACATGTCGGTGTTAGAGAAAGAACACGCCGAGAGGAAAAGGTAGCAAAGTACGTGCAAGAGGAAAAATCTGCCTCGGCTTGAGAGTGAAGTAGTGTGTTCCCAGCTTCTGTCGCTGTGCGACGAATCGCCCCAAATCGCGCTGGCTTCAGACGATGGCAGCACGTCGTTTGCTCCCGTCTGCAGTGGAGACAGCTGGGGTTCGATCTGCTCTCTGCTGCACCTCAGGCTGGGTGGCCCTTGAGGCTGGGGACGACTCAAGTCGCCCGAAAGCGCGCCCACCCATAACCTAGCAGTTGTGGGGCAGGTTCCCCTACCTGCGGCCTCTGCATGTGGCAGCTTCGGTTCCTCACAGAGTGAGGGAGATGGGCCAAGGCCTGGCATTCGGGGAGAGACAGGCAGAGGCTACAACCCTTTCAGAGAACGGCTCACCTCGGAAGTCACAGTGTCACAAAACCCTGAGTGTTTGAATGAACCTTTGCAGATATGACTCTAATGAATGGACTTGCCAATAATTATGCCTTTTTCCCAAAACGTATTCTTTCATGTAGCTTGATATATTTCTGTACAAGAGAAGATCTCCAATGCTCCCTCAGTAAAAAAAAAAAAAATTAAAAATTTAGAAATTTAAAAAAGAAGCCGCCAGGTGCTGTGGAAAGTCTGTCCCCTGGCCCTGCTGCTGGGTCCTCCGAGAAGACTGGTGACCCGAGCTTCCGCCAGGGCCTGGGGGTTCCCCAGCTCAGAGAAGTCGTCTGGTCACTGCGAAGGAGCCTTCCCTCGTCTCGACCACCCAGCATCAGGCGACACCGAATGGACCCACCACTCCTGGCCAGGGGACACACCTGCGGTGCCCCTGCCTCACAGGTGCACGGTCGTTAACCGCCGGGCTCGGCGTGCGCCGCCCGTCTCGGCTCCTCGGCATCTGCTGCGACTGGATGAACTGGGAGCCGGCGAAGCCGATGGGAGAGCGTGGGCTGAACCCACGCGACTCCGGCTTCCACCCACGAGCCTCTGTCCCGTAAGAGACACGCGTGGCGGCAGCTGCGTTGGGGGGTTCATCTCGAAGGGCGTTTGCCAGTTTCCGTCCTGAAAGCACAACACTTAACTCCAGGTAAAGCAAGTCGTCACGTTTTTAATTTCTGTTTTTCGGTCACTGTCGATATCCGGTATTCTGTTAGGTTCAGGAGTACAGCACGGTGGTTAGACATTTATGTCACCTGCAAAGTGATCGCCCCGAGAAGCCTGGTACGCACCTGGCCCCACACATGGTCACTACAACATTATTCACTGCGTTTTTAATATGTAAAAAATGGTGTGTTTTCAAGTCTTTAAAGACACTCCTTTCCTCTTTTGAGATTCACTGTCTGTTGCATTTTCTCAGAAGTTTCTTCTTATACCCATTGCTGGTTTTCTTTTAACTTCTCAATGTTCTTTGTGTATAAATAATCTTAATTTTTTTTGTCTTCTGTGTGGATAAAATACATTCTTCCATCTGTCACTGACAAAAAAAAAATTCCTCTTAATATTATTAGGTCAAAAAAATATATTTCAGTTTGCTCATTATTGTGGGGAAAAAAAAAAAAGGCATCAAGCTCGTTATTAAGAAAACTACTTACAACCTTACTCGATTATTTTGCCAGGGACCTCAAGCAACATTCACTGCATCATTCAACAACATTTAGTGCGCCTCCCCCAATTTTGGATGCCTCCTCCGTTAGGCCAAAGCATATTCGATTCGTTTCAGACATCGAGAAACGAAGACAAACTCAAAGGGCTTTAGGGCTCGTTTATTCCCTGTGAGGTACCTGGAAAGGTCATACTGAAGTAACATCAGTATTTGCTAAGTCCTTCCTCCTGTAGGGAAAATCGCCCACGGGGATCTGGCCCCCCGAGCTCACGATTCTCTCGCCGGGATTGGGCGCAGGTGGCCGAAGGGTGGCGCAGACGCCCACTCGGTGTCTGCACGACTCGCCAGGTGCCGTCTCAGAGCAGACGCCATGGGAGGGAAGTGTCCTAGCCCATTCTGCTCCTTTCCTCACTTCGAACATTGCAGGGGAGGCTTTCTCCCCCAAAACTTTAAAATAAAAATGTATGGTTTCTATATCAGCAGGGACTCTTAAAAGACAATTGTAGGACACAACAAATCTGTCCTGAGGCTGAGGGGGCTGCTGTCTGGGGAGAGGCGCCCCGGCCTTGTGCTTTGCTTAGACATAATAAATGTGAAGTCTGTCTCCCGCGTCGGCCCCCAGGGAGGACCCAGAGCAAACCCCTCTGCGCCTCAGACCTCCTTGGCACGATGTTCTTGAGGGTTTCCGTGAAAGAAAGATGCGGGTGTGTTACGCTCCTTGTTGTTTTGGGCACAACCCGGCGGGGCCACGGAAGGCCTGGTTATCTGATCAGACATCACTCTGGATGTTTGCGTGCGGGTGTTTTCGGATAGGATTTATACTTAAAAACGGCGGACTTTAAAGCAGGTTGCCCTCCATGAACTGGGTGTATTTACTTCTATGTGATTTTGTTACGCGTCCAGTAAAGATACAGGACAATTTCGTCACCTCAAAAATCCCTTCCGTTGCCTTTTTGTAACCACGCCCACCACCTCCTGCCACCCTTGTTTGTCCTGCCCCTAATCTCTGAAACCGTTCTGGTCTCCGTTCCTATAATTTCGTCATGTCGAGATGTTATATAAATGGAACCACAGAGCATGGAACCTCTTGGAAGTGGCTTTTTTCACTTGACACACTTCCCTGGAGGCCCCTCCGAGGGGTTCTGTGTGCAGAGGTAATACATGTACATGGTGTTATTTTTCATTGTAATTGTGTTTATGTGTCTCAAAAAGGCACTGGACCCCGTAGGGCAGTTTTAAGGGTTAAATGAAATCTCCAATCTCTCTCTCTCTCTCTACATATGTGTATGTAGATGTGCGTGCGTGCGTGCGTGTGCGTGCGTGTGCGTGTGTGCGTGTGTCTACCTCTCTGCATCTCCGCTTCTGGCTCTCTCTGGCTTTGTCTCTATTTCCATCAAAAATCGATGCCTTCTTTTCCTAGAATATATGGATTTAAGTCTCTCGTAAAGAGAGAAATAAAATGAAAAGGCAACGTAAGTTTGATAATGTAGAGAGACAAGCAGGTGGTGGCATAGATCAGAACCAGAAATGAAGCCGGTCTTCCTCAGTGCCTTCTTCGAAGCTCTAAACACTGGTCACTGGGGAACTCCACATTGGCTTTAATTTTTGTGCTAAAAAAATGAAGAAAGGGAAGCACAGTCAGCTCCGTGGGTGTCTGAACCATCAGCACTCAGGAGCACACCTGGTAGGCCAGGAAGGCCAGGAGTTTGTCCTCGGGGCGCTCGTTATGAAGAGACACAAAGGTAATATACGATTTCTGCACAAGTAAACACTGAGCTCCATGACTGGCTACAGATGATCGATTAATGTTATTCCTTTCCTCTCTGTACTGTTCTGAAATATTCTCCAGGCTCAGATGCGCAAAAGAAAGAATTGGCCTAAAAGCCCCAAGAAAAGCCAGGGAGGGTGTCACTTACACAGGATGAAAATCAGCATAGAACTTACACTTGGGAATTGCCAAATCCGAATAAACTTTCTTAGGAGTTAGTGTTGGAGCATGACGATTAAACTAGCTTCGACAGTAATCCATGCAATTTTAACATGTAAATATAACTTTTGCTTCTTAAACTTAGCAAAATTTATACTTATAATAAAAATTTTCTCTAAACAAATTCACCGTAAATTGCACAAGAACCAAAATTTGCTGCTTAATAAGTATGCAAAAATGTAGCACTAAGTAGCAGAAGTGAGATACTTCTATTATTGTTTTAAGTGTATCTTAAACCCAGCTCCACAGATGAAAGTCGATTTGCTCACCCAGGTTATTAATAATCATAATTCAATAATGATAGAAACTGATTGCCCTAGGGGAGAAAAGGCTGAGAGTTTTATGGGATGTAGAACAAAGCGATTAGAACGGGCTGCTCTGGGGTCGGTGGGTTGGTGGTCGTGATCCAGAGAAAAGATTTGGCAGAAGGACCCTGGATCTTAACTTCCACATCTTCATGCTGCCGCCTGCACATCCACCCGCTCGCTGGGGACTGTGTCGCTGGGGTGCACACTGAGCAAAGGCCCTGCATGGTCACTGGCTGACTCACGCCAGTGCCGGCGACACAGGCCCTGCGGGGTGTGGCACGGAGACAGCACAAGGCCACTCCTTCCATGGCTCTTCCTCGCATCCCATCTGAGTCCCCCGTTGGTCTTTCAAGGTGCCCCGCCCCCCAACATCGTGTGGAGCAAAGTCCCTGGGGCGGAAGGCACTTCCAAAGGAACGGCGTTTGTCCCAGACCAGTTTTATTCAAAACCCCGAGTTCTGTCTCCTTATGGGATTATCTCGTTGAAAGTCCCTGAGGTTTTTATGTTTCTTCAGCTTGATTTTAGAGAGCGTCCGCCTGCATGGTGTGGGGAGGGCGTTGAAGACTCGCGCGCGATGCCAGGCCAGCCCCGCCGTGTAGAGCGTGACTCAACTGAAGGTGAGTAACGACGTTTAGAACCTTTATGCACCTGCTGAGTGGGATGCGTTCGTGTAGGAGGGAGGACAGCCTCGAGCCTTCTCCAGCGTCGGACACCCCCTCAGCATCATCTTAGGCCTCACGGTTTTCAGTTCTGCCTGTTTCCAGTAGCTGGGACTCGGGGTCAGGCTTTAAAACTTCGTCCTCATCATCTAGTGGCTGATGTAATGTCCTGTTGTCCCTTCCATCCCTTGGCCGGGGCACTCCAGTGGGAAGGCAGGTCGGCCTGTCCTCTGCTGCCTTCCCAGCCCCACTGACTGTGCTGCAGCCCAGGCCGTAGGGGTGGCAGAGGCCCCCAGGGGCCTCTCGTGGGCGCCGCCGAGATCAACAGCCGGTGCCCTCGGCGAGGCGGGCCGGCCCACGCCCTGGGAGCACGTGGGCGACTTCCATGGCAGGCTTCCCGGGCAGCTGCCTGAGACGCCGAATGGCTCTGGGTTGATTTCCAAACAAGCCAAAGTACAATCTTCCCTTCGTTTACTCAGCGGCTGCATTCCTGAAAAATCAGAGTATGTTCAGACGATGCCCAGAATAGTGGGTGTTTACGTGGACAAGGGGGTTAAGTTTGGGTTCGGCGCATTATGGAGAGATGTTTCAGCAGGGGTGCGTGTGGAGGTCATGGGCCGTGCGACAGTTCTATGCTGTGTGGGGCTGTCCTGTGCATCGCAGGGTGTCAAGCACCCCCGCCTCCTTTCATGAATGTCAGAGGCAGCACCCCCCACCCCCCATCACTGTGATGGCCGAGAGTACCCCCTCAAATATCCAGAAACTCCCTTTGGGGAGCTGTAATGCCCTCACAGTGACTTCTAATAGTTACTGTTTGAATATGAGGACACTTATTGCCTGTCCTCAACTCTGAGCCTTTAGCTAAATTTTTAGGCACTATTAGGAGGTTCAGATCCAACTACACTTAATTGTGATCTGCACTTAGACTATAAATCCTCACAAAATTGTGTTCTGTTGAATTTTTGCAAATGAGGAAACGTGGATGAGTTACTATTTTATCTTAGGTCACGTAGCTAATAAGGGGCAGGATCGGAATTGGAATCAGTCTTCTGACTTCAGTACGTGACAATAAGTTAGACTTTAGAGCAAAGAGAAAACGAAGCGTTCTGAAACGGAGCCAGGGATAAAGTTCGTGTTCACAAAATGCCTGCCACGGAGTTAACGGACGGCCTAAGGTCGGACCTCAGATTCTGCTCTGAAGTAAAAAGAGGAAAACATTTCAACTACGCGATTCACAGAGCGTAAGAGAGGAAGTCGGGAGAGTGGCCGGCCCTGCCTTCATCCTGTCTCTCCGAACTTCCGCGGCCCTGATGGGCTGCTGCCCTCACGGGGCGTTTCGTGCCTGTCAGCTTGTCGTTTCTGGTCCCCACCCGAGTCCCAGGCTGCCAGGAGCAGACGCCCTTTCTTATAAGTTTGTGTTTCCTACTGTGTACGCCATACGAGGCCACTACTCCCGGGGGACGCTTCCCGCTACGTCGTCACAGGGAGCTGACATGGAGCGTGGAGGAGCCGGGCTGCGCTGTGTGAGCAGTGGGAGAAGGAGGCCCTCGTGCCACACGCGCGTGCACACACGCACACATGCACACACACATACATGTGCGTGTGTGCGCATGCACGTGCACACGCACACACATGCACACACACGCACGTGCGCACACATGCATGCACAGGCACTCACACAGACACATGCACACACACATGCACGCGCACGCGCACGCACATGCACGCACACACACGCACACGCTCACACAGACACATGCACACACACATGTGTGCGCACACACCTGCATGCACACACGCACACACACGCACACGCTCACATGCACACACACATGCGCACACACGCGCACACATGCAATCACGCACACATGCTCGCACACGCACACACACGCACGCACATGCACACACACGAGCGCACACACACATGCTCGCACACACACACATGTGCGCACACACTCACTCACACACGCACACACACACACGCACACACACACGCACACCTGCACGCACACACACACGCACACACATGCACACACACCTGCACGCACATGCACACACGCGCACACGCGCGCGCGCACACACACATGCTCGCACACACGCACACTCACACATGCGCGCACCCGCCCCTCCGCCCTCCCTGTCCGCCGTGAGCACGCCATGGCCACGGAGCTCTCTCGAGAGGGTGCGGGCAGGTGTAGCGGCCGCCTCCCGGGCAGCAGCACCTCCTCCCAAACGCCATCAGTGCCGCTCGCCGTGTCTCTCGGGCCGACCTGGGCTGGTGCTGCTCGTCCCCACATGCCTGGCCAGACCGCATCGGAGTCCACTCTGCGCACGCTCCGGGTTGACCCCACAGCGACGTCCGGCCCGCCGGTTCTGCCCATAACTGTGCCGTTTGCTGCCTGAGGGCCTCCGACTGCTCAGCGACTCAGCAAAAATCAGTGACGGCCGATCAGTGGTGGCCGATCTGCCGAAGGCTAATCTGGGCACACGTTAACCAAGAGTTGTCAAATTATTTCATTCTGTCACTAAGTACATTGAGCAAAAGAATGCAAATGAGTTTACAGAGTCCAAATGGGTCATTGAAATCCTCGATCATAAATAGAAAAACACGTCAGAGCTCATTCAATTGAGTTCGTAAGGAGAGGAGGACCTTTCCTTGAAGCATAAGGCGAAGACATCCAGGCGAACACGGTGGGGACGGTGGCGGGTCCTCGTGACATGAGCGCAAACGCGCAGGGCTGGCTCTCTGCACACGTGGTTGGACTCGCAGACGGGCGGACGCGGGCGGGAGGGAAGGGGACTCTCACACAGGAAAAGTGTGGCGAGGGGCTGTTCGGAGGAGGAAGCTCCAGGTGAGAAATAGCCCCGAGATGGTGTTTGTGACAAAGCGGGAGGCGCTTTAAATGAGGAAGGAGCTTTTCAAACAAAAATCAGCCGCACAAAAGGGACATGGGCAACGTTTCTCTAGATAATACACCAAACTTAAGTTTTGTTTTGTTTTGTTTTTTTAATCTCTGAAGGATTGCATAGTATTTATTTGTAAAATAGGATTAAATAAATTTGTGAAACTTTTAATTAACATAATTTATGTTTTCGACCGTCTATGAGATATCTTCACAGGACTGCAATTACCAACGCTTACTCAGACTCTTGTGGATATTGATTATAATTTCTGCTTTGTTACAAGGAACTAATGTTCCATGAAGCTAAAATGGACAATGCAAGATGGGGAAAGATGAATGAATCAAAAAGAAGCTGGAAGCTAAAATATCAAATTCTTCTAAATTCTTCTTCACAAGACTTATTTTTCACTGTCTCCCAGGCCTAGCAAAGCAGGGAGGGAACAGGGAGAGTTAACTTTCTGCAGGCCTCCGGATAAGGGTTTCTTTCCACCGTCCTTAAACCTGCAAAGTTTTCTCCGTAGAGTTAGGTCCAGAGGCCAGAAGGACCTCAAAGCTAAGAGTTCCATGGCCTGGCAAAGTCCTGTTTTACTTTGGGGTTAAGTTTTTATTTTTCCCATTGGGGGGAAAAAAAAAGTTCTCTTACTCTCCCCTAAATCTCCAGATTTCTAGCCAGCGTTTGCTTGCTTGTCGTGTCTTTTCTTCTTGACCTGCCCTTCGTCTCTCAGCCAGCCTGGACCCGGGTTCCACCACGTACTCTACCGAACCTGCTTCCGTCGATACTGCCCCCCACCCCAGCATCCCTGGCCTCAGGGTCTCCCTGCTC
>NW_011888956.1:0-937 GCF_000151845.1 Pteropus vampyrus
GCACCTAAAAAGAAAAAAAATGAATTTTGCAAATCTCTCACATGCCTGGCTTAAAGATCCGAGTCTGCTTCTGCCCTCGCTCTGTGGGAAGATGCTGATTTGATTCAAAGAATATGATCATCCAGCCTCACGCAGGCATGCCTTTGAAAGAGGACTTTTGAATGACTCCTCGGTAATTGTGGGTCTTCTTTGATACCGTATCGAAATGCGATGAGCGGCAAGTTCTTAAAGGGTTAGTCGTAGTGCGGAATCCGAGGCCTTGACTTTTCGCACGGTCACGTTAAAACGCAGCGTTCACCGTCGTGATTCGGCTGCATCTTTCGCCCACGCGTGATTTTGTGACGCCACGCGTCGGTGGAAATATCGGTTCGCTGAGTTCTGCGGGCTTCCCGATGCGTATAGAATTTTTAAAAATCACGTTCATTAATATCACCCCTAATCCCACTAGTACAGTCTTTAAGTTTTGGAAAAGCTCAAGCTCATGGCGACGATGCGAAATGTCGAGAATTCTAATTGTCCCTTGGAAACTTGGATTTTATCACAGGCAACAAATACTGTCAGTTGTTTTCCTTGAGTGACAGGCTCACTTTATTCATTTTAGAGAAAATGCCTGCCAGATACCGATCCGAGTAACCATAGCTTGCGGATCAGGGGTGCTTTCCAACAAAAACGGCACGCCAGGAAAAGGCTCACCCCGATGCTCATGCCTTTCCCATGAGAAGCATCTACCTCAATATCCAGCAGAATGATAAAGGCAGGTGTACGAGGGTCGAATTTAATAAGACAATAATGTTACTCCTTCCGCAAGGACTTTCTTAAGTGAAACTTGATTTTTTTCTTTTTTGAATTGAGACCGTGGCCGTGAAGGATCTAACGGCTGCTAACTGGGATGGGAGCCTGAGCTGACGCTTAAGGGGATAGTAATTTTACTCACCGT
>NW_011888956.1:1903-5593 GCF_000151845.1 Pteropus vampyrus
CTCTGTGTGGCTGGCTCCCACTTCCGGTCCAGCGTCTCCAGTCCTGGCAGCTACAGCCGGGGAGGTGTTTCTGCTCTCGCTCCCCTCCCTCGTGGAAGCCCCCCCGAAACGTCCCCACCTCCATCCCGTCCCCGCTTCTGCTCTGCCACTGGCTGGAGAGCAAGGACAAAGCCATGACGCAGTGGCCGGGGGCGCTGCTCGAGGCTCGCCTTGTGGGCATCGCGCCGGTGACCGATGCTCCACCCTCTGGACGACTAGCTGCCCGTGGCTCGTCCTCCGTCCGCATCTCTGCCTGAGGCCGGAACGCGATGCTGCCCCAGGCACACCATCCGTGCTGCCTGGGCCTCGGGAAGATGGGGTGCGCTCCCAGCTCCCGGCAAGCCATCTGGTCCCGTGGCACTTTTATCTGACCTGTCCTTTATTATGTCACCACCCCGAGACTCGCCCTGGCTCCTTGGAGAGAGGACAGAGCACGATGGCAGTGACGGGGGCCAGCAGGGGAAGGGTGGGGGGCCCTCTCCCCGGTGCCATGTGCAGTCAGGCAGATGGTCCAGCCAGGAGCCACCCGGGAGGGCCAGGCAGAGGGACACGGGGCGGATTCCGAGCCGAGGCCGAGAGGGTCCTGTGAAGACTGCAGTGTGGCCTGTGCTGGGACCTCCGGCTTTCCCCCTGGAGGTGGACGCTTGTCACGTGGTTGCAGACTCCTCTGGGAAACATGCAAAAAGCGGCTTTAAAATAGGTCCCCAGAGTCGCCCGGTCCCAACCACACATCCTGGTGTAAGCTCCTGGCCGACCTCGTCTCAGGCTGTCTTGGGGGCTGTGGTCTCACAGCTAAAGTTCCCACCAGTGACTCCCATCAGGACCCCCCCGAAGTTCCCCAGAAGCAGCCAGACGCCTGGGTTTGCGGTGGGGGGCACGGCTTACGTTTCCTGGGGTCTCTGCGTGTCGCGCGCACGGCATCGACCCCTGCTGTTTCTTGTTCCCCAAGGCCAACGTCGACTGGATGTAAACACGCCTGCTCTGTGTTCCAATTCACATGGACCACGGGGCAACACAACACTTTCCAAGCCACCTCACTGCTAGGAGAGAGAGGGTCCTCTCAGCCACTGGGGGCCTGGGCCTTCCTTTAAAACCTTCCCACCAGAGGCTGGTCCAGATTCGGGGAGCGACCCAGCTCCGAATCAGTCAGTTTCGTGAACCACCGGGGTTCCTCCACGGCCAGCTGGGCTGGAGGGAGCGTAAATTCAGGGAGGAGACGGCTGTCCTGGATCGGCCCCTGAGTCGCCTGACTGAGATCTGATAAATAACCGGATCAATCACCCTCAGGCGGCCAGGACTGAGAAGCCTCTCTCCCAGCTCAGTGGCGGGTGTGGGTGTGGGTGGGGTTCGCCTATCTGACTCGAGGCCTCGGCTGCAGAGTGAAGTCCACCAGGTGCAAAGGAAGCTGGTTGTTTTGAGTGTTTCCTGGGCCTGCCTTCTTGGTTCGGCGTGTCCTCACCAGACGGCAGGGTCATGAGTCAGCCCTCAGGGTGCCCCGCCTGGGCCGAGGACCTTAGCCGCTCACCTGCTGAGGCCAGCGCCCTCCGTGTCTTCTGAGGCTTCTCGTGTGCGCTCACAGTGAGTTCTCTAAGTCACGGCTGCCACAGCCTGCCAACAACCACGACGCAGTGAAAAGGGGCTTTTCTGGTTGGCGGGGTGGGTGTGAGGGGAGGAAGGAGGTCGGCGCCCCTCCCCCCGACTTCCCTTGCCCCCCGTGCGTCTCCAGAAGCCTCAGAAGGGTACTCGGAACACAGGAAGAGCCCAATAAATATTCACTTGCCATAGGAGTGAGTAAGATTTCATCTGAAATCTGAAGAGCCCAATAAATATTAACTATTACTTGCCATAGGAGTGAGTGAGATTTCATCTGAAACGTGGCTTCTGCTGCTAAAGAAATTCTGAGAGCCACCATCCAGCCCAAGGCCCTCGTTTCACAGTCGAGGACACTGTAACCCATGAAACGTAAGCATTTACCCAGGACCATGCAACTGCTGGGTGAGGGGCGTCTCCTGCCTCTGAGCCAGGCCCTCTTCACTGTCCAGGACCGGGCTGCCTTAGGAGGGGACCCGAGGGCGTTCCCAGGTGCCAAGGGACTGTCTCAAGCCCTTGAGGGAGGGGGAGCATCCTGTTTCCAGGCCCAGCGTGGTCCCAGGCATGCGACAGGCATTGGGGAAACTCTGCGGAACGGATGCTGAAGGCTTGGCCAAGGTCGCATGGCGGGGTGGAGGCCGAGCTGGGGAAGGACCCGGATTGTTTGGGATGGGTGAGCCGGATGAACCTGGGCGATGACGACGGAGGGCTTGCGCCCACGAGGAGTGCTGCGTGGTAGGGAGGACTGGGCGGTGCTCGGGACACGGGTGCCATCGGCCGTGCGGATCCCGTGTCCCCGTGCAAAGCAACAGTCTCGAGGTTCAGTCCCGACTCTGAGGGTGCCCCCAAGCGGAAAACCCTGTGGCCTCATGTCCGCACGTCTGCGTTCGTAGCAGGAAGGGAGAAAGCACCTCCCGAGCTGTCTCCCGAGGCCTGTGGAGCCGGTCGGAAGGGCGTCACCCCAGACTGCGTGTGCCGGGCTAGAGGTGGCCGCGTTTGGTGGTTCAGGGAAGGGGCGCCCCCAGGACGTGTGGCGGACAGCCGGGGTGTGCTGCGTCCCAGGGGAACACAGCGAGGAGGTGGGAGACGTGGCATTTAGCGTGGGCAGGAACCTGGCGTGTCCTGAGCCCGGAGACTCTCCCTCCTTGGTCTGGCCGAGGACACGCTGCGCGTGAGGGTCGGCTGCCAGCGGAGCTTGGGGACGAGGGAAGAACAAAACAGGGCCAGGACTTGGGAGAGCAGGGAGGGAAAGGCAGGAGGAGGAGGGAGGAGATGGGGGATGGACATGGCAGACGCGCCTCTCGCCAGAGCGGCTCGCCGCCCCCGGGCTCGCCGCTGATGCCCGGTCCTCGGTGTGTGGATGAGGACGTCCCAGAGGGAGGAGGAGGGGAGCGGGGGAGCACTCCTTCTTTGGGGGAGCAGCGAACTGGTGTGAGGCCATGTCACAGGGCTCCGAGGAAGAGCACCCCCACGAGAGTGAATTTTGTTTTGCAGCCTCGATCAGGAGCAGAAGGGAAACTTAGGTGTTGGCAGAGCTCCATGTTTCCCTCACTCGCTCGCTCATCCGTGCCTCCACCCACCCATCCGTTCAGCGGACGACGGGGCCGTGCGAGTCCGCTTTGTGCCGGGGACGCCTGGCCTGAGGCCGTCGGGGCGGTTCTGACAGGGTCCCCACTGCCAGGGAGCTCGTGCACAGGGGCAGGACGCAGCTGGAGGACAAGCCCCCGTGTGGGGAGCAGGGAACGGGGACGGATGAGAACGGCTAGAATCCAATGGAAAGAGAGTGAAACTGTGCTAAGGGGCAGGATCCAGGCAGGAGAAAAAGCGCCCCTCTCTTTTCGAGCTGCCAGAAAGGGGTCAGACATGCTCTCAAAAACGTCAAGAAAGTTCTTCTTAAAGAAGCATGAAAGGGTAGAGACCTTTAAAAAGCAAGTCACGGTCTCCACGTGTCCAGCGGCGAGCACAGACGTGACAAATCGCAGCTGAGGAACTTGGAGTAAAAATACGGACAAGAAACCAAAGCTCAAATAAAGAGATCGGCACAGCGGAGACGAGGTCCTC
>NW_011888956.1:6348-9386 GCF_000151845.1 Pteropus vampyrus
GATCTTCAGCAGCATACGGAGGGCAGGAGGATAGCTGAACATTGGACGCAGTGCAGGAGGGTTTGGGGTCCGGAGCGGGGCGAACCCGGCTGCCGTGGACCAGCCACGTGGCGTCTCTGGGCCGCAGCTCCTTCCTCCGTAAGGCGGGAAGGAGGACGGGGTGAGGTTGTGCTCCAAACCCTCGGCTCAGCTCCCCGCTCGGTGTGTTAATATTCGTGTCACGTAAGTGGGGCGGCAGAGGCCCGGCTGCGGCTCACTCAGGTTAGGCGGGGAGGTGATGTCACCCCGCATGGATAACCCAGTGAACGATAAGGCTGGTGGCAGCAGATGCAGTCGAACGCGGATGCAAAGGGCTGCAGAACGCCCGTGACCGAGGGTGCAGGGAGGCCAGGGGCCACGTTACGGCAGTCACAGAGCTGTGCTGTGACCAGGGGACCGCTTCACCCCGAACCACTGGCGAGGCTTTTGAGCAGGCAAGGGCGACTTCCCGCAAAGGAAGCAGGACAGAGGCACGCTCTGTCTCCCCAGAACTCGGCCGTCCGCTCCAGATCAGGGTTAGGGACGAGGGACGGGAGGCCGGCTGTGGGGGCCCAGAATGGGGGTCCAGGGCCCCTAACGAGGGGGACGGAGAATCCTGTCCGTGGGACTTCAGCTCTCTGGGCCGGTGGACGCAGGAAGGCTGCGTCGAGGGTAAGAGCTCGGGGAAGCAGGTCAAGGAATTGCCCGTCACAGGGCGAGAAGGACTGGAACTGGAGGGGGGGTGAGGAGCCGGGGCGGCTGCGCGCGTAAGGAGGTGGCTCCCAGCAGTGGCCGGGGACAGTTCCCCGGTGGATAAAAGCTGCAAACGCGTACTTACCTTGTACAGGTGAGCACCTGTCCAGCAGCAGGCCATCCAAGAAGAGGCCTGAGAGCAGGACCTGTGGCTTAGTGTCTGGCAGGAAGACGCTGAGTCCGAGCGGTGTGGTCAGACCCTGGGTGGCGGTAGGGGCGGGGCGGGGGGTCCGCTGGGGGACCAGCGGCGAGCTGGGTGGTGGGCCGCGTAGGTCCCCACAGGCCTGTCCTGCTTGACAGGCCTGACTGCCACCCTGGGCGTCTCTGCCCACTGGGGTTCCAGCCCACCCCCAGTCTGTTTAAAATCATGGGGAGTGAGACAGAAAACCTACCTTCGAAAGATTTCCAGTTCCGGTTCAGGTTAAGATTCCAGTGACCTGGAAAAACGTCCGACTCAGCACTCCTTGTGGAACATGCTGGATAACTGGGGTGCGCGTCGCTGGGGCAGGCAGGCGTGTGAGCTGTGAGCAAGCCCTGCATCCGGCACAGAGAGCCGTGTGGGTCCTGCAAGTTCCCAGGTGTGTCGCTGACTGAAAACAGGGGACACTTGCGCGGGCCCAGCACCCCCGCGAGGCCTGGCGGACGGGGGGCACTGCACCCCCAGCGGCCCGTGCTGGCAGATGGTTCTGAGGGCAGAGTGTTGCTTGTGACCCCCAGGTCACAGACACGTGAGGCGTCTCTTTGAGCCCCATCTCACGAGTGGTTGCCCCCGGGAGCTCGAAAATCACACTTGTGAATCGCACCTGTGACTGGACAGGGCTCTCCAGCGTCTTTGTCCTCCAGGTGCAACCACCCCCTGCAGAACGAGGGTCCTCTGCCGAATTAGCACCTGCCCGTGGCGGGCGTGCGGGGGCCGTGATGAGGAGGCCGGCTCTGTCAGGGGGAGCAGGTGCTTACCTCGGCTGGAGACGTCCTGAGAACTTAGAACAGCCACCGGGGCCTGCTTTGAGGATGCTGGGCCCTCGGCCTGGCAGGGGACACCAGGAGGGAAAGGCACTTGGGCGAATGGGCAAGTGAGCGACAGTAATGCTCCCTTTCTCCGAGTGGTTACCCGATGCTGGGCACTGAGCCAGCACCTCCCTGCAGCTCACGGGTACTGGTATCGCCTCCTTCACAGTGCTGGCAGCTGATGCTGGGGAGGTGACGTCACCTGCCCCAGGCCACACGGCCGCCTGGGGAAGCCAGGACCAGCCCCGCACAGCCCGGGATGCAGCTGCAGGCAGGATTGCCTCGTGGGGCGCGTGGGCTGTGTTTAAGGGGGGGGCCCGGCGAGGGTCGGAGCCCACTGTGCGCTGCTCGCTCCTTAGGAAAGGTGTGATGGTGGGTGGCCTCACGTGGACAGGCACTGCTTCCCGCTTGGGCTCCGTTCTTGTTTCCAGGGGTGGGGTCTCCCCAGCAAGGTCGGGGCGGCGCCAACACCAGACGCTGGCTCAGGAGCGAGGGACAGGCAGGTTCCAGCAAGTCGGAGGAGCCAGGGACTCTCCAAGACCGGCCTGACTGGTTTCTCACAAGCACGTTGCCCACAGAGCCAAACAGCAGTGGGGGTGCTGGGGAGCCCTCTGCTCCTGGGAAAGCCGGGGCTGTCTGCGGCATTGAGGACCCGCATCCTCACCCCCTCCCAACACGCACACGCGGCCACTGCACCGGCCAGTGTGACGGTGATGACGCCCCCGCCCCGAGCAGCAGGGGCCTGTGCACTGCCTGTGTGAACGTCCCGAGTGCTCACCGCTCCTCCCTGTGACATCTGCAGAGGTGTCAGCCCCCCTCGATGAGGGGGACCCTCTCCTCCTCCGGGACCTTGCCCCTTCTCTCTGGGAGAAGCTGGGTTTCCCAGGCAACAGTACTGGTGTCAGGGAGATACACAGCTGAGAGGGGGGGCAGGAGAGGGACTTGACCTCCGACAGGTGACGCCGAAAAGACTCAGGCTTTCTGCAGCAAGCCCGCCCACCTGACCCCTGCCTGCCCAACCACACCCCGCTCCTCGTGGGTTCCAGCTTCTCCGTCCTCAGGAAACGTGACTCCTGTGACGTGTGGTTACTCGGCGCCCTGTTCGTGCTTCTCGTGTGGCCCCTGGAGCAAGGGGCCGTCTCAGCCCGGGGCCCCTGCCCCCACCACACGTGGGGAGCCTCACAAGAGGTCCGGCCTCCCAACGCCATAAGCGCCGTGAGCGGGAGGCGTTGCTGATTCCCTCCCACTCCCTCCGAGGT
>NW_011888956.1:10489-10847 GCF_000151845.1 Pteropus vampyrus
GTGGGGCCGGCGTGGGAATGCGCAGGGGTGGAGAGCAGGTTTGCTTGAGAAAGTCACCATGGGGACTCCGAGGCACACGTCCCCTTGCAGCCTTGGGTCTTCGTAGCTAAGGAGTTGGGGACAGTCCCCAAGGGCCGAGCTCCTGGTCTAAACTCTGCTCCTCAGAGCGGTGGGCAGCGATGGTCTTGCAGAGAACAGACAGGACGGTGCTGGGAGGTTCCTGGCCTGGGTTTCTGGGCTGAGGGCCGACTCTCAGGGGGCTCGGCCACGTTCGCAGGTTCGGCCGCCCCTCTGTGTCCTTTTGTCCTTCTAGGTCCGAGCGTCTTCCAGGCCTGGGCTGCGTGGGCCTCCTGTGCCC
>NW_011888956.1:12207-17029 GCF_000151845.1 Pteropus vampyrus
TGTGCCCTCCGGTCTCCCCGCAGCCCTGGAGGGTGAGCGAACAGCAACTTCTTCCCGGGAGTGGACTCGCCAGCAGAGGGGAGTCAGGGGGGCATCGAGCTAGAGAAAGGCCTGTGGGACCGGAGGCCTCCTCCTCGCCTCTGAGTCACCTGTGAACTTCTGCTTGGCTGACAATCCTCGGCACCACCTGTGTGCCAGGTTCTGCATGCCACCCGGCTCCTCGTTTTCTCGAAGCCATAGATCTGTTGACGGCCATGGACGGGGCTTCTGATGACTCCCACGGTTCCACCCTGGTAGAATTCCACTCAATTCTGCCACCATGTGCCCCCCGCTGGCCCTGCCCTGTGGATGGGAGCTGGAGAGCAGCCCCTAGAGAGAGGAACAGAAGCGCTGGACACAGGTGTCCCCCAACTTCGGGGCCTGTATGTCCCCAAAGAGGGGGGGGTCCCTTCCTCTCCCAGCCTCAGGCTCTGTGATTTGGGGCAGCTGACCCGACCCCTCAGCCTGACCGGGCTCTCTGCGAGTGTCACCTGGCAAAAACTTCCAGGTCAGCGTGGTCTACTGGGACCAGGAGAGGCTGGCAGGCTGGATGGTTGGTCCCCAGGATGTTCCCTGCGGCCTCCCAGGGCGGGCCCTGCCCCTCCAATTCCTGCATTTCCTGTCTGCAGCTGGCCTCTCCCTCCCCGGAGGAGGATTTTGCCCAAGGACACGGTGTGGGTGGGGAGCCGGCCTCCTCCCTGTGCTCCGATTGCAGAAAAGGAGGGGTCCCCACCCCATGGCAAGGCCGCCACCGGAGCTCTGCCCCCACTCAGTCGCAGCCTCGTCCCAGCCCTGACCGGAGCACTCTGAGCTGGCCGGCAGCAAGCGCCATGGCCGAGAAGCTGTCGAAAGAGCAGGTGGCGGACTTGAAGGCGGTGTTCACCAGGTTCGACACGGACGGTGACGGCAACATCAACCTGCAGGAGCTGGGCGACGCCATGCGGGCCCTGGGCCAGGACCCGACGGAGGCCGAGCTGAAGGAGATCATCACCCGGGTGGACACGGACGGCGACGGCGCCATCAGCTTCCAGGAGTTCCTGGCGGAGATGGCCAAGAGGATGAAGTCCGGCATCAGCGAGCAGGACATGCGGGAGGTCTTCCGCGCCTTTGACCTGGACGGCGACGGCCACATCAGCGTGGACGAGCTCAAGCAGGCCATGGCCCAGGTGGGCGAGAAGCTGTCCCAGAAGGACGTGGAGGCCATGATCCGAGAGGCTGACGTGGACCGGGACGGACAGGTGGACTACGAGGAGTTCACACGCATCCTCACCCGCTAGTGAGGCCGGCCCGGCCGGGTCCCCCGCCCGACTCCGCCTCTGTGGCCCGGCCTGGGCACTGAGGATGGGAAGGGGATCTGGGTGGCGAGGCCCCTCGCCCCTCCTGGCCTGGGTTCCGGCCGGGGGACGTGGGGCTGTCCCTGTGCCTCTCTGCAGGGAACGGGCATGCTCCCCGCCTCACAGGGCTGTTGTGAGGGACCCGAAGCCACGTGGTGGCCCGAATAAAAGAGACGTGAGCTCCGAGGGCAGTGTGCTGTGCTGAGTGTCCGGCTGGGAGGTCGAAGGGCCCCACGCGGTGGCATCTGGGCCGCTTGGAGCCTCCGCACTGGGCCCTGAGTAGGCCAGACGGCCGGCCTTGCCTCCTCCCTGGTCCTGAGGGGGATGAGGGGCGCGGGCGTGGTTCGGGGGTACGAGGGGGGAGTGGAGCAGGCACGGTTCTCGGCCTGATTGCTGGGTCAGGGGCTGAACCCCAGGATTGGGACACCACGTAGGGCACATACAATAAAGCTTACCACCCTGTGAACACAGCCGACGGTTCTTTGGGCTCGAATCAGTTTTTAAACTGTGTGTGTGTGTGTGTGTATGGTGTGTGTGCGCGCGCACGTGCGCGTCCTATATTTGAGAGGCAGGGTCCTGTAGGTTTACATACCGCAGAGGGAGAGGCACTGGAGGACCAGCCCGGCCTCGCTGGGATGAGGGGGGGACAGTCGGGGGTTGGGAAGGAGCGGGCTGCCGTGATGGGCACAGTGGCGGTGGCTCTCGAGTTGGGGCCACTGGCCGGTCCTGTGTGAGGGAACACGGGCTGGATGCTCCCGAGCAGAGGGCCAGTCACCTGTCAGCTGCTTCCCTCCTCTGCTGCCGCTCACAGCCCCTCCCTCTGTGAGCTGGGGCTGCTTCCCAGGATTTGGGGGCACCCGAGAGGAGACGGGAGACGGTCCTCGGCTGCCCCGCCCACCCTGATGCCAGAAGGCGCCATCTGAACTTGGGTTTTTGGTGTCCCGCGTGGCTTTTAGAAGTCGGAACCATTCACGGCTGCTGGGCTCAGCTCTGGGGTTCCGAGGGCCCCTCTCGCGGCTCTCAGAGGCAGCCCGGTCTGAGCTCCTCTCGCACGTGAGAGAACCGACGCCCGGGGTGGCGAAGGCACCAGCTGGCAGCGTCCGCAACCAGCTCTGTGACCTCGGGTGCCGCTCACGAACGGGCCCCCTTCCTCCCCGTTTCATCTGACTGAGTGACGTGTAAGCCCGAACTCTCAGCGATGACCGACTTTATCTTGTCCCGGTTTGTGTCAGGTCTGTGGTTCCCAGCTCAGGGTGGGGACAGGCGGAGCCGGCTTACCTGGGGGGTTATTGCAGAATACTGGCCCTGTACCAGCCGCCCCTGCATGCACCATGCCCCTGCGTGGCAGCCTGTCCAGTTCGTCCAGTTACTCCCCCGTGGGTCACCCAGCGGGGGCTGCCTCAGCGCTGACGTCGTCCTTTCATTCCCCGCCTTGCGACATTATCAGTGACCACGCCGGTCTCCTGTGACCCTCACACGCTGCAGTCTGGTTCCTCCCAGCCCCGTCCTCAGAGTCTGGCCAAAGTCCCTCCAGTGTGTGGCCTGTGGCTGGACACGGTGAGGGGAGGTCCTGGGTGTGAGGGCTGGGTGCTGGCCACGGGGCTAGGGGTACCGTGAGGGGACAAGGGAGGGAGGGGCGGGGGAGGGCGCAGGCGGGGAAGGAGTTATCTGGAGATACAGTCGGGAGGAGAAGGGAACGGGGGCCTTGCACCCCTGGAGTGTGATTGGAGAAGGGGGCGGCAACGTGCTCCCTGTGTCCGGGACGGGGTGCTCCCTCCACAAAGCCCATTCTCGAAGGGACAGAGGTCACAGCGGCCTGAGTGACTAGTGCATTAGTGATTCCTAAATGCCAAGCAGTCCGAGATGACGTTTCCCAGTCTCTGTGTGGAAACGAGGGAAATAAAGACGTTTTGGACTAACCTGATGCATTTGGTTTTTAAGTTCCGAGAACATGCTCCTCGTTTTACATTTTTCGCGTTAGATGTTCTTCCCTTCACGGAGCTATTGTAACTGCAGAGGATAGTTTTGCGTTTTGTGTTTTTTTTTTTTTTTCCATGTTCTTACTCTGAGCCCTACAAGTGCCCCAAATTAATTTTGACATTTTACTGGCCTACGAGGTTTGACGTCTGAAGACAACTCACTGTGCAAGTCCGTGGAGTGTAAAATTGATTGTCTTTTCTTTAAAAAAAAAAATGCTTTTTTGCCCCCTGACATGGCAGAAACACGTGGCTCACACACGGGAACAGCGAACCCCAAGTTCAGGAGGGAGGCACACAGGCCCCCAGCGGAGGCCTCGTGCTTTGTTGCTTCATCCGGCTGCTGAAACAATAAAATAAAATAATGCACACTGCACGGAGGATTAAGATGCAGAGAAATGAGCCGCCGGCTGCTCAGGACCACAGGTGTGGCTGGTGTTGGAGCCAGGACCTTGGGGGCTTCTCACTGGGGATCTGGTCCCAAAAAGGGCTTGATGGGGCCTCAAGGCGAGAAGCAAGCAGGGACTTCTTCATCTACTGCCCCAAGAGAACAGAGAGAATCTGAGGGTCTGGGACAGAAAGTGACTCATTTCAGGCACTGCATGGCAGAAGGGCCTGGAGGGGACTGAGGGCTCGGAGGGCCCTGCCCTCCAGCAGAGCCTCGGTCACCTGCCCGGAGGATCTGGCCCCGGAGGATCTGGCGTTGGGGTTGGCTGGGACCCCCAGGACAGAATGTCTTCCGGAAGCTGGCATCCCGAGTTTCAGAGGCCCGCTCACACCTGACTCTGCAGGAGATGCAGAAAGCGCTTTGGGTCGACCCCAAGCTTCCTTGAAGCCTTGGAGGGTGGGGCGGGGCTATGCCCCCCAGCATTTTAAACAGCTTTCCGAAGCCCCCAGCCGCCTTCGTGAGAATGGCAGGGATGAGATTCATTTTGGATGGGATGTGTGGCCAGGTTTTGAAGATCTCTCTGAAGCAGTCTTCGTCCAGCTGAATATGTGAGTTCCCTGTAGTTTTTCACCTGTGGCTCGGTGACTTATGTCCATTGCAGTCACTTAAACATTGCGCCACGACCAGACAAAGACCGAGGAGCTCTCTGCTCGTTTTCTCAGCCCACGGGGTCTATAAGCTCGGGGAAGACGAACTGATCCTTTTCGGGCCTGCGAGGTTTCGCGAATCATGGGTGGGGCCGAGTTCTCTCTCCTAACAGATCCATCCGGACTGTCCGCCACCTTCGTGCTCCTTCGCCTTTGCTGATTAATCAGCGGGCTCCGTCCATGGATATGTGCGTGTGCGTTCAGCATGTGGTAAGTGCTCGGTATCTGACACATGAATCACACACAAAACCGACCTTCCGCCGAGCAGGACTGAACCCACACAGTCTGGTTGGGGCGAGAACACAACTAATCTAGACTAACGCGAAATTGCCCCAGATGTTTCTAATTCCATATGCTAAACAATACCTTTTCTTCACC
>NW_011888956.1:17079-23705 GCF_000151845.1 Pteropus vampyrus
AGAGAACAGAGAGAATCTGAGGGTCTGGGACAGAAAGTGACTCATTTCAGGCACTGCATGGCAGAAGGGCCTGGAGGGGACTGAGGGCTCGGAGGGCCCTGCCCTCCAGCAGAGCCTCGGTCACCTGCCCGGAGGATCTGGCCCTGGGAGGGGGTCTGGCGTTGGGGTTGGCTGGGACCCCCAGGACAGAATGTCTTCCGGAAGCTGGCATCCCGAGTTTCAGAGGCCCGCTCACACCTGACTCTGCAGGAGATGCAGAAAGCGCTTTGGGTCGACCCCAAGCTTCCTTGAAGCCTTGGAGGGTGGGGCGGGGCTATGCCCCCCAGCATTTTAAACAGCTTTCCGAAGCCCCCAGCCGCCTTCGTGAGAATGGCAAGGATGAGATTCATTTCGGATGGGATGTGTGGCCAGGTTTTGAAGATCTCTCTGAAGCAGTCTTCGTCCAGCTGAATATGTGAGTTCCCTGTAGTTTTTCACCTGTGGCTCGGTGACTTATGTCCATTGCAGTCACTTAAACATTGCGCCACGACCAGACAAAGACCGAGGAGCTCTCTGCTCGTTTTCTCAGCCCACGGGGTCTATAAGCTCGGGGAAGACGAACTGATCCTTTTCGGGCCTGCGAGGTTTCGCGAATCATGGGTGGGGCCGAGTTCTCTCTCCTAACAGATCCATCCGGACTGTCCGCCACCTTCGTGCTCCTTCGCCTTTGCTGATTAATCAGCGGGCTCCGTCCATGGATATGTGCGTGTGCGTTCAGCATGTGGTAAGTGCTCGGTATCTGACACATGAATCACACACAAAACCGACCTTCCGCCGAGCAGGACTGAACCCACACAGTCTGGTTGGGGCGAGAACACAACTAATCTAGACTAACGCGAAATTGCCCCAGATGTTTCTAATTCCATATGCTAAACAATACCTTTTCTTCACCGGATCGCCCCGGATCTTTTAAATCCTATATCTACCCGTTCCTGACCGGCCTGAAAAAACCCATCCTTTTTTTAAGGTCCATATCAAATGCCTCCTCCTCCAGGAAGCTTTCCAGAACAGAGCTGGGCACGTCATAGACCCTGGCTACGTGCTCTTGGGGAGCGTGACTGGGTCGCCCCTTCTTTGCACCAACCTTGTCACCACGCACCTTGTATTATGGCTCCTCGCGCACGAGGCCTCGCCCCTACCTCGGAACCCCGAATAACAAAGTGAACCCATCGAGGGCGCACTAGACCGTAGCCTTGGGGCGCAGGGCGAGGCCTGGCTGGTTTGGGACGAATCCTGCACCATCCTCACGAAGCTGGGCTGCCCCCCTCCTCCTTCGCACCCCAGGCGTCCCCTCCACCTGCAGAGATGACCTCTCTGCAAGGTCACTCCCTGGGGCGACGGACAGGCCCAGGGGTGACTGGACGGACGGCAACCCCGTTGCACCCCGTCGTCTCCGCCCGTGTGTGATCATACACCCCGCCGGGCTCGGACGCGTCAGGGTCCCCTGGGGAGACCGTACCGACAGGAGGCAGAGACGTCCGAGGGGCTGGCTCCCCGGTTACCAAGGCCAAGGGGACCCACGGCTGCCACCTGCCGGGCAGGCTTGGGGGTCGGTGTTGTCCCAGGGTGGGCGTTGGTGTCCGTTGCCCGCTGTCCGTTGTCCGGTGTCCGCTGTCCGCTGTCCGCTGTCCGGTGTCCGGCCGGCGGGAGATGGATGTCCGTCCGCGTCTTTTGCTCGGTGCATCCGTGACGCCTGCCGGGTCGCGCGGGCGAGGCCCCGGGTTCCGCTTAGTTCATGGGGTCAAACGCCAGTCTCCCCCGGAAAGGGCCGCAGACACCCCACAGATGATGCTCGCCCGCTGCCCAGACGCCGCGGGGCCCAGTCAGGTGGACACAAGGAATTAACCATCTCAAGTCCGCTCCCTCCTGGTCTAGAAATACGGAGGTCCCAGGGCGTGTGCCCATAGGACAGACAAAATTTAGACATCAAGTCCCTCTGACCAGTTTATGGGGTGTCAGATCAAGGCTTCTCTCTTCCCAGGGCACCAACGACCCCCCACCCCCACCCCGAAAATTCACAAGAGCAGATTCTCAACTGTATGTATGTTCTGGTCCCAGGAACACTCCAGATAAGTGATCCTGTCTCCTTTTCTCTGTAAACTAGCCCAGGTTCTGAGTTTTGGGGCCAGTAAATATGGCCACCCCACTCCTCAGCTGCTGGCGTGTCCTCCGGAGGGAGCCAGGGCGGGGTCCCCAGCCTGCACCTGTGAGGGCGGGGCCTGCCTGCACCTCCAGCTGCCGCCCAGCCCACAGATGACCTCACCTGCCCTTCTCTCTCTGGCTTTGCTATAATCTGGGAACAGCCCCACGCCTCCTTCTGCTTATCTGCAGTCCTTCCCTATCTGGGGGTGCTCTCTCCTCTCTCCCCACTGCAGACAGTCGTCACCCCCAGGGCACTGGCACCCACTTCCCATTTCACTCTGCCTCTCCAGCCTGTGCCCACCCTTGGCTGGACCCCTGAGATTCTCATTCTGGCTGCACGATTAGAGCACCCGGAGGGCCACTGAAAAAGGCCACATGGGGGCCTCTCGTGTCCTGACCCCTCGGTTGGTCTGGGGCCCCCGATTTTCTGACCCCCAGTTAGTGGGAAGCCCAGGCTTGGTATCTGCCTTAAGCTCCTGGGGGCCTGAGGGGTGAGGCTGAGAAGCCAAGAGTGGAGGCACCGCTGTGGCCCGCCCCTGGTCCCTGGAGACCGAGATGCGGGGGCGGGGACCTGCCGCGGGGGGCGGGGGGTCAGGAGGGAGCGCCCAGCTGCACAGATCCGAGGTGGGAGGCTGCAGATTACACAAGTCGAGGCTGAGTCACTCCGTTTGGGAACAGCTAGTGCTCTGCTTGGTGACCTGCCAGCCCCAGGACCCACTCTGCCACCCAGACACGAGGTGCCAGGAGCTTCTCCAGCCCGGGAAGTCCCCACTTTCGGCCTGGTTGACCTTTGACTCAGATGGAGTCAAATCTTGGGGAAGGGGATGTGAGTGCTTTTGAGAAAATTGTATTTTCTCCAGTCCAGAGACTGGTGGTCACAACAGCATGGTGGGGGTGCTGATGGTGGTGACACATTCATTCATTCATTCATTCATTCATTCATTATATAAGTGTTCTCCTGAGGCGCCCCCTTTTGGGTCTATGTGAACACGAGTGAGGTGTCACACCAGCCCCCGGCTTCTGAGGGAGATGCGATGTAGGTATAAGTGACCACATGCAGAGACGGGTGACCCGCGGATGGATCCCGGCGTCACCAGCATGCACAGTGAAGGGCAGAGACTCCGAGGCGGTGACCCCGCGCTCTGTGTTGGAGGTGGACGAGGCTCTCAGCCAGTGAGAGGACACCTCGGCAGAAGGAGCCGTGAGAGTAAAGTCTGGGGGTGGGGCGTGCACTGCCTTTGGGGGTGTCCACACTGCCTGGGAGACCAGGGAGATGGTGGAGCCGTTACTGAGGCCCGGCTGTCAGGACTCGGAATTCCTTTCAAGTCCCAGCTGAGCCTGTTATGGCTGTGCGACCTTGGGCGAGTCACCTGTGCTCCCAGCTTCCTCATCCGTGAAGCTGAGGGAAATAATAATGACAGCTCCTGGACGCTGCAGTGAAGCCCAAGCAAGTGACATGGATGAAGCGCTGAGCTATGCCCGCAACAGCTTGTTCACGCACGTAAGAAGTAACACAGACCCCCGACCTCCTCTCTCCCACTCTGGGTGCTCAGGCCAGCTCCACTGATGGCCTGGAGTGGGGGTGGAGGGGTGCTTAGCTTTATGAGTTCTAGAAGGAACCGGGCAATAAATTTGGTGAGGTCTTATTCATGCCAGTTGTGGGTGGGGAGCTGAGGGGAGCAAAGCTGACCTTGGCGCTGACCTTGAGTGAGATCTTGGGCCGAACTGCTTGGTTTTCTCATTGGCAGGACCTTGTCCTCTGCAGACTGCATCAGGTCGCTGTCAGAGCCAGCACCCCTTTGGACCTGGTAAATATGGCACAGAAGCACCTGTGGGGGACACCGTGGTGAGTGTGTCTTCCCACAGGCTTCTGTGTCCCTGCAAGTGTTGCCACAGCCCAGGGACATCGCCCCCCGCCTGAGATGATGGATGTTTTTTTGCTTCTCTGACTTTGGGAGGAGCCTGACCAGCCCCAGGGGCTGCTCTCCGTTCTCGCTTTTCCATGAGACAGAGGGGATTTCCGTGGTCAGGAGCCCGGTGGTATCTGCCAGGGCCAGCTGGAGGGAGGCTGGAAACAGCTCGTTATCTCTCACAAAACAATGCTGGTCCCCTGCCCTGCAGGCTGGCGCTGGGAAAAAAAAAAAACAAAAAAAAAACACGGTCTTTTTAGCACGCACGTTGAGACGGAGGGTTGCATCCGGGTGTTATAACTATTTCGTGGGCCGTAACCTGCAGCTGGGAGGGACAGGGAGAGGGAATCGGACGACAATAACGAATTAGCCTGGTTGCTCTGAAAGGGACCCCAGAGGCCTTTGCATTTGTCATCCACCGGTGCGGGAGGTGCTTTTAGGCCTTGAGCTGGCCGAGGTAACGAGGGAGGGATCGGAGCACCCTTCCCGAGGCGCAGGGCTCCGGGCCCGACTGACCGGTGACACTTGTTGGCAGGACACCGTCGTTTCCTTTTACTTGTAGGAAGGGAAGCTGGTTTTCCACTTACAGTCCTGACATAAAGAGGTCATTTAGCATATTGAGAATGCAGCCACTAAATGCGGCCCGTGTAGATCGAAAACTATCAAGCACAGGATAGTCCCCAAAAAATATGCGAAACGGTGACGGTGGCTTTTGAATGACTGGCCCTCTGGAGACAGAGATGTAACCCAGCCTCCCACTGTACGGAGGCCACAGAGGGATGGAGCTCTTGAGTCTCGGACCTCGGGAAGGGGCACAGCAGTGGTCACCCTGTTCCTGCCTCAAGCCCGCCCAGGGGAGCTCAGGACCAAAATCGAGCTGCAGCCACAGAGGGGACTTTCGAAAGACACAGCTTCCACGCCTTTTGATTCGTTTCGCCAAAGGTTCTCAAAAATTCCACGAGGCCTCGAAACTTCTGTTTTTGCTCATCAAGAAAAGTACCAGGGCCACTTTTTGTCTCGTGACCTGTAGATCCCCACCAACGCCAAGGGAGGCGGGGAGGCAGGACTGGCGCCGTCCATCCTGGAGTGAGGAGAGGACAGTGCCCTTCTCGTCCTCCGGGTCCAGGGAGGCTGGAGCATGAAGGTCACGTTCAGTAATATGGGAGGGAGTCGGGGTAGACGGCCAAGAAACGCCCTTGACACGCATAGATGGCAGCGCACGGGGCACCTGGTAAACCGTAGGCTCTGAGGCCAGGGCTCGGGCTGAGTCACTTCTGGAAGCTTCTAGCATGTGTAGCAGTGCAGACAGAAGGCTAGCGAGGGGGTGCGGGGCGGGGGCGCTTTCCTCATGTCCTCTGCGTCCTCTGCCATCCTCCCGACACACACGGAGGCACGGTTGTCGGAGGCCGGCAGACATCGCTGGTTCTGACGAAGCCGTCTCTCTGGACCCTCAAGCAGGACAAAGGGACATCTCCAGGCACCGGGTGCTGGGAGTCCTGGCCGGGTTCCCGGGGGCGGGGTGGGAAGTTACGCCATGGTGTTCAGGGGTCTCCTGGGGAAGACCACAGAGCTGCCCAGGCTGTGAGGGTGACGCCGCCCAGGCTGGACATCAAGTTGGCTCCCCAGGGTGCCCGTGGGGAGGACAGGATGTCGTCCCCTGCAGAGAAATTCCTGTGGCGACAGCCTCTTTACAGACCTGTGCCTGCCACGCTGAGCCGGGCATCTGCAGCGTGACTGCTGATTTTCGGCTAATGTTTGAAGCCCGCATCTGCGATCTCAATCGATGGCGTCTTGACATGGACACCACATGTGTCCCCATCTCGGGCCCTCTGGGGTGGGGGCTCAGCTGCTGAGGGTCACTGTCAGCCTCTGAGATGTCTGCTGCACGCCTGCCGCTCTGCCCAAAGCGGATTTCAGGAATACTTAGCCTGTGGGTCTGGGCCCGGCCGTTCCAGCCCCTTACCCCGAAAGCCAGCGAAAGCAGTTCTCTGGCCTCTTTCTGGGGCTGGAAGTAGCTGAGCCGCCCCCGGAAAACGAAGTTAATAAGCGGGAGCGATGAGGCATTTTGGGGCTGCACACTTCAAACCTGGGAGCGATGCGGGGTGATCGCAGGCTCCCACCGGCCACATCCTGGCATCTGGACCAAATGCCTGTGGCCTTCCAGAGCACGGGCCTGTGGAGCCAATGTCACAGAGCCTCGCCGCGGTGGCCTTCCAGGAGTCACCTGGCTCCGTGTGCCTTGCCCACGGGAGGGGGATGTCTTGGCCTGTGGAGGTGCATCTTGGCCCAGGGACTGGCTGTTTGGGGGGATCGTGTTTGGCGGGGAAGTGGGCAGAATGTGGCCATGTGGGCTGGGCACGTGCCAGGCCCCTGTCACTGCAGGGCAGAGCTGGGGTGGGAAGGAAAGGGGACAGACTGGGCCAGTAGTAGGGGCGGCTGTGTGCAGATGGCAAATACTGAATAAAGGGTAGTTCTCATTGGTTGTGTTATTCAGCACAAGCTCACGTGTCTGACAAATCTTGCGTGGTTGTTGTG
>NW_011888956.1:23935-30000 GCF_000151845.1 Pteropus vampyrus
CTGCCATCCTCCCGACACACACGGAGGCACGGTTGTCGGAGGCCGGCAGACATCGCTGGTTCTGACGAAGCCGTCTCTCTGGACCCTCAAGCAAGACAAAGGGACATCTCCAGGCACCGGGTGCTGGGAGTCCTGGCCGGGTCCCCTGGGGCGGGGTGGGAAGTTACGCCATGGTGTTCAGGGGTCTCCTGGGGAAGACCACAGAGCTGCCCAGGCTGTGAGGGTGGCGCCGCCCAGGCTGGACATCAAGTTGGCTCCCCAGGGTGCCCGTGGAGAGGACAGGATGTCGTCCCCTGCAGAGAAATTCCTGTGGCGACAGCCTCTTTACAGACCTGTGCCTGCCACGCTGAGCCGGGCATCTGCAGCGTGACTGCTGATTTTCGGCTAATGTTTGAAGCCCGCATCTGCGATCTCAATCGATGGCGTCTTGACATGGACAGCACATGTGTCCCCATCTCAGGCCCTCTGGGGTGGGGGCTCAGCTGCTGAGGGTCACTGTCAGCCTCTGAGATGTCTGCTGCACGCCTGCCACTCTGCCCAAAGCGGATTTCAGGAATACTTAGCCTGTGGGTCTGGGCCCGGCCGTTCCAGCCCCTTACCCCGAAAGCCAGCGAAGGCAGCTCTCTGGCCTCTTTCTGGGGCTGGAAGTAGCTGAGCCGCCCCCGGAAAACGAAGTTAATAAGCGGGAGCGATGGGGCAATTTTGGGGCTGCATACTTCAAACCTGGGAGCGATGCGGGGTGATCGCAGGCTCCCACTGGCCACATCCTGGCGTCTGGACCAAATGCCTGTGGCCTTCCAGAGCACGGGCCTGTGGAGCCAACGTCACAGACCCTCGCCGCGGTGGCCTTCCTGGAGTCACCTGGCTCCATGTGCCTTGCCCACAGGAGGGGGATGTCTTGGCCTGTGGAGGCGCATCTTGGCCCAGGGACTGGCTGTTTGGGGGGATCGTGTTTGCGGGGGAAGTGGGCAGAATGTGGCCATGTGGGCTGGGCACGTGCCAGGCCCCTGTCACTGCAGGACAGAGCTGGGGTGGGAAGGAAAGGGGACAGACTGGGCCAGTAGTAGGGGCGGCTGTGTGCAGATGGCAAATACTGAATAAAGGGTAGTTCTCATTGGTTGTGTTATTCAGCACAAGCTCACGTGTCTGACAAATCTTGCGTGGTTGTTGTGCGTCCAGTGTTAAGGCGATTGGGAATGTTCTGTGTGGAGAGGGAGGCGAGGGTGGGGAGGAGGAGAGAGGGGGTGAGAGGCAGGCCGGGAGGAGGAAACGGGAGCCCCTGTCCCCCCACTCGCGAGAGGCAGTGTAGCCAGAAGCGGACGGAGCTGCAGGCCAGGAGCCGGCGCAGGCTCAGCTCTGCCTCCACGCAGCGGCCATGCGGCCCCCGACCGACCGGTCAGCTCCCCGCTGGGAAACCAAGAAGGGTTGAGTAAGACTGGGGCGTTCAAGGTCAGCCTCTTCGCTCGTGCCCTGGATGCAGGATTCAGGGACAGAGGGCAGCAGGCCTCAGGCCGCGCCTGGTCAGCGTGGGCAGGCTCTGCCTCTCTGCTTCGGGCCCTGGAGACGGGCCTTGGTTTCTCTGACTGAAATTTACTTCTTATTTGTTCCCTCTGTTTGGTCCAAATCCCAGGGGGCTGGCGAGCTCCCGTGGCCGGACTCTCTGCGATTTTCCCCACAGCCACGACCCAGCCGAGCTTGTAGGACCTGCATCAGTTACCCACTGCTGCATCAAAAATTACATGAAGCCCTCGTGGCTCCAAACAGTAACAACCGCACATTGTCTCGCCATTTCCCTGGGAGCAGCTCAGCCAGCGGTCCTGGCTCGGCTTCTCTCTGGAGGTGACAATCAAGAAGCCACCGGATGAGGCTGCGTCGCCCGCAGGCTCCACTTGACGCTGGAGGGTCTGCTTCCCACGGGGTCCCCTCACAGTGGCCGAGCTGGTGCCGGCCTCTCCCCCCAGACCTGTCCACGGGCCGGCTTGGGTGTCCTTACAACACGGCGTCTGGCTTCATCCGCAGTGAGACACCTCAGGTAGAGCAAGGCAGAGGAAATCACACCTTGTCACGTCTTACCCTATCCGTTCCGCGGACCAGCCCTGACACGGGTAGGAAGAGACTGGGGAGGGTGTGAATCCCAGGAGGGGCATCACGGAGGCCACCTGCGGGCCCTGCAGGCCTGAAGCTCTGCGGGTCTGACGGCCACTTCCCCGTGACACTGGCTCCCGCTATGGCAGAGCTGAAATCATTTAGCCTTTCTACCTCATTCCGCAAACACGTCTGAGCACATTCATGTCAGGAGAAGTGGCGGGTACTGGGGACACAAAGACCAATAAACTCACGGACTAGTGGAGAAGGTGACACTCCACTGGAAAGTGGTAAGAAGCACAGGCAGCGACAGGTCCCCGGGCGGGGCGGGTGGGGACCCAGTGGAGGGGGTAGGTGGGAGGGGGAGTCAGGGAAGGCTGCCTGGAGAGGGCGAGGCCTGGCTGGGTCCTGCGGGGTGCGTAGGAGGTCACGAGGCAGAAGGAGGGAGGGACGAGGGAGGGATGGCCTTCCAGGTGGGGTGCCATGTGGGCAAAGGCGCAGAGTGGACCCGGCCTGGCTTGTCACCGGGAGCCGAGGCGCTGGGCCCTGCTGGGTCAGGATGTCGCTTCTCTCACACACGCTGATTCCAGAACCTCCCAGAACCAGTGGAAAGTTCCACACCCTTTGCACATGTACCGTTAGGCCGGCAGGTGCCGACGGCCACACGGCCTGTCAGTTACTGTGACAAGGACGCTCAGCGGAGAGGTCTTGGGAGCGTCAGCCCTGGGGACTTGGCTGTAGGATGGATGACAGCAACTCTTTGCACGGTGGAAAAGTCGGCTCCATGCTCCGTCCGAGCGTGGCGGTGCCGGGGGCCCCTCCCCGGCTGCTCGCAGACGGCAGAAGCGCGCAGGGCTGTGTGTTTATACGCCTGCGTGTTTTCCCTTTGTTTTGGAAAAGCGTGCTCCCCCGGGGTCGGCAGGGAACACGTGTGACTCACGGGCCTGCCCGAGCCGGCGAGTGCTGAGTTTCGAGCCCCATCTGCCACCCTGTAAAGTGCTGTCTATACCTTTGATGCTCTGGAAGAGGAACGTGCTAGCTGCTTATCGCATGTGTAGCTGCTGAGGTGTGTCCTGCGGGCGGCTTCACTGTCCGAGGTGACACTTTCCTTTGGGGCAGGATAGTGCTGAGCCCTTCCCCCTGCCCCACGTGAGGACACGGCACGCAGACATCTGAGACACGATAGAAAGCAAGGCCCGCAGCTCCACCGTATGGCCGGACCCCCGTATCCGCAGAGCTGTCCTGGGGTACCTCCCGCCCTTGGCCTTTCCCCCTTTCTCTCCCTCCTCTCCCCCAGACGCCTCAGACTCCACACGTTTCTCTGGACAGCGGGGTGGGGAGCTGAGGGCTGAACCCACGCCCGGAGACCGCCCGGCGTGGGGGGTGCTGGGGGCTGGAGAGGGCTCTGCCCGGAAGGAGTCGGGCAGGCCGTGCTTGGTGGTTGCGCAGGTGAGTGATGTCACTCAGGTATCTGACTCTCCCAGCCCCGGGGAAGTTTGCAGCAGTGGCAGGGGGCCTGACGCCAGCCTCGCAAGTCATGTCCGACAGGCGCTTGTAGCTGGAACCACAGAGAATGGGGTCCAGAGGGGAGAAGCACATCTGGCCGCAGGGGTGCCGCCTGAGCCTTCAGATCTCACCCCTGGGCCCCGCTGGGGAGGCTGCGTGGTGATCGGGGGACAGGGCCTGCTTCTGACTCCCACGGGCGCCACTCTCCTCCAGCCGGCTGGCGAGGAGAGAAGGGAGAGACGCAGGCAGTGGGCCCAGCCCCGGCTTGGTCCACCCCGGGTTCGCTGCAAGGGACCGATTCAGTTCCAGACTCAGCTGGGGAGGACAAAAAGAGGTTAGGACTCCCCTGCCTACCCGGACGGGGTGTTGCTGCTGCCCCGTGATGTAGGGTGACACCGTGACCCTCCACCCCTGTGAAGAGCAGGCCCACGGCCGCGCCCACACCTTGCAGTCTGACGCTTCAGGGGCTGGAGGTGCATGAGGGTCTGGGCCTGCGGGCCTGGGGGTCAAGCCTGAGATCCTGACCCCAGGATGCACAGCTGCCCCGAGCAACTGCGGTCTGAGGGGGAGGGCTTGTGGCCCAGACGTCCACACAGGCCTGCGTCACTTTGCTAAGCACTTACATTCAGTGTTTGTCTATAGAACGTATACAGAATTATTCAAGATTTGGTCTCTGTTCATGTGACTTGAAGGACGTGTACTCCTAATGGCACTTTTTTTTTCTGGTCTGGGTAATTTCTTTTTTTAAAAAAAATATTTTATTTTTGGAGCATCTTTAGGTTTGCAGCTAAATTAGGTGGACGGGGTGGACCTCTTGTATTCCCCCTGCGCCCCCCACGCATGCCCCCCACTCTCTACATCCCAGATCAGCTGTTACAACCGATGGACCTCCATGGATACGTCACCCGAAGTCCCATTTTACCTTGGGGTTCACTCCCGGTGCATGACATTCTGCAGGTTTGGACGAATGTAACATGACGTGTGCCCACCATTATTGTGTCACATCGAGTCGTTTCACTGCCCTAAAACCCTCTGTGCCCCACCCGTCCACCCCTCCCTCTTCCCAGCTCCCGACGCTGATCTGTCACTGTCTCTGTCGTTTCGTCTTTTCCAGAATGTCCTAGAGGTAGAACCACGCAACATGCACCCTTTCAGACGGGCTTCTCTCAGTAACACGCATTTAAGCGTCCTCCACGTCGTCTCACGGCTTGCTGGCTCCTTTCTTTTTAGTGCTGAACAATATCCCGTTGTCTGGATGAACCCCAGTTCATCCACTTACCAAGGATGTCTTGGTTGCTTCCAAGTTTTGGCATTTAGGTATGAAGCTGCTACAAACACCTGCGGGCAGGTTTTTGTGTGGACACGTTTTCAGCTCCTGCGGGTAAACATCAGACAGCGTGACTGCTGCGTCACGCGGTAGATTTGTAGTTTGGAAAGAAACCGCCCCACGGTCTTCCGAGTCGCTGCGCCATTTTGCATTCCCACCAGCAATGGATGAGTTTCCGCTGCTCCACATCTTCACCAGCCTTCGTCCCCACAGTGTTCTGGATTTCGACCTTCTAATACATGGTGTCTCGTTGCTTTCATTTGCATTTTGCTAATGACGTATGATGTGGAGCATCTTTTCATATGCTTAATTTGCCATCTGAATGTCTTTTTTGGTGAGGTATCTGGTTGAGTCTTTTACCCATATTCAAATTGGTTTGTTCATTTTCTCATTGAGTTTTAAGGTTTTTCTTTGCCTATTTTAGACACTAATCCTTTATCAGATGTGTCTTTTACAAATATTTTCTAGTCTATGGAGTCTGGGTCTTCTCATTCTCTTCAGATAGTTTTTAAAATACTTTTCTGAATTTTCCAAATTTTCCATGATGAAAATGGTTTTCAGCATCAGAAAGTTATCTCGAAAGCTCTAACGTTTGACTTTGCTATTTTATCGCGGGCTAATTTCTGCATTAGGAAGACTGTCCTGTGGAGGGCAGACTGGGGAGTGGTGAGAGCGAGGTGTGGGGGGCCGCTGATGCTGTTCTTTGGATCAGAGCTCCTGCCGCTAATACTAACTTGGAACAATGAAGGTGGCGGGCAGCGGTAAGATTCTGAATTTACAGCCGGAGCAGTCGTGGGAGGAGAGCGAGTCGGAGGAATCGGATTGGATGGGTGGTCACGGCATTTACTGAGATGGGGAGATTAGGGTCGGAGAGGCCATAGTTCTCTTGAGTCGACTGTGAGACATGCTAGGCTTCCCAGTGGGCATGTCAGGTAGGCTGCTGGGTGGTGAGTCTGGCGCTCAGGGTCGGGGGAGGCCTGGAGATGAAGTCTGGGAGTTGCTGGGTGTTGGTGATGTTTAAGTCACAGGGAGGGAGATTTCCCGGGAGCATAGAAGAGGTCTGGGGACGCAGCCCTGAAGCTTTCCAACATGTAGTGCTCTGGAGAGGACTCGAGAAGATGCTAGGAAGGCGGGGGACAAGGAGACC
>NW_011888956.1:31266-80915 GCF_000151845.1 Pteropus vampyrus
TCAATCTTGTCTCATTTTTATCCTCATTTTCCTGCTCCGTAACTTTGAAGGAAATCCCAGACGGCATACACGTCATACAATTTGATCGATAAATATGTCAGCATGTGTCTTTAAGGGGACTGTAATCATAGTACTACTATTAAATGTAAAAACATAATAATGATTGGACTTCAAATGTCCAGTTGACACTGGATATTTCTGATCGTCTTATTAAAAGTTTGCTCAATTTAGAATCCAATTAAGTCCATACAATGCAAGTGCTTGATGTTTCTTCAGTCTAGGTTAAGAAGCTGAGACACGTAAATTAAAATCTGAAATTAATCAAATTAATGATGCGTTGCTATTAGCCTATCATAAATACAGTGGCCAGATGTTCAGTTGTCTTGAAGCCAACTGCTGTTTCTGATTACACTGACTTCTAAATGGTTTAATAAGATGCAGAAAGCGACCGAAGTGAATCTTTCTTATTCATCAATGAATTTCAAAGGTTTAAGTATGTATGATTTTTTAAAACTTTTGTGAGGCTTGCCATCACCTCCTTTGTCATTCCAACACATTCTGGCAAACATCCCCCAAACATCCATCAGCCAAGAAAGCTTTAAGGGTGATTATGTGTGTGTTTTTTTTTTTTTAATTGTATAATTCATTTATACAGAGAAATCATTTGGATGGATCTATTTACAGTCTTTTTCAATTTTCATTCCACTGGCAAAATATATAGTTCACGTAATTGTCAACATTTACTTGAACTGATCACCACTATAATCTGCCAGGACACAGGGCTTTTCCTCCTCACCCCTAAAGACTACGACCTCATGTGAACAGAAACACTTTATAGTAAATGACTCATCGGTCTTTTTTTCCCTGTTATGAATCTGATACCGTCAAATTTTCAACATACCTCATTGCTTCTTTTCAAACCCATTATTTGCAGGTATTGTAAACCAAGGCAAATAAGGTCCACTTCCCCCAACCTTCTACAACTTACTACACACCCTCGAGTTTAGTTTTTACTATCTCCTTCCACATTCTGGCACAACCAGACATTTTTACTTTAAGACAAAACTACTCTCTTTTTCCTATTTTTTTTTTTTTTTTTTTAATTATCACCAGTCATCGGCCTCCCTCTTGCTTGTCAAACACTAAAACTTTCAACAAAATCCTTAACGTCGTTTTCTTTCAGTAGTCCAGAGATACCGGGTCATTTCATGTGTGTTTACCACTCTGAAATGCTACACTTTAAAAATGGCAATTTTCTTAATTGGCTCAAAAACAGTATGGCTTGGTTTCACCTGGTAAAGTTAATATGATTTAAAAAACATATATTTATATATATATATACATACAAACGCACACCCATTTTTAATCAAGAAAAATACTTTAAAGATGTGCCGATTTGAAAAGGCATCAAAGTAAAAAAATAAAAGCAAATACTAAAAACTGTAAAAAAAAAAAAAATTAAATAACTGGCAGGTTAAATGACTGAGAAATGAGGACTGAGCAGTGAAAAACAAATATAAAGTGTTCCAGTTGACAAAATGGGAAACTTATTTATGTTTTTGCTTTGTTTTCCAAGGAACTTATGTTTCGATAAAAATTCTGAAATATTACAAGTATTCCATATTTTAGGTGCCAATGTTAAAATTTCAAATTCTGCACACAAAGTTTATCAAAGAAACACTGGTAAAATCCCAGTATTTGCAATACTAAGTTTTGGCAAATATTGTAAATATCACGGTTGGTTGGTATTGAAAAGTCATGAATGCAGAATGAAGAGAAAACCTATTCGATTTGATTAAAAACACCAGGCTTGAATGTTCTAAATCTGAGAAAATATCTAAAAAAAAGATTGCATTTTAACAGTAACCTGTATATATACCTTTAGCTGCCATTAAAAAAAAAAGAGAGAAAAAGGAAAAACCACCCAAACCAACCCAAAACACAGGAAGTGTTAAGACTGGTGCTAAGCAACCCTGCGGCGCGCCCACGCTCGCCAGGCGGGAAAGCAGACGGTGCGCGTTTAGGCGCCTTCACACCACGGTCTCCTTCCGCCGGCCGCCGGGCTCGGCTTTGCTCCTCGCCTTCCGGGGGCCCGACTGCGTCCGCGGCGCTCTGGCTCTCTTCACGCCGTCTGCCGCATGTGCCGGGGAGCCGCGCTCTGAAGCGTCCCCACCGACTCCGACCTGGGGGGCGCTGGGCGTGGTGGACGCCCTCCTCTGGGGCCCGGCGCCCCCGGCGGAGGGGCTGCCCCCCTCCCACTCCTCGTGCAGCTCCGGCAGACCCTGCAGCCCGGCCGGCCCTGCGGCCGGCTGGAAAGGGGCGATGGCGGCGCGAAGGCAGTTGCACCACTGCTGCTTGTGGAACGCGTCATTGGCTTGCAGAGTGTGAGCCTGGCCCGGAGCGGGGTCTTGGAAGCGAACTCTAAAGATATTTTTAGCTAGAGAAATAAAAATGGAGAGAAAAGGAAAGCTAACTTAAAAAGGGCTTATTTTAGGCTAAGAGGGTCCTACATCTTAAGGGGGTGCTGGTATTTACACGACACGCACTTCTATTAGGTAGAGACCCGAAACGAAGCCTACTCGGGACTTGTCAGAAACAGCTGCTGCTGTCAGAGCCGTGCAGCGCCTGACAGCCCAGTGAGAGCAACAGGCATGGGACCGGGGGACCCACGTCATTTTTAATTCTCCGTGTAGGGACAGAACTCTTAGACTAAAATGAAATTCGCTCAGGTTCTGAGCAATGTCTACGTAAACTGCTTTGAAACTCGTGGACTCACCTTTATCTGAGTTGCTGAAAGCCCCGCGAAAGGACCCTCCCATCCTCACGTCTCCGTCCTGCAGGTCTTCTAGGACCAGCTCCCGGACCGGGATTGGCTGCCGGTACACCTGGTAGGAGTGACGCTCGTTTCGTGTAACAGGCCGGGTCAGAACCAAGATGTCTTGAAACAGGAAAATGTAAAGTTTCTGGAGAAACAGGAAACAAAGCTTCCTAAGTATGGAACTTTGTGACTTTAGGGCACCCAAATCCATTGCTAAAGTAACTTGATCTGACATGACGGATTTCACACATCTGTTTGCTGAAAGCCCCTTACAAGGGACCCCACAGGGACGGTGACTCCACGGCAGGGCAGGCTCCACTTGGAGAGTGATGCTAACCTCAAACTGTGCAGACATGTGTACTGGCGTGTGACCCCAGACTAAGCAGCAGCTCTGTAAATGCTGCTCCCCAGAGCCTTGGCCATCGGTGTGACGTCACTGGCAACACCAGGACTGTCTACCAGCTTCCTAACAAGGATTAGAAAATGCAAGCTGGCAAAATGTTAATGGGTCTGTTTCATCCCACAGAGATTTAAACTTTTAAAAACATTAGGACTCACGGGAGAAATCAGAGATGTCAGATTTCAACTCTTCCCAAAGAGAACCTTGACTTATAAATTAGGCTTCTGAAAAGCACATCATGAAACAAAAATGCCATCCACTCTTACACTTAGTTCTAGCAGGTATTTTTGTAATTAAGATTTGAAAAATAAGTTTGCTTTCATTCAATCTGCTGTAGAATTTGTCTAAAAACGACTTCCATCACTATACAGTAAACTGCAAAAATATTTTTGAATGTTTTATTAAAATTATAAAATAATTTACTTAGAAAGGAACCCCTAGAAAAACAAGATGTATGCTTCAGAACTAAAAAAAAAAAAAAGTATTACCGATTCTCCTGAGACATTTAAGTCATTCTGTAACGAGAGAATCCAAACGTTTGCTTTATCCAAGCTGATAACATAAAATAAAAACGAGTAACCTTCCTTTGTTAGGTGATGAATTTATTTTACAAGCCTGCTTCATAATTTGTGTTGGAAGATTAAACAGGGCTGGAAAGGAAAGTGAAACCTCACTTCGTGTTAGCACCGAGATACACTCACGTGTCCGTTTTTATTCCTCAGTTCCCCATGGCAGAGCAGTACTCTGCTTGCTTCAATTCGAGGATCCTTCTGCTTTTCATCCAGATACTCCAGTTTGTCAATGTAATATTGGCATTCGGATTCACCTTTCTTCAAGTTGATATCAGAGAGAACTCCTTGTATTATCAATACCTAAAAATTATCAAAAAATTGATGAAGCATTTTCAGTACATTAATTTATCCTACAGGGCTAAAACATCTCACTAAAATGACAGAATTATTGTAAACCTTGAAGGGATTCTAGAAATCAGTTAATTCAGTCAGTCCCTTCATTTCACAGATGGAGAAACAGCATCAAATTGAGTGATTTGCCCAAAGTCATACAGCTAACCAGGGAAAGAGACCAGATTAGAATCAGTCTTCTGATTACAATATAAGTATGTGTCACATCTTTATTGCTCAGTGAACAGCACACTAACGTACAGAACACTTCACTACGCTGATTCAATATGCAAAAAATCTGAGTATGTCATTGTGCACTTTTCTAAAGCAAGCGAACATATAAATTTGCAGGGTAAGAATCATTCATTGGCCTACTTACGGCTTCCTCCAGAAGCTGAACATCAGGGTGGTCTTTCGGAGTGTGTCTAAGAATCTCCTTTAACAGTAAAGGATACTTGACTAGGCGACTTCGAGGAATATCCAGAAAGCTCCAAAGATCTAGTTTTCGACTGAAGGGAGACTCAAGACACCGCTGGAGGAAGTCTTGGACTCTGGGGTCCTGCTTCTTTTGATCAAGAAGAGCTTTGGCTGCCAGCTGGTTACTGCAGTAGCCTTTGTAGGCGTTCAGACCTGGCAACTGGAGAGTAAGAACAGAAAGCAGGGTGTAAGTTCCTGTTGCGATTTAGTCCCTCAGTAAGCCTGTGAACATGAAACAAAACTTACAGCTATTCTTGAAAGTTTTAATGAGCTGACATTTTCCTGCAGTTAACAGTGGGGGAAGGGTAGTGTTCTGGGCTGACATCAGAACCACCTTTCCCCATTTCCCTAATTTGGCTAAACCTAATCAAAGACTTGCGACTTCTACTTCCCCCAGCCTTGTTAGATGCTAGTCTTCTGTATTCCTGGGACACCTGTCACATCTGTCACCAACACTGAGCCTTCATATACTTGGCTATCCTCTCGCTAGATCATAAACGCGGACACTGTCTTTGATCACTGACCCTGCAGCGATGCCTTCTGGAGCAGAGCGCAGCATCTGGCAGGCACTCAGATGTTAACAGAAAGAATGAACGTAACTAATGGCATATACTGTCTGAATTGTGTCCAAGGAGGAACACAGTTTTAAAATAAATAAAACTGCATCATTCATGAAGTATTTTAAACAGAGATGGTAACTTCTTGTAGGTGCATAAATTTGTTCAATTATAATGCCTTGTTTATCTGTCTTTAGAATCCAGTTACTACAGCAAAGCGATCTGATACTCATCAAAAATGACAAGTATGGCAGACCTGTAAAAACTATCTAAACGAGTCGTGACGTACCCAGTTCACAAGAATGTGACCAATTTGCTCTACTGTTCCATCAGGCTTAGTAGCTTCTCCTATTCTTGCCAACAGATCTGAAGTGTAAAAAAGCAGAAACACCAATTATTGGTTTACTTTTTAAATAATTCAGCACTAAATTAGTAGTTTAGACTTAAAATTACTTGTATTACTGCTGTTCGGATACTAATAAAAATTAAGTAGCATAGTTTACCTTCATGCAGAGGTATGTAAGCGTCCAAATCACCAAATATTTGTGTTAATTCCTCTTCTGACATAATAGACAACTTTAACATGGGGTCATGGTAGGCCTATCGGCGGGGGGAGAAACGTGTCACACAAAGAGATCAAGCAAATAAAACATGATGAGAGATCTGTACTTAAAGGCAAGCATGACTAACTATATAAAGCTAGAGTGGATTCTATGTTACACATAAAATTAAAGTGTATGTTAGTCCCCAAACAGACTCTCCTACGGATACTCACATCTGAAGAGATGTGTCTAACAAACCTCATCTAAAAAAAGTATTCGCCAGTAGATAGTTTCTAATTTTCTTCTTCTAAAGGTAAAAAAAACTATCCTTTAGAACTTGTGAAATGTAATTTTTAAAAACTAGGGCATATGATCAAAAGTTACTTACTGACCTTTCTTGCAAGCTTGAGATCCTCAATTAAATCCTGTTCACCTCGGGACATTTCATACATTGCCTAAAAAAATCCAGCAAACACCACAGGTCATTAGATACAACTGACACTTACCATTATTTAACTAATGTTTTGAACTGTGCCTTTTAAAGTGACTCAGTCTGAAATCTATAATTCAGAATGGAATCTCAAGCAAGAGGCTGCCAGCTTTCATGATTTTACCCTTTCATTAGAGTTGTAAAGTTTGCTGACTGCCACCTGTCACAAAGTGCTACTCAACACGTGTTAGGAGTTGCCACTCGAACACAAAAATGTAAGTTGATTCTGCCACGGGCATTAATTTGCCAGTCTCCTGTCAAAACATATGTTCAAAGTACAGGGACTTTTTTTTTGCGTGAAAGCCGACATGTATGGCCTTGCTGCTGGACGCCAACCAACCTCCTGACGCCGGATCTCCTTGGCAGTTAAAGACTCCTTCATAGTGACGTCTAACATCTCTGACCACAGGACACTGCTTCTCCTTTTGGCAGGTGTGGGGACTGTTGATCTGCTCGATGACTTCTGGGCAGAAGCTGGGGATCTGCCATCACCACGAAGGGTAAATGACTTAAAAGAGAAAACAGAGGTAAACAAAGAAGAAAAGATTTGGAAGATACAGTAATTATTCCTTCTTCTTAAAAAAATCAAATTAAAAACAAAGTTCTGAGAATTTCTCGATGCATAAAACAGTCACTTATCTAAACTTTATCATTCTGAAATATTGATCAGCCAAAATTCCTTTTAGGGAATAAAAGCTATCCACGACCATGCTTTGATATAAGATGCGCACATAATCAAGTTAAGTGTGTTCTGGTAACAATATTTCTTACCAGCATATTCCAAAAAGAAAATTGATGTGAAGTACATTAAGGTAAACCTGTTTGTACAGCGCAAAGAAAAACGCGAGCTTCAGGCCTCTGTCAAACGGCCCTCACTACACTGCTTGCTCCCCACCCGGCCCCACGTACCTGTATCGTCTGACCAAAGCGTCTGACTGCTCCATTTCTCACAGGAGAGATTAAATTGGCCAAGGATGTGACTCGAGCTAGAGGTCGAACTCTTTTATTGCTTGGCTCCTGTAAAAACAAAAACAGATTAGGTTAAAATACTGAGAACACTAATGAGCAGTAGTAATTTATTAAAAAAATAAGCGGTCTAAGAAAGGCCAAATATCTGAATATCACCGAGAACATAGTATTATCATTAAACATAAGAAAAACTAAAATCGACAAGCAAATTAGATTCTAAAATCCTGTAAAACTTTTTAGTATGATATAGAGTTCGACTTTTAAGAAACTACATTTTTATGAAAAATTTCAAACATACACAAAGGTGGAGAATAGCATAATGAACCCCAAGTACTTACCGCTCAGCTTGGACAGTTTTGGGGTGGCACTATGTTTCGTGCCCGCCCCACTGGAATATTTTAAAGCAGATCCTAGGCTTCACATCATTTCCCCCTTAAACGCTTCAGTGTGATGCGAGAACAGCCTTAAGTGAGCCTGTCTGATGATGGGACGGGCTGGCTCTGAAGCCGGTGAGGCCCCTGTCTTGGGAAGTGCTCAAGCAGAGGTGCTCGCTAGGGAACAATCCTGGGCCTCAGTTTCCTCAATTGCAAAATGAGGTTAATAGGAGAACTCTTTTGAAGTTGTTATAAAGATTAAACAGGATATGTTTAAAGGTCTCAGAACAGTGCTTGCGACATCTTATTGTTTTAGCTATTACTAATATTTTTCTTAGAAATATTTCCACTTACCATGGAAATGTTGGGATTTATAAATAATTAGATCCTCTCTCACATAGTTAATTTATTAACTTAAGGGGAAATTATTTACAAATTCATGAGAAATAGTTATCATTGTACATGTATTATTTTTAAAACTAATAATAATAGCATAGCAAATATATCACCTCTTATTCAAGGATCTCAAAACTTTACAAACTGCATTTTCCTATGTTCCTGCTAGGAAAATGGAGGCATACCATTAGATGACTCACACAGCTACTGAAGTAAAGAAGGCCCGACCAAAAAACACGCCAATCCTTTATGATATCTATGGAGTATAATTATTTGTTTGTACTTGATGCCTTTGACAATTGTGGCATACTTGACAAAATAATTTTGATGAGAATTCAGAAAGATATATAATTAAAATTTTATATTAAAATTCGCACTTAAAGATAAAATTACCATTTAAAAGTGCTAGATGAAATATGTTTTTCTAAAAATTCTTTGATATGACTGAAGTCATATGAAAAAGAGGTATGGAAATTGAGTAAAAATAATCCATTTAGAGCAATTTAAGAATAAAATGGTCGAGTCAAAATTCTTTGCCGAGAAACTTAAATGATCTGAAAAGTCAAAGAAGCAACTGGACTTATTAAAGTTCTCGACGGGAGACACACAAATCAGAGAAGAACGAGGCCCCCTAACGCAGAGGGTTGCAGATAATCCACTCGAGCCCTCGAAGGCCTTAAGAGGTGGAGCTGTAGACCAGCCCTTCCCCCGCAAATAATTAACTCCAAAAGTAAAACTGAACATAAAGCCACTCAAGTGCAAATGTTAAATGAACTGAAAAAGAAACCTTTAAGATATGTAGCAAAATGGCACACTGTGTGGCCGAGGACATGTGTGAATGCCTTTACAATACACAAGTGTGCAAGACTGAAGTGACACATGCCTGGGCAGAAGGTCTGGCATGAGGCATTCCTTTCTGTTTAGTAAAGACAGTACAAAGAGTCTTCTGTTTGAATGGAGATAGAATTACCTCACGAAGTAAGTGTGCCAGCGCTAACCAGAAACAAAGCAGTCACCAGAAAGTTCTGTTCCACATTTTGGAAAGAGGTTATTTCCTCTTCCTTGGTCAAAGCATAACAAATTTAACTTCTTAGTAATCACAAAATCTTTAATTTCAATTAAAAAGTCTATGGAAAGGTACTCTTCCCAGTGAATTTGAAAGGCAGCGTTAGTTTAGCTGGGAGGAAAGTAATTTTTGATATCTATCTTATTACATAAAATCAAATTAATAAAATTCTTTATAAGATCAGATATTGTACAACTACTGTTTTCCTGGTAACTCGAAATTATGTGATACTGAAACTTAAAACTATAGAATTTAGATTTAGATAGTTAAATGTAAACACATCTATAACATCTTTCTGAAACAACTGTGGATTTTGCTTATGGATTTTCTCTTTAGGGTGGCAGGATATTATGCGAAGCAGTATTTGGTGGTTAAATAATGTTCCTTAGTCCTTTAGAAACCCATCTACGATCTCACTTCTTCACAAAGAATGTTCGTTTTAAGAGGTGATCTAATCTAGAAGGCCTTGGTCAGAGCGCCTGGCTGGCGCAGTCAGTGGAGCAGGAGACTCTTAAAAAGCCGTGGTAAGAAAGCACGGCGCCGCGTCAGGACCCGGGGTGGCGGTGCCGGGGGTGGTGGGAGGGCGGGCGCCTCTGTACTCTTCGCACATACTTCCGGGGATCCAACAGTAACCTTCCTGCCTTACTAAAAGGACATATGTGAAGAATGCTTGGCAGACACAATACAAACTTTTAGCACATATATTTCGAAAATATGAAAAATTTTAACGGATACCTTAAAAAACGTGATTGAAATGTGAAGCCATAATGCTGAACATGGTTCACTAATTTCAAGACACACACTATTTGAAAAAACTGACACGCGGAAAACTTTTGTGGAAAATGATATGGACTGATTAGGCATTCACGCGCCACCCATAAGGTTGGGACAAAAGTCTTTTAAAATGTAGGTTGGGATTTGGCCACTGTGAGATACACCCAGAAGTTTTTCTTTAGAGATCCAGATGCATGATTTTAATGATCTCGGTTTGGTTATTAAGAACCTAAACGTTTGCACTGTCATAAAACATATTTCGAAGACCAAGGTTTCCGAGAACCGGTATCACACCTACCACTGGCTCTCTGTACACACAGGGCGTAGGTACGGTGTCTAGAGGTGAGGAGTGAAGAGGGGGCAGGAGTCTATCTCACCGGCTCCCAAGATAAGGCTTACGTATTGCTTTTGTTGCTGTTACTTATTTTTGTTTCGGAATGCTGTTAACAGCGTTATGGTGAATACAAGAAGCTTAAAGAACGGGTACAGATATTGAAACTATATGGTCCCCTCAAAAGACAATCTGAAAATCTACAATATTTACAGGAATAAACTAAAAAATACGAACAAGTTTTACATGTTCAAAGAACTTTCTACCACAGGTGACCTTTCACCAGGGCTAAAGTTCAGTTAGACGGGAAAAACACCCAACACCCTCTAACATAAATTTATGTTGTTTATTTAGCTTAGCTTTTAACCAGACTATCTAGCTTAGCTTGGCAATCACAAGCATTTCTATGGGGAATCTGCGTTTAGACTGAGTTTTTAATAAATTCAATAATTTTACTAATCCACACATAGTCAGATTTTTAGGTCTTCAGTGTTTTCTGGATATCTATAAACAGAAAATTGGTAAGATCAATTTAAAGTCTTTTATTGGAATGTACCTTACACATAAAAGCAACAATATGGAAAAATTCTGTTGTGAATTCAACTTTTTTGTAAAAGGGTTTTTTCTACCTATGGTGTCATGTAAGAGGGTGTATTTCAGGAGGGCCTCTTTTACAGTCAACCAAATCAAGACCCTTAAATAAAAAACAGTATGTGTCTGGGTTTATTTGTTTGGGTTACTGGGTAAATAATCTCCATGTGGGAAGGACTTTAAAATAAGAACGAAAAAAAGGTATTTATAAAGAGATAAAACTGAGTTCTGATCACATGTGATTTCTTCCCTTTCTACGTAGTAATAAAAATAGTCAAATTTAGTTATTTAACGCTGTGTTGCTAGTACTAAAACCTGACAACATTCCTGGCGGTTTTAACCTTTGGTATAAAGGTATGCCAGAAACATAGTTAGTGTCTGATACCAAACAAAAAGATCAGTTTTAGTATGACCACGTACAACTTGCTCTAATCAATGGCAATGCTGAGACATTTCGAGAAAATGAAAACATATAAGCAAAAACCAAAAGCAAACAAACAGAAAACAAAACCCAGAGCTAAACCGCACCGAATGGAAGCAGACCTCCTCAGGCAGCTCTCTAACACCGGAAGGCGTGTGTGTGTGACACAAAGCCTCACTGAGCTCCGCAAGAAACCGAACGTATTTAAAGTATATAATTAGGGAAGTTCTGATATATGGATATGGCCACAAAACCATCACCACAATCAAGGTAAGTAGTACAGAGTTAATTGAATACAGACATGCTAAAGTAGGTATACTGTAGTATGCAGTATAAATGGAATACCCACCCATACAGTGTTAAACCAGCTGTCAAAATTAAATAAAATGGCATAAAATCTCTTGACTTATTTTGATAACTATTCAAAAAGACTTTTAAAAACCAAAACGGCTTCAGAAAATTAAAGCAGGGAGGGCAGCAGTATCTAAAAAATAATTCATTGGTTTAAATATTTTAACCTATTTTTCTTTCTGAAGAAAAAAAGTCATACACAATGAACTTATTAGATGTGAGAAGAAAAAGAAAAATGAGCTCTAGGTCAGATAGCGATCTAATTGCAATTTGTTCACTAGTATTATCTTTCAGGGGAGCCTTCTCGACTCCATAAAGCAGTTCTTAAGACTGAGTAATATAAATACAAGTTATTTTTTAAAAAGCAACTGTACTAAGCATCAGAAATGTGACCCATTTAACCCAAACGAGTAGCACATATATTTCAAATCTCTTCGTGTACAAGTCTGTGAACGCTCGTGCTACGCTATGCATAAACCTAGCTATGCCATAGCCCCTAAACTTACACCGCAGCTCCGAAACCCGGTTCCAACTCTGCATCTGAATCCGTCATACTGTAATACTCAGTAAGGCCAGAAGTTAAGTTTAAAACTGTACTGTTAACAAATGGTTAAAATCTTAAAAGTTCCGTGGAGTTAGAAAACACTCCTTTGGCTTAATTCTTCTCTAAGTCTTACCTCCTGTTCTCTGAAGGACTGGTTATTCACATCCAGGACTCGTATGGTCCTCTTAATAGGCAGGAGACCTCCGATCTCATCATGCGCCACCATGCTTTACCAGGTACCCCTCAGAACTCTCAGAATCGGTCCCCCTCCGGGCCAGCCCTGTCTCCGAGCCCCGCAGCGGCACAGCTTTCGGCGCGCTCAGCCGCCCTCGGCAGCCATTTGCCCCCGCCTCCTCGCGGCGGAGCTGCCTGCCTCTGCGAGCCGCAGCGAAACGCACGCAGACCCCAGGGCTCTGTGGGCGGGGCCAACGCCGGCCAGGCTCCGGGGGGCGGGCACCTAAGGAGCACGTGACTCCAGTTAACTGACAGCCGGGCACACCTAGGCTTCTCAGTTTTCGCTGTGCAAAAGCAAGCTCTTTTCCAAGAAGAGGTCTGGAATGTGTACAGGAAGACGAGCAGGGAAGAAAACCGGGCCACTGGCTAAGCCTTTCCTGGTTCCGAAGCACTCCCAAAGAGAAACTAACTGCTCACCCAGGTCACCTGTTCCAGCGCTTGGTCACAGGCGCGGTCCTTTTTCTATAAAACTCTATCACCTAGAAGGGCATTTAGAGCGGACAACTTGGCAGCTTTAAGGAAATCATAATTCAGAGCTAAAATGTGTATATGCTAAAGAGATGCCTAATTATCCAGGAGCTTGCCTTTATTTTACACGAGTACAAGCATAGTCACAGTTGTAAAATTACCTACGTCTCTGCCAACCGGTTCCTACCTTTTTTTCTTAAGACCAGCAGAGTAAGAGCAGTGGGCACCCTCAGGTCACTCTTTCCTAAAGCACATCTCCCCAGGGCTGTGGGCAAAAGGTAGTTGGGCTCCCTCAGATTTTAAAGCGCGGGCCTTGCCTAGATTTAAAGGCAAAGAGTTTTTCTTCTGCTTGGCAAATCTGATTATCTGTGTAATAGATGTTTTAGAACATAAATACATAAAAGGTGATTTCTACTCTAAAAACGTATAACAGGGTTGTTCTCTATTGTGAATTAACTGATCTTGATATAGCCCCAATAAGGTAAAAAGGCCTACTTGTAAAGTCTTGCATTTTACTGGTGAAGAAATGAAGTTCACAGAGGTGGAGTGACCTGCCTGAAGCCACATACAAGTGATAGTCTGAATTTCTTGTTTAAATCCTTTCCTCTATGAAAACACACTACTTCTGACGGTTTGGTAGGCCTGCTACAAAGCAGATTTTCTTCTTTAACAGAAAGTACTGTATTCTATTTTGAAAGGTAGGATTTTGATTCTAACTGTATATATTACTATAAATCATATAATGCTGGTAATCTGCAAAAACACTTCTATTCTTAGGATTTATGAGGAGCAGAGAAGCTTGAAAACTCTATTATGCAGAAGGCACTATTCTAGACACGGTGGGTGATACAAAACAGTAAGTTTCATCCCTGGTCCTAAAGTGCTACCAGACCATTGTGTAAGGCCACATGGAGAGGTGACTAATGCAGGGCAGCTTCTGCAGATTCTAAAATAAGCTGTACAGCTAGTCAGTGCTACGGGAGTTCGGGAGAAACCACTCTGGCAGGTTTCCAAGCTGAGTGGTGCCTTGGAGGCCATGGTATGCTCTCATAGGTCTGAGCAGGGGAGATGTGCATGGTGTTCCCCAAAAACGTAGCGGGGTGGTATGTGTGAACGCGCAGTAAGTAAGGGCTACGGGTAAGGGGAGAGGGAGAGGGGCAGATGCAAGAGATAAATGCACCTTATGTTATAACGTGGTGTTTAAAATGGTTTGAAAGATAACTCACTGGAAGCAACACAAAAATCACAAGCGGGTATCAAGAACTCTGTGTCAGGTAGGAGCAGGATACATGCAAGGGACAACAAATGCACGAAGTCGAAGATGCCTATGATTTTAAAGTTAGGAGGGTAACTGTTAATGCGAATAGAGAAATAAGGAGGAATAAGCTTTGAAAGAAAATCCTGAGTTTCATGTTACATATACCGAGTCTGAGGTGGTGGAAGAACATGGAAATGGAAATACAGAGCTAGCATGCAGGAGTGCTGCCCGAAACTGCGAGGCCAGCAGGGAGATTTAACTGAGGAGTCAGACACACAGGGATCAGCGTCCGAGCTTTGGGAGGGAGTGAGATGCCTGAGGAAGAAAGTCTGGACAAAAGAGACGGGTCCAATGCTAAGGGAAAAATTTTGCAGATGGAACAGTCAAAAGGAAAGAGAGCAAGATGCCAAGGGAAGAAAAGGTGTTAATTACAGCAAAAAGGTTAAGAAGGGTAAGGAAAGACTCATGGATTTAGTGATTAGGAGTCTAAGGAGGACCTATTACAGAGGTTAAAGAGTAGGACAAATAAATAGTGGGCACAGACTATTTATAATGACAAATAATCTATTAAAACAATTTACGAAGGTTTGCGGGGCCGTGTTCTTGCAGGAAGGCCCAATGCTGCTCTTCTGTAAACACCAATGTCTTTCGTATCCAAGATGATGGTAATAACTCGTCCTCCTGCACTGAGACTTTTTTTTAGCAATGGAGACTGGTTATATTTCACCATCTATCCTTTATCGCCCGGTCATCAATATGTGTGCATTGACACACACGATGCAGCTGGCCTTCAGAGGAGCTGTTTGTAGAAGACAGCTCTATACAGCATTCCAGTGGAGTCACCTTAGAGATTATGGAATCCAGTTCCCTAAATGTCACGGGTCAGAACACGGATCGGCCTAAGCCCTCCGAGACAGTGAGAGGCTAAGCTAGAAGCCAGGTGTCTGGCTCTGTCAGTTTCAGCAGTACAGCCACTTAGTTTCATAAAGGAACAAAGGACCTCTGCACAGCGAGAGGAAAGAAGCTTCTAGGGTAATCTCGTGCGTCTCTTACCTGATGTCTTTCTCCGAACTAGGTTTTTCTATTCAGTTCTGATACAGATAAGGCCAAGATAATGAAGGGAAGGAATAGCTCGTTTCTCCCCTTCAGCTGGGGACCCATGAGGTAAAGGTGGAAGTCTTCATATGTAACAATAAAAAGCCTACAGGAGCCAAATAGGGTCTCATGGTGACAGTCGTAGCACAAAAATCCCAGCTCGCCAACCCTAAAATCTTAGTTTCATTTGAATGTTCGGGTTTGTGGTCCAAATATAATTTTGACAACTGCAGGTAGCATCTAAAAAAAGCAATAATGAACACGGAGTGTTCAATTAGCACTCCGAGTGACGAGCCTGAGCGTCCTGGCTCCAGCAACGCTTCATAAAATCAAGGGCTGGAGGGGTCCTTTGAGATCACTAACTCGTCCTCCTCAGTTTTCTTAGGAGGACGTGGAAAGACAGCCACAAAAAAGAAAAGGGGGCTATCAGTCCTTACTCTGCGCTAGGAGCTTTATTCATGCTATCTTATTTAGCCAACTTTACGAAGCATGTATTATTACTTTCATTTGCAGGTGGAGAAATCTGGACTTGGAGAGTTTAAGAGTCTCGTCCCAAGTCGCATGGGTAATCAATGGCTGGGAGGGCTGAATCTGGCCTGCTCGGCACCCACTGGAACACGCTGTGCAGAGAAGTCACTCAGTGTAGCACCTTCAGCACATGTCTGGTGCATGGTCAGGCTGGAAGCCAGGGGCAGAGCCAGGTCCAAAACCTCAGTCTCCCAGCACGGGACGGTGTTTGCTGAAGAGCTGCTAGTATTTTAGAGAAAGAACCAGAAAGAAAGTCGAGAGATTATTTGCCTTCCAGCCTTTTTCTATCAAGGCAGGTAAGTAAAAAGATAAGAGATCCAGTTGTTTTAAGTTTTAGAAGAGATCCCGATTCAGTTTATGGCTATGGGAAGAGAGAACTAAGTCTAAGCTCTTTGCTGCCCTCTACAGGGGATACTGTGAAGTGCAATCGCTAACCTGCTTTTTTATAACTTTGTAATTAGGTTTATAAGGACCTTGTTATAGAGAGGGATGCATTAAAAATCTTTTAGTCTGTAGAGAAACATTTGTATTTTCAACCCTTGTATAGCTCTCATGTTTTATATCATTAAATTAAACATATATTTAAAAATTATATAAGTGTATAAAAAGATTCCAGAGTTCATGAGAAATATTTTGAGGTCTTTTTCTAAATATAAGAAAAGCATGTTCTACTTTAAAACTCTAGAGTTCACGATTACAAATAACTACTATGTATCGCACTAAAAATAGGTTAGTTAAACACAGAATTTCAAGTTTTACTAAAAAAAGAAGCACCGATTGAAAGATCAATAAAACAGAACTTCAGAGGAACTAGAATTCCAAACTATCTAATAATGAGTTAAAAAAAAATGACGAAAAAAGTAATTGCATTTGGACTAGATGAGTATGAAAGAAGTTAGTAATAAAGCTGTATGTGGGTATGAGCTTTTAAAAAGCATTTGGATTAAAAAATTTAAGTGTCTGCAAACCTTACTAAGAATTTGGTTTGGGAAAAGATGGATCCAGATCAATTAAATACTACTAAAAAGACTATAAACACTTACATTTTTTTCTTTACACTTAAAAATGCAAAAAACCCCCCCAGGATACATTATTCTTTTAGCATAGAAAGAAATGCTATCTCCATGTTTTTAAATGCTTTTCTTTGACAGCAGTAAGGCTTACCTTCAGATCAAGGCTGCTAAGGCTTACAACATCATCATCTTTTGCTCTTCGTTTTCTTTTCTATAAGAAAAAAAAGATTTCATTATTATACAGAAGGAATGCACGATACTCCACTAAACCAAGACTCTATACAACTAGAAAAATCACTTTAAAAAGTGAAGTCTTTGGCTGTGTTTATGAGAATATTTTTACGAGGGATGTTCATAAATGATCTCTACCATATATATTGTCTAAATAGTGCACCCAACTAAATCATCTCTTGTCGTGAAGTGATGCTATCCTTTTAAAAAACCTACTTAGGAAGAAGTTTTTCAGAACCGAACTCTTATGTAAGTCAAAGGCTGTCGAGTTTTTAGGCAACAAATTTTTTAAAGAAAGGAACACATTATTTATTCTATGGGAGGGAGGGGTCTTCACTAGGAAAAAAAAATCATTTTCTCATGGTCCAAAGTAAGATTTGTTGCCTGAAGCAGGATTTATCAGCTGGAAGATGACGTACACATCCCTGAAGTACCTTCCAGTCATTCATCACCTTCATTCAGTCCTACTGGCACCATTAGTGGCAAAACTGTGTATACATCTTTAATTCCTGGTTCTTAATCAATACTGAAGACTCTTTAAGTAACATTTCATTCTCCAACATCTCGAAATATCTTTTCAGGTTATTTGTGATAGAGCTAGGTTTTGTGAACTCTCAAAACTGACCAGACATAGCTCCCTTCCAGGACCTGGACCTGACCCAGCCTTGAAGAGAAACTGTTGGGAGTAGAATCGAAATCGAGCAGGACAGGGACAACAGAGGACAGGAAAGATAAAGTCCAGGTAGAAGTGGAGCAAAAACAGGGAGCCTGGAAGTCTCAGAAGCAAGCCATCCTGAAAACAACAAAAGGGGGAGCTCTATGAAGTTACAAAAGCTATCTGAACCAAGCCTCTTTGTGAAAAGTTCAGGAAAACTAAGTTCATTAAAATGAACAGAAAATTCTCCAAGTCAAATCCTACAGAAAACAACTCTAAGGAAAAAAAAAAAAAGAACAAAGGGAAGAATAACATCCCTGCAGGGAATGAAGGAAATGCTTAAAGAAGCGGAGAAAAGCTGTAACACACTATTTCAAATTTAGCTAAAAGACATTAAGAAAATGATACAAGACATGGAAGAATATAAATCAGAATTAGAAAAAACTAAAAAAAAAAAATGGGGTGACAGAACTCAAGAAATCTTTATTGATCCTAAGGTCATATCCAGACGATGCAGAAGAGTATGAATAATAATATGATCCTAAGTTTGCAAAGCAAACTAAGTGAAATCCTGCATCTGTGTATCTTACCTGTGAGGCTGTGTGTATATTCATGAATAACTATATGAGCAAAACAGAGAGGGATACACATGGTGTGGCTGACTTGGGCTAGAGCAGAGGCTGGGGGACCGAAGGACTTACACGGAGGGGGTGGGGGGAAATATGGGAGGAAATTGCCAAGCAAAAAGACTGTGCTGAGGGGAAAAAGCACGTACATGATCACACTGACGCATTTATATAAAATTGTACATGTGTGGGCATGTGTATAAAGAAATTTAACAATTTTATACATTCTTCTATATTTTCTTTTAAACATTTTAAAGTTTTGCTTTTTCGTATTTATATATTCAATCCACCTAGAGTTTATTTTGTATGTACAAGGAATGAGGTGAAACAGCCAACATGTCAGCACCCCTGGACACCATTTCTTGACAGCACCATTCCTTCCTAATGCTTATGACACAGTTAGGTCTCACATACATGTTTTGTTCCATCAGTCTATTTATCCATCCTTGCACCCATTATATGCTGTGTAATCACTGTACTTTTGGAGTAAGTCTCAATAGCTAATACAGTAAGTCTTACGCTCCCCGACTTACACACTACTTTTGCTGTCTGGGCCTTCCACTTTTCCACAGAAATTGTGGAATCAGATCTATTATACTCTCATGGGATTTCTATTAGAACTACACTGAATTTATGAATTAATTTGGGGAGAACTGACATTTTTATGCTGAGTCTTCCTTGCATGAGAATGGTATATTTCTACCTAATTAGGTATCCTATGTTCTTTATTAATGCTTCCAATATTTCTCACCAAACTGAGATCTTTTCACAGATTTATTCCTAGCTTTCAAAATTGTTTTTTCATTAAAAGCATCTTTAAAAATTATATTTAGCGGTCTATTGCTAGTATATATACATTCTATTGATTTCTTTTTATAACTTTTATAAAAAGTTATAAACCTTGCTTGAACTCTTATTAGTTCTAATAGCTGCTATTAATATCTCCTTGGATATTCTGTGTAGACAATCACATTTTTTCTAAGTAATAAAATCATACTGTCCTTTCCTTCCTAATTTGTCTTCCCGTCTTACTGTGCTAGCTAGGAACACTAGACTAGTAAATGCTGAATAGATGTGGTGATAGCAGGCTTTTTCTAAATTTGAAAGGAATGTCCTAAACATTTTATCATATGTTGTTGTTTGTGGTAGGTCTCAGACTAAGGAAGTTTTTTATTCTATTTCTGGTTTGCCAAGAATTTTATCATGATTGGGTGTTGATTTTATTTTTTTCCACTCTTACCTTTCCTTCTATTTCCTTTGGTTTGCTTCATTATTCTTTTCCTAACCTCTTGAGTTAGAGGCTTAATTTTTGTTCCTTTCTTAACCTATGTATTTAAAAATTATAAATCTCTCTCTCTTAAAACTCCTTAATTGCATTCCGAGAGTTTTAATACATGAACCACAAGACATTTCTACAAAACACATCTACAAGTGTTTTCCCAAGTGGCATACACCCATCCTGAGTCTATGCAAGATATCTTCCCTAGAGTGCAGGAGGAAAACGTTAGAACTTTTTTTAAATGCATTTCTTAACCCTTAAAAATAAGCTTAATTAATATCTAATTTACAGATGATAAGCTTATCATCACTCACATTATAAGGTTAAAGACAATGGCGACCTAATCAGACCCAATAAGAAGTCAGTCTCAAACTGAAATTATCATGGCTACCCGAAATACATATTTACGTCTACTATTATGTCTCACTCTAAATGAGTATTGTGCTTTGTGATATTAGCTAATAATGGTGGTCCATGCATAAAAATTATAAGTAAATATATCAAGGCTACGTGTTCAAAATATTTTTGCTGACGGGCTTGCAAAATCAAGTTTGGAGACACTTCTAAACTTTTTCTGTTTAAGTTTAGTCTCGTCAGCTAGTAAGGGAAAGGGATCAAGATGATAAAAGTTTCAAAGGAAAATATAAAATTGCATTAAAATCAGGAGACACTTTTGATGAATGCTTTACTGACCAATTAATATATGTAATCAGTATAAGAGTACAGAAATCTTGAACAGGAGTTCCCAATAATAATATAAATTAAAGACCAAAAAAACAGAACATAAATTAAATATGTATTGCTAAATGCATCAGCACATCACCAATACGTGCACACAAGAGAAGTCTGGCAAACTAGAAACAGAATCGTTTTTGCTATTTCTCTCAAACAAGAAAAGTGTAAGAATCATGTTCTATTTGTACATACTTTAGTTATTTGAGTACTATAAGGTAATGAATGAGTTTTTAATTACAAAAAAAAATCAATTTTCTGGTGTCACTTTGGACAAAGTTAGATAATGCCTCTGTAAAGTCTCATTTTAAAAATAATGAAGCAGTCCCTCTATACTAAAATGATTAATAGCAAAATAATTCATTCATCATATATATTTTTGTATTTTTCAATCAAGAAAAAAGGTATTAAGACTATGTGCATAAAAAACTTTACATTTCATAATATAATCTCTTAATTTTAACACTAGCAGGAATAAGAGGAAGGATTATATAAAGATGAATAGGTCTGGTAGTTTTCAAAGTACGTTTTATATTTAATTGAAATAAAATTTTCCTTCAGTTTGTTAGCAGAAAAGAAAATAATTAAATTAGACTGCCAAAAACTCTGTATCTCAAGATATACAAGAGAAATACAGACAACTGAACTGTGCACCAGACTTAAAGACAACCCAGGAATTAATCCTATCTAACGTCTTAAATAAAAAAAACCCAGGTGTCTACTCACCAAAGTGAAGTCCCAGTGGGGGCCAGGTGTTAAAAACGTGAAGGAGCTACCTCTCCGAAGGGAGTGTCTGTTAACAGGAAATTAAAACAGTAGATGAACTGAGAGCAACTTCATTAAAATAAAGCACCAGACAGTTAAAAAGCTATCTTTTTCATAGTTTCAAAATCATTTAAAGTAGCCTTTTAAACATTCAATCATAGAAATAAGAGGGAGGGTACGCAAAAAAAAAAAATCAGGGTACAGGTTCCGGTCACTCTCAGTCAGATTTTTTTTTTTTTTTCCAGTCAGAATCTTTACAAAGGTGACAGACCTTTATAAAATTAGTGACTAGATTAAGAATATATATAAAAAAAAATAATTCACCAAACCAAGCAGAATGTATTTTAGGAATATACATATGTTTCAGTTATATGAAATCTCGTTATATATTGCACTAATAGGTAAAAAACAGTAAATGATGCAAAAAATTGTTGGATAAAATTTCACATTTATGCTTAATATTTTAAAAACAAGAATAAAAGGGTATTCTTATAAAAAATAAAACCTAAATACATTTAATTTGCATTTCATATTAAATTTCTTCCATGTACTGATTTTTTAAAAAAATTAAAATTAATAAACCAAATAAAAAGCTTTGAATTACATCTGAGGCAAACGTCTCAAGTAAGATTAAAATCTGACTAGGATTTTGTTCTTTATTATTAAGTGACAGATTTTTCTTTCTGTCATCTTTCCATTCAATGTGAAGAAATAGAGAATTCTTATGACAAATATCTGTCTTCAACTTTATAAAATATAAACCTCTATGTTTATAAAATATGTAAAAAAACAAAACATCACTAGCACAGGAAATAAAGACAGTTTATAAACTATACTTTTGTTAATCACTTCAGATGTAAATAAGTATTTCCTCCCTTGTGGAAATAAATGAAGATGAACCAAATGAGAGAAGCACATGCTATTTATTCAGAGCTTGCTATAGCAAGGCCCCCATCATTTGCATTAAGGCAGACTAAGAAGCAGGCTGCGGAGGAATAACTTTATAGTAGAAAAAAGAGATGGCTTCAGATGTGCCCTGGCCTGAGGCTGTGTGCAGCGGGGAGCTGTAGGCAGGCTAACTAGGAGCAGGGCATCCTATGTGATTGATTGGGGCGCAATTTGTCTTGCTCTGGTTGAATCTAAGTTAGAAGGGAGCACCAATTTTAGGGAAGCTGGCAGTTATTGATCGAGTCCTGGGCATCTGGGGCCAACTGTTATAGAAGTTATTGTTTGGCTTCCTGAGTTGTCAGGCCATTGTCCTTTCGTATGTTCCGCCTCTCATCCTTGATCCTCATGGTCTTTGTTCATCGTAAGTTACAGAAACACCACAAATGGCTGTTTTTTCCTGCAATAATTTGCAAGCTTAAATCAAATACAAGGGCTCCTGTAGTTTTCAAAGCTAAATATAAAGCAGAGTTTATTTATATTTTAAAAGAAACACAAGGGAAAAGGGCTACAGGAGAAAGAGGATGTCAAAACAGCTTCACAGAAGAATTACTAAAGCTGAGTCAAAGAGAAAAGGCAATTAGCACAGCATATAGGAGAGTGAGGAAGGCGCTTTGGGCATAGGGAATAGCAATGTTCGAGGGGTGAAATGAATTACATTCAGGAAACTGCAAGTAGTTGCTTATGTTTGGGAATCAAAAGAAATAACGCAGAGCTAGGTCATGATGAAAGGCCTTCCACAACCCTTAAAGAGCAAGACTTCATCTTGAATACGTGGGGCAGCCATCAGTTTGAATCTACGCAAGGAAGAGGCTGGCTGGGAAGAAGGCAGGGCTGGCAGGAAGACCAGGTTGGAGGCAGCTCCAACACGGCGCACGGTCGGTGGCAAGGGGCTGAGGCGGCAGCAGCAAGGTCTGGGAAAAGCAGCAGGGTAGAAAGAGGCCACCATGACAACATGCGTAGGTTTCTCCTTTTCCTTCCTATGCCGGTTCAGTTACTACCAAGGCTCCTGGCGTAGTGAAATACGGCGCCACTAATAATAATTAGAAATAGATGCAGAAAGATCTTCAGGTATTTAAAGCAAATAATTCCTAAAAAGTTATTTGGGAAAGATTTGTTAAATAACAAAAATTCAACCAAGTAAACTTTAAAGATCAAATTGGCTTTAATGAACGATTCACGAACTGGGCAGCATCCCATCCAGCACACAGACAGGAGCGCCCAGCAGCTGCCCAAAATAGGTCTTTAAAGGCAGAGAGGGGGCAGGAAAAGACTACATTGTTTCAGGCAAGGTCACCCTCCTGAGGGGAAGGGACCTACCATGCAGATTACTTCAGGATTACTTCAGGAGCGCCGACCAGGAAACCTCACCTGGCCTGGCTGGCCATAGACTACATCCTGGGAGGCTGGGCCTGCAGGTAGGTCAGGCCAGAAACCTTGGCTTGCTGGTGTGTGGGCACAAGTGACTCCATTTTGGGCTTGCTCTTTCTTTTTAACAAATTAAAACACAGTAAGCCTTTGATTACTCTTGGAGATCAAAAAATTTGTGGAGCAAGGTAAATGAAGGAAACGATTCTGCAGCTGTGGAAAAGGCAAGCAGCAATGAAGAAAACAGCATGCTTTTTGATAAAACACTGTAACGAGGTGTGTAAGTTAAACAGAAAGACATCTGAAATACATAACTCACATGACTACACGATAGATATGTTATAAACAAACGCTGCAAGATTATATGAAGAGCAGAACCTTCGCACCGTAAGTCCATAGACCACTTTTTAAAAACACTGCTTTGGGGGTAAGTGTTATATTAATCACATGGTTAAAAAGAGCCATCTATGGGGCCTGGGTTGTGAAGCAGCAATTACGATTTCTTGGGTTATTTTAAATCTAATACAAATGTTTACTACAAAGTGGTAATCATAGTGGCACTTAAAATATTCAGTAAACACAAGTGTTCGGGAGAACACAAAACTAAAGTTACTCATTTCTTTATTCCCTAGAATCGACCATACTGACCTCAGAATGAATTCTATGTTTGAAAGCTGGAAAGAAAAATAGCTCTTAGGAATTTTAAACAGGTTAACAAACTGGAAAAATATTCCCCATTGGATGGCAAGATTCTTTCCAGAACTAGCTGTAATCAGCTTTACAGTAATGCTATTTTTTCCTATTTCAATAACAAGTACCTATTTATTTTGAATACCCATGGAAAAAAGTAACCCGAAAAACAAATTGTGCCCAGAAAACATGCGAGACAGTGCCAACTTTCAAAAATCTTGGAAAGACATAGTCATTTTTCACAGAGGTCAGACTCAAAATGTAATAGCTATTTTAAATCCTTGTGGGAAACATTTTTTTGATTTCACAAAGCATTATTAATATTATAACTACGATTTCTAGAAAATTCCAAATAACAGTTCATTTAGAGAGGAATTTAAAGGTTGAAATAAGAAGTGACTGCCTCTCATCTTTTCGAGAATTTTTGTCCAATCTCCCTTCTTATACATCGAAATAATTATAACATAAGGCATAAAATAAACTAATATATGAAGGAACTAGCTTGGTATATAAAATGGTGTTTCCTACTAACACCACTGTGATTATTCCTTGCCTCTAACATACTTCCTTTCATATTATTTGGTATGTTTTTGAACAATGTGCATTATTTTTACACTAAACTAGATTTAATCTAAACGAAGCATAATTACAATGGTAAAACTGATGTTCGAAAAGAGAATCATCCTGCTCATTCATTCTTAAGCCAATTTACATTTTCAGAGATTATGATTTGTGTCACTGCCCTCTCCTATCATGGCAGATAATTAAGAGCTGAATTGGAATTATAAATGGCAGAAAGGTAGCTCAATGAACATTTTCATAAAATGTACTAGACAATATAAGTGAAACAACTCCGATTAAGAAGGAAAATAAACTACAAAAACATAAAGATATTGGCTTAAAATAAGGAAGGTATTTAAGGGTTTACAATGTAAAACAACCAAAATAAATTAGCGAAGTAAAGTTTTTAAAAAGTGAGCAAAATAGAAGGATCAATGTTAGGAATACAGCAGAGAAGGTCGCTGAAATGAGCAAGAAGGAAGACCTGAGGCAAAGGAACACCTGAAATATGACAAAGTGTAACTGAAAATTGTTTGGGATGCCTCCACATCTGTTAAGAAGGATCGCTTCCCGTGTGAAAACAAGAATACAGTAGTGCTGAAAGGTAGCTGCTTGGCTCAGGAAGTCGCTCCCACGCACCAGCAAGTGCAACTCCAATAAATGCCTCAGCCTAATTACAAACTACCAGACATAACCTGTAAATGCCAAGGGTACCAGGAATGCAGAAAGAATGATGTAAACCATACTCTAGAGTTAAAATGTGTTGATTTTGGGGGTGCTGAAATATTCAGGCTCTCGATTTCTTTGCAAATTAGGCAAAAAAAAAAAGAGACAATTATCATAGAAACAATTCATTTATTTGGATCAAACATCTGATGTAATAAACCTCTCTGACTCTTTTGACTGCTCAGCATCTTTGTCATTAAGGAACTATCTCTTCTACCTCTTAAAGATTCTGGAGGGGCTGATAATCACGTAGATTCTACCCTCTACAGCATGCGGGGTTTCTCCCCTGTATCTGAGAGTCCCAAACAACAGACATCTCTTAGAACACCTCTAGTCTGGAATACAGTCGAGCATCTAGAAACCAGCACACAAGTTCCAAGCACCACCTTAGCACCTCTGTGTTATGCGATTCTAATACACTTCTCAGGCTGCCTTACCAGGAGCATCAAATTCAGAAGTGAGGGTGCAGGGGATAAAAACAGTAAGTAACAGTGAGGGAAGAGAAAAATATCTAAAAGTATACATTATTAAAAATTAGTAGCCTTTGAGAAACAGTTTGACAACTTCTTAAAAAGTTAAACTTCAGTTTGTCATATGACCCAGTAATTCCACTGCTAGGAAACCCACCCAGGAGAAATGAAAACATAGGTCCACAGAAAGACTTGCATGTAAATGTTCACAGCAGCTTTATCTACAATAGCCAAACCGAAAACGATTCAACTTTCCAAAAACCGGTAAGAAGGACAAAATGTGGACTATTCATTTTATATAATGGAATATTATTTAGCAATAAAAAGGAATGAAATACTGATGCATGCCCAATATAGATGAACTGCAAAAACACGCAGATGCAAAAGATTATATATTGCCTGATTCCATTTATATGAAATGTCCAGAAACAGAAGCTTACAGAGATGGAAAGCAGGTCAACGGCTGTCCAGGCTTGGGGGTGGGAGTGGAGAATGACTGCCCAAAACCTGAGGTAATCTTTGGGGTGATGAAATGTTTTAACAGTGGATTGTGGCGATGGTTGCACACTCTATAAATTTATCAATAATCATTAATAATTATTTAATAACAATTATTAAATAATTATTTAATAATAATTAAACTGCACGCTACAACAGATGAACGTTATACAAGTTGTATCTCAATAAAACTTTAAAAAGTACATTCATTTGATGTAGGAGCAGATAGTCTTAGGAGCTAATGTGGCATCCTTTTATTTTTAGCAACTATTAATAGAAATAGTAATAACAACAGTCCTGGGTTATCAAGAACTGGCTCAATTATTTGTGTTTATATGTCCTGATTTAGTATAAAACGTTGTGACAAACAGCCCACCCAAAAAGTTAAATTCCCTTAAACGGAACAGGAATCCTCAGATCTGAGTTTATACAGAAGAAATAAACTCAGGAGAAATAACTAGCCTAGCCTGAGACCGTGCCTTTAACCCTGGATATCCATTCTGCAAATTCAGCAATTCTACTGGAAAAACAAATTCAAAGAGTAAGGCCCATCACTACTGGCAGATCATAGATCACAGTATTATCTTTCTACCCATGGAGAGCGTTACTTCAAATCTGTTAAAATATTATAAAAAACCCTTGAAAGGGTGATACATAATGTTCAATGGATTCTCCCAAGGCCCCGCAGGGCAGAAACACAGAACTATTCCAACGTTATTTATTTACATCCGCTATTTACAGTATTTGCAAAGAAGGGCTCCTCAAACGTGGCTGTGAGTGAAAGCCATTGTTCCACTGATCAACATCACTAACCCAAGGCTTTACAGACGTTCAGGGGACGGAGCATGGCCAACGGAACGCTAAGCGAGGAGTCAGGAGACGAAACGCATTCCCGGGGCAGCAGCGACACCTTTCGTGGACACCTCGCTTCGGACCCCGCGGCACCCGCAGCATCCCAAGCGCTTCCGCGGACTACGCGTCGACCCCGCGGTCCTCGCCGCGACCCCACCGGGCAGGCCTCGCGGCTGCGGCCCCGCGAGGCAGACGCCGGGCCCTGCGTCCCCAACTGGGTCCAGGCCTCGGGGCAGTGGCGACGGGGCCAGGGGCGCCAGCTGGCAGCCCGGCCCCAGCTCCGCGGGAGGCCGGCTGTCTGTCAGAGGTCACGCTGCTCGGGGTCACGGCCTCCCCGCCGCGGCCCCCCCGCGCCCCCCGGACAGTTCCGGGCTCATTTGCATTTCGGAACCGCCCCCATGCCAGCCGGTACCGGCCCCGCCGCCGGGGAAGGGGACCAGGGAGTGACCGGCCGTGTCCCCGCCCCTGCCAGTGCCCCCAGTCGCTGCCGGCCCCCCGCGCTCACCTGCCGTCCAGCTCCGGCCCGGGGGTGTCGGGCGAAGGCCCCGCGGCCCCGCCGACGCAGAACTCGGACGCTCGGCGGCTTCGCCTCCGCGGCTGGGGCGGCTTTTGGACCACCGGCTCGGGCTCCATGGCGCGGAGGGGGCGGCGCGGTGGCCGGGTGCCCGGAGTCCCTCAGGGACGGGCACCGAGCCCGACGGCTTTGGCCGCGAGCGAAGTGTCTGTCAGGTACGCGGCGTCGCCACCACCGCCGCCATCTTCCGGGGTTTGAAAATGGCGGCCGCGCTACGGCCAGCCAATCAGGACGCAGCGGGCGGTTGCTAGGAAACGCGAGGCCCGCCCCTCTCCACGTCTTTCGACTGATTAGACGAGGCCCACCCACATTCTCAAGGACAGTCTTTACTTAAGGTCACCCGATTGTCAGTGTTCACATCTACAAAAGGGCTTCACAGCAGTACCTACGTTAGTGTTTGATTGAATAACTGAGCACTATAGGCTAGCCAGGTCGACACATAAAAGTGTCACACCATAAGACTTCTCTAGACTTGAAATTCCAATGATTATTGAGGAAACTTTTTTCTTTTAAGACTTAGTTTTTTAAAGAAAAAAATTACTTTTAAAAAATTTTTTTAAAAGTTTATTTCTTAAAGTATATTACAAAAGAGATTTTTTTTTTTTCTTATTTTCTTCTAATTCCTTGACCAATCTCAGTGAATCACAGCTTTACCTCCGGGTGTTCAGGTCACCACAGCTACCTTGAAACGAGTGAACTGAAAACTGAAAAAAGGTTGTACTGCTTTAAGTGAAGCCAGCGGCTCGGCCCTCAGATGGAGTCACACTTCCTGTCCTGTGATAGGGCTTACCTGGCCCACTAGTCAGTCATTACCAAGGGGCGCCTTTAGATCAGCCTGGTAGGTGGCTCTGGGACTTGTACATTGTTGACAATCTTGCTTTGGTGTCGTAGCAAATTTTACTCATCGCATTTGGCCTCCTTCTCCACCAAGCAATTCTTAACAAATTCTTAATACAAGAGAAGAAATTTCTAAAGGGCCATTTGGTTTTTTCACTATCCACATTTGAGGTGGATTTGCGTAAGCCCTCACTTATTCAGCTGTAGTTTCGCATCTTTCTAGAAAAGCTTAGTTGCTTTGCAGTTGATCGCCACCTCGAATTGAAGTGCTGGACCAGTTAGTTTTTGCCTTTGTTTGAGACCTGGCGTGCTGCTCTTCCTGTGAAGATCAATTGCTTTGCTTTCAGTGATGCTCTTGGACTTCCCGGGGACCTCAGACCCAGGTAACTATTGCGAAGTTGATAGAGGCGTGACAGGTAAAGCGTGTGGACATCTTTGTCCTCTCTTGAGTTCGGTCCTTTGGGGATGATAATGAATGAATACAGTTACTTAAATCCTTCCATTTGGGGACCACCTTTTAAGACCCACTTCCCCTTTAATCTCTTATGTGCCAGTCATAGTGATTTTTAGCATCTCAGAATTCTTGATTCTTAGAAGCAACCTTTCAAACCCCCCTTCATCCTTAAGCTTCTCACCCCACTGGACTCTCTCTCCAACATTTTAAGGATATTTAAATAGTTTTGCTCTTAAACATTGTGCCTTCCTCCACGCAAGATCCTTGTGGCAATGGAAATGTTCTGTGTTTTGACTATCAATTAGATATTCTCGGCGTGAAATTTACTATAGTTTTGCAAGGTATTTCCATTGCGGAAAATGGGTAAGGGGTACGGGAGGTCTTCTGTATTAACGCTCCGTGACTTATCCATATGTCGTTCAGTGGACATTTTACAATCTTTTGTTATTTTATAGTTTGATTGCTATTCTAACAGATAGCTTGGAAAGCAGGGAAAGGCTTAGAGAAGAATAAGGTGAAAACAGCCTTCTGTACCCTGGGACATGGATGGATATGTCATAAACTCAGCTGCTTCTCAAACCAGTAAAAGCAAGAGTGGCCCTTGCTGGGCCAGTTCTCCTGCCCGAGTTCAAAAAGGACTGCGTCACTCCCGTGTCTGAACCACTTGAAGACCTGCAATTTTGTTGTTGGTGGTGATTATTTTTATCGCGAAAGTTTGAGCACGTGCCACGTGGGCTGTGAGAGAAATCTACCTGTAAGTGATTTTCATGCTGTAGAAACAACAAATCCCCCCTTTTAAATTTTTACCTAAATCTCGAGACCTAGGTATGTTTTGATCTGATGACGGCGGCTAATGTACTGAGTTCATTTTAAGTCCGACAGGGGAGTGAGAAGGCTGTTATGGCAGAACGTGTTGTTTTGGTTTTTATGTGCCCTAGAGGCTGGAATATTGCTTGGTACTAAGCGAAGTGCTTTCTAAATCGAGTTCATAGCCTTCGTCGTGAGAGACGGATGGTCACACAGAGAAGAATCGAAAGGGAAATAAGCAAGTGGCGAGCTTGAATTCCTCATAAAGCAGAGAGGGCCGTGTCGTGCCTCGTGAATCGAGGAGGCAAAGGGCCAGGGTTTGGTGCCCCGAGCAGGTGCGGAGTCCAAGTCACATTGCAGGGGTGCAACCAGCCGGAGCTTCTTCCCACTAGAGAAGAATTCTTGCAGTTAAATATCAGGCCTTGGGATCTTGCAGCCCTGGAGGAGGGCTGGGTTGCCCATCAGCTTATCAGGCAGGCAAACAGCCTGCAGGGCCCTTCTGATGCAGAAAACAGGCTTCTCTAAGACCCCTGCGTGGACTTGTTCCATGACCACTGGCAATCAAAACTCAGCCCTCTAGAGGAGTAGATATTTGTGTCTGTTGAAATTACCAAGTAAGAGAAAGGTCATTTGCCTTTTTTAAAACCTGAATGGTGATTTAAAAAGGGGGAAGAGAGTGGAGACTGATGAGGGTGAATGAAAACAGTGATGTTTAAACAAGAAAAAAAATCACTTACTTCCCAGATGTAACTAGTTTTATTTTGATGCACCTTTTAAAGACTTTTTTCATGCTTATTTTTATGATGTCTTTGACATCATACATTATATACGATTATACGACTTATACTTTTTACTTAATATTTTATCATACTCATTTCCTATGTCATAATTTCTGCTTTGGTAAATATTTGAAGGTTGCAAGATATGCCATTGTACCAAGCAACATACCTTCCCATAAACACCCAACCGCATAGCCGAATGGTTAAAGAGATTGGTTTTTACTCTGGTAAGCAATACCGTGAATGCCACTGTGCTTAAATCTTCGCATGTCAGATTCTTTCTTTCTTTTGTAACTCATTTGTTTATGTCATTTGCCTCTTTGTCTAGTAGCTGTCTCAACGTTTGTTTGTGTGTGTGTTTATTTTTACATATATAAAAATTGCCTTATAGAAAGCTGGCTTGTTAAATCCATTGCATGTTTCCTTAGTAAATTTTCCACTAATTTTGATCTTAGGACATCCTTTCTTATTTAGAGCACGTATGAACAGTAAATGTAGAATCTCGAGATATAAAAAGGTAACATCTTTATCTGCAATGGGTTTTAATGTGTCAAGGCCATACATTGATTTTGGTTTTATTCCTGTCTAATAACTTGCCGATTTTTTTCGGGGTGAAACAGCTTGATTTTTATAACTCATGCTTTGCCTGTTACGCAACAGGTGCCTACTTTACGCTGCTGAAAGAACTCTTCTAATGGAATTGGAGTCCTTGGCTCAGTTGTCCCTAAGCTCGCCTGTACTCTGCTTTTGGTTCCCGGGAGACACATTCAGTCGGCCTTACGGTCAGTTTCTCCCGTTGGCACAAGCTCACTTGGTTTCTGTCCATGGTAAGCGGAAGCGCCGAGTGACGGGGCCCACGAGATGTAAGAAGGCCTGCCCAGTGCCAACTCCCACGGCTCGTTTCGGGGGACCGCCTTCCCACTCGCGGGGGCCGAGCTGGTGTCCGGATAGGCGATGCTCGCTGGGAGCTCTGTTGCCCGGACCATGGTATCCAGCCCGATGGATTTACCATTCTTGGCGGTAAAAAGGACCCGTTGGAAAACTCACCGTGGCTCACGTGGACGCCTCCTTCGGTACCTTCTTCTGCGAGACCAGAGCTGGGAAGCGTGTGCCCAGGACGCTCTTCACCGACCGGGAGCCGTCGCTTACAGGTGATGTAAGGTTTACGTTCTAGTGTGCTTGGCCGGGCCCACGGTCAAAGCAATCACATCGGTGCCAGAGTGTGGGACTGTCGCGTGATACGTCCCACCAAACAGGATCGCACGGTGTCAGCTAGGAAGGCTCCAGTGATCTTTCCACGACTCTGTCTGAAACGGTGTCATTCTCGATTTATAGGAGAGGAAACTGTGTCCCAGGAAAGTTAGGGAACGTGCCTTAGATCACTGACCGACTGAGGATAGCGCTGGCTTTGCCGCCAGGGCGGCCTTCTCATAAAAGCCATTCTCTTTGAACAGAAAAGCAGTGTAATTGAGCGGAGAGGGGACCGAAAAAGTTATAACAACACTAATAAATGAATTAAGCTAAACCACATGTAGCTGGGGAATCAGCACAGGTCCCCTCCCGAGAGAGCAGCGCTGTGGCCTAGAGGAAGTGGAGGAGCCAGGAGTGGCTGGAACTTCCAGGGCAAGTAGGAGCGTGATGGGAGCGGAGCTGGACGGATGCTTGGGCCGGTCCTGGGCCTGGGTAGGGGGAGATAAGGGACTGTAGTCAGAGAAAGGGTTTCGCAAGTTTGAGCTTCTGGGGAGACAGTTTTAAGAGATGATGATTCAAGTAGAGTGGAGCCAAATGACCCTGGGGGGAAGGAAGCCGAGGAATCATCAAATAGTCACGTTTAAAAACCGTGGGAGTCTCTGAGGATGCAGGTTAAGGACGCTGGGCCAGGGGCTCAGGTCCACGGCCAATGGGGGAAAGTGCCAGGAGGTGAGAGTGGACAGTTTGAGCGGCACTGTAATCACTGACCTCTGAGAAAGAGGATGTCGCTGAAAGAATTTATGGAACTCATTACCCTCAAGAGCTCAAGTGGACACTGGCGTGGAGAAGCAGGCTTCCTAAATTTCGTAAATTCCTTCCTGAGGCCAAACTCAGCCTTAGAGTTTCAGGTGGGAAGCAAAGAGTCCACCCAGAATTATACGCCCACTTACGCCTTGTTTATAAGCAAATCTTTGAAAAATCCCGACTTCAGTCTTTTTTTGGGGTGGGGTGGGGGGGAGTCGCTGTGTATGTTAGTCAAAAGTCATTTCAACTTGATTTTAGTAAATTTAAACATTTGGGGTGGGGTACAAGATTGTCGTTGAGAAATTCATGGTCACATACAGGAGAGCCAGTGAGTTGAGAGAACCATCTTACTCTGAAAAAATTAGTGCTTTTCCTCCTAGGCAGCGAGCTTCCGGGCCTGACTGCAGGTGACCATGGCGCCAAGGCCACCGGCGTCCGGTGAGGGACGTCTGCACCGGTGCACGTCGGGGAGGCAGCTCTGTCATCGTTATTTATAATTCTCGTTCCCTGGGCCGTGCGTCGTGCCCTGTGATCTCATTTAATCCTCACAGCGACAGCAGGGCAGGTCCTGTTAGCATCCTCGCCCGTGAGCTGAAGTGACTGAGGCTCAGAGAGATCCGGCCGTGCTCTGTAGCTAAGTGAGAGGGGCGAGACGGGAACGCAGGAGCCTGATTCCTGCACGCAGGCCCTTACCTGCTGTGCAACACAGCGTCCTGCTGTGACCGGCGATGTCCCCAAAGCCTGCTTAGCTCTAGAACACTTCTGTGTAATTCTTCAAGAATCATGCATTTGAGTAATTCCGGGGTGGGGGATGCACGATGGAAGCAGAGATGGGTGATTAAGTTCCCTGACAGCCAGGGAACTCCAGGAACTGTCAGCCGTCACCATTTGGGAGGGAGACGGGGGGCACGTTCTCCCTCAGAGGCTTCGAGAGGAACCAGCGCTGCTGACACCTAGACTTTGGACCGCTGGCCTCGGGAACTGCGAGGGAGTAAACCTCTCCTGATTTTGGACCGCTGGCCTCGGGAACTGCGAGGGAGTAAATCTCTCCTGTTTGAAGCCGCCAACATTGTTGTAATTTGCTGCAGCAGAAACTAAATAAAGGGCGCGTGGTGGAAAGACAGACTTCTGATTTGTATCGGTAGTTATACCTTTCCTAGATCCAGGAAGGCCAGGTCAGCAGTTTAAACCCGCTGCTTCACCATGCGTGGGGGGAGGGAAGGGGCCAGGGGCCAGGGTCCCGGGCTATGTGAGAACGAGCCCAGGCCAGCGCCGAGGGGCGGCGTGGCCGACCAGCTGACCAGCTTTCCTATCTGCAGATGGGATTGAACGGGCGAGGCCGCTCACCCTTCCACCCAGAGCAGCTTGTCAGCAGGAAGGAGGGTGCTGCAAACAGCCACGCCCGAGGCCTCTACTCTTGGGTCGGAGGTCATAGCCCTTGTGCTAGAGAGGATCCGAAAGCTGGCAGGTGGCCCCCATGTCCTCCGCGGGGGTTGGGGGGCGTGCCTGAGTGCCTGGGACCCTGCTGGGACCTCCCACGTCCCCCACCTTCTGCCTGCAGCATACCCAACCGTGGCCTTGGAGCTTCCTGCGATGCTCAGAGCTGAGACGTGTCCCCACGTGGGCTTTGTTTGCTACGCCTCGATACGTAGGGCGGGCGACAGAAGCACTCACGCTTTCTGTACAGCTCCCATCTATTCTTTCTTTTTTTTTATTTATAAGAAAATGTTTTATTTTACCCCCCACCCCGCCCCGCCTTATTGAGATAAAATTGACATGTAACATTGTGTGAATTTCCGGGGTACGACCTGACGATTTGATACACGCGTACCTTGGGAAATGATTTCCACAGTAGGGTTAGTTGACACGTCCATCCCTGGTTACTCTGTTGACCGACAGTCAATTCTTCCGTAAGGACCTGCATCCGCAGGAACCTTTTCAACCAGGAGACCATGAAACCCTAAAGTCAATGCATTTCCCCCACCAGGACCTGAGCTGGAAAAACAGCACGACATTGATCATTAACGTTCTCTCCCCCACGTCTCTATTTCACCCATCGATTAAACAATGAGCGTTTTCGGTGCGGCTCTTCCCTTTCTTCCGGGTGTGGGCCTTGCGGTCCCGGCTCGCTTTTCACACAAACGCACAGCCAACGAGGATATTCCCGGGTCTTGCACAGGTTGGAACCTGCGTGTCCCACAGGACAGAGGGTAAAAGCGATCCCTTCCTTGAAGAAGTGTCCTCAAAGTGTGGCCCGCAGCACCCCGCTTCAGACCCGTTGCAGAGGTTTGGAGAAAATGCGGATTCCTGAACTCTGTCGTGGGCTTGCTTAACTAGGAGCCGCGGGGACCGGAGGAGGTGTGACCCAAGGATGCGAAGTTTAAAAAACACTTAATGGAACTGATTTTTGGTATCAGACTGTCCCATTTTCAAAAGAGTTATAATTTACTATGGACGAAGTAGCTATAAATGCATTACCATCACCAGCCAGAGTTTTAAAATCCATGATGTTCGTCTAAATCGTTGGAATTAAGGTGAACTAGATGCTGCAGAGGTGCCCCCTGGGCTGGCTTTGCTCTCGAGTTGGTGGCCACTGGTTTTTAGGCGGCCCATTCATCCATGGCGTTGTGCTCCCTCGTGGCCTCGACCCGGCCTGAGCTTTGGGTCCAGTAGGCCCTACAGCCTTGACTGGAGGTGTGAAGTAGTGTGTCTCATTGTGAGACTTACCAAACAGCAATGCTGCCACCTTCTGACGTGTGTCGCTTGGATCCACAACATACTAAATCACTGCCCTGAGATGTGGCCTTCGAGAGCTCCATTCCAACAGTGTACCGCTTTGCCCGTTTTCAACTCAAACCATTGTCGCCATGGAGGCTGGCGGCCACAGTTGGGTGGAGATGATATTGAGATGCTCTTCAGTGCCTGTGAGGGATGGATGGTCTTCCAGCCCAGGCGACTGTCAGTGGGTTTTCGCTCAGTCCTCAAGTCTCCAGGTATCTGGCTGTCTCTCCTTTTGGACCCGACTTCCAAGGCCCTCTGCCACGGGCCTGGGCCACACCGACACCAAAGCAATGTCATACCGGAGCACCCTTTGCCACCGAGGCCGGTGATCCCTCAGATGTGTCAGGACTCCCAATATTCTAACGGGGAGAGAAACATGATTCTTACCCGCATGTCTCTGACTTGCTGTAATCAAGTATTTGGAGAAAAGTTAAAAACATTTTTTTTTCTCCTCCAAATAAAAGGAGCGATTTGGTGAACCTCACCGTTAACTTTCAGCAAATCCAACCTAGACCAACAGAGTGGACTGTCTGGCCATTTGCTGAAGTGTGGAAGAAACCCTCAGATACTTGAAGAAGCCTACACTCATGTCCAGGTTACTAGGAGGCTCTATTTTTCAGTTAATCCGTGTCTCTCATGTTTGCATTTCAAAATCAGCCCTGTCGGATTCAGTAGTGAGTAAAGCCATTTGCTGACCTAAGCGCTGTGAGCCTCAGGACTGGGTCTGCTGGAGAGCGGGCACCAAGATGCAAATACTTTTCCCTAGGCTGTGTCTTTTAACCAGGTTTACCACTGTGGAATGCGAGAGACACATTTAGCTAGATTTCAGGAAAAGCGGGTGTCACTGTTACAATCAGGTGACCTTGAAGTGTGTACTTAGCTCCTCCGTATCGTAAAATCCTCGTCTCGGACAAGGCTATTGCTAAGCCCTTTCCAGTTCCAAGATTTTGCGAGTCTACGAATCGCTTAGCTTGAGATGCTCCCTGCCTCTGCATGCCCTATATCAATATCAGATTCACCAAGTATTTTTCTTGATTACTTATGTTTCCTCTCTATTAGCTTGTTAACTATTCATTTAAAGGATTCTTTTAGTGGATGCCCTAGAAAGTGCCACAGTCAGACCTGACTGGGCGGCGTCGACCACGCATTAGGGTTTTCCCCATTCCTGGACGATGCGAAGGCCACAGGACACTTCCCCTTCATTTACTATCTTCCTGCTTTTTGTGCGTTTTGCGTTTGAATGCCACACGTCTTTTAAACCCCGTGAGACGTTATTATCGTTGCTCTAAACAGTGGACATTTGCTTCGCTTTCCCTCTTACTTACTCTCCGTTCCTTCTTGTATCACCGTACTCCCACGGGCATCATTTTCTTCCCGTTTTTTTTTTTTTTTAATTTATTTTTTTTTAACGTGGATCTGGGGTCGAAGAGCGGATAATTGCCTTTTCTTCCTCAAAGCATGAGACCACCTGAGCTAACGATGGAACTAACTCCGAGGACCGTAAGTGCTAATGAAATGTGACCTCGAGGTGGGGACCGCCTTAACTGTCCCTGTCACTCCCGTGTCAGGCGCCCAGCGGGTACGCGCTGTTTATTAAATCGAAAAGCACGGGCAGGTTCCCTACTTTATTTAAATCACATCCATCCAACTTTAACTTCCTATGTCCCTCTTTGATCTCCCTTAAAATGATCCTGACTCTTCGCCTACCCTCCGGTCCCTCAGAGGAAAATCCTCTCCTCTCAAGGCCGTGTATTATTTTCCACCTTCTCCCCTCGACCCTCCCCTTCCAGAGGACCTTGCTTCTTCCCTGTCCCTTGTACGTACTTGTCTCTCTTTCTCCATTGCCTTTTTTGCTTCTCCCTACGTGTACGTCGAGGTCCCCTCATTCAAACACTCCGACACGCTTTTCTGGATTCTGTGACTTCCGCGACGTACTGTCGCATCTTTTCACTCCGTGAAACTCGTCAAAAGAACGTAGGTTGGATGCCCACCCCTCGCCTTCCGTTCACGCCTTGGCCTTTGTGCTTTGGCGTCCTCCCCACCCTTCTGCTGAAACCGCCGTCTTGAAGATTATCGCTCAGCCCTGATTTCTCGAAACGATGACTTCCTCGGCCTTCGGACATTTGACCTTACGCATTTTGTGATTCCTTTTTCTTGAAACTTTTCCTTGCCTCCTGTGGCACTGCATGGTGGTCCTCCTAGTGGGACACCTCCCCAGATTCCTTTTCTCCGTTGGCCACCCCACGGCGTCCCCCTTTGTCCTCTCCTCTGCCCTTCCTTTATCTTATTCACGACCACGCTGGCTCTTCGTGGGTGACTGTGGAACTCTAGGTTTCCCTTCTCTCTCGAGTTCTGTGCTGGAGTTTCCACCTGCGGGCTGCACCTGTCCTCCCACTTAAATGTGGCTTCTTCTGAGCAACACTGACCACTCTCCTGGAACCCTGCCCCTCCTTCGGTGCCCTCTCTTGTTTGTTTGTTTGTGTCACAAGTCCCTACCTAAGCAGATTCTGAGCGGCGCACACGGACTCTGTCCACATGCCCTCTGCTTTGCTCTCTGCCTGGAATTAAGTCCTATCAACTCTGCTCCTGTAACGTTTCCAGAATCTCTTCCTCCTGACATAATAACGACCATCCCAGCTCAGGTCGCTCGATCCTCTGCCCGGGCCTAGCGTGCCGCTATCCAGATGCTCTCGCGCCTTTCGCTTCGTCTACCTAGTCCGTGCTGGTCACGGCTCCGCGCCCACATGTTCCGAAGCACAGGCTGGATTATCCCGCTCCCCACACAAAGCTTCGCTGACTCCCCATCGTCTAAACTCCTGCGCGTGACACGCGGAGCAACGTCCCCACTAGTTTCGGCTTGAATCTCTAATCCCAGCCTCTCCTTTGCGTCAGGCGTGCCCTTGAAGCCAGACTTCAGCACACGTTTCTCTCTCTCCTCTGCCTTGGCTCTCGTCACTGCCTTCTCTCTTCTGCCCTGTGACCACGGGATGTCATTCCCGCTACAAACCCAGTTCAGGTGTCACCTGTTCCAGGTAGCCTCAGGGGACGCCTCCTCCGTGTGCCTCACGGAGCTACCAGAACAAGGTGGACCGTCCGTTTCCTTCCACCCCAGGATTCAGGGGTGGCTGGGGTACACCGTAAAATCTCTCACTGTATTGAAAGCATTGTAGTAAATATGCAGTGATGAAAATTTTTTTCACGTTGCATATCCTACACAGTGCTTTGAACTCTTATTAGCCTTTTACTAAGTATTTAAAAATTTTCTTTAATGTACATGTCTTGTTTCTCTCTTCAGACACTGGAGGGCACTGGCGAAATGCTTAAGTAACTGTTCACTTGTTCATATGAGTTTCACTGTAGGGGAGGGCTTGTGTGTGTGTGTGTGTGTGTGTGTGTGTGCGCGCGTGTGTGTGCATTCGCACACCCAGGAATGCCATTTACAGGTTTTCCTTTGTTTTTAAAAATTAATAATCTACTAAAATTAAGATAAAAAACTAATTATTTCTTAAACTTTGAAGTTCAGCTTGTGAATCTTACTATTTCGAAGTCTAGCCAATTTCCATAATCACTTTTAAAGGGAATATACATGGATTTTTTTGTTCTCTTTGTCATCTTCGATATATGCTCCTAAATATTTTATCTCGCCTCCATAAATTCGGTACATTTTATTTTCTTCTAAGGACTTTGTCTGACAAGTTTGCTCAGGCACCTTATTCAGATCCTTGCTTCTTTTCCCTTGGGGTTTTTTTCTCTCCCTCCCTCCCCCCGCCTCACCCTCAATTTTCAGTAGCTCTTTGTACATTTGATTAAGAAGCCATTTGCCTTTTATATGACTGGCACACATTTCTCCATAGTCGTCATTTGCCTGTGGTGCGACGTCGCCGCTGCTGGCGTGGGGGTATGTCGTATATGTCGCCGTGCAGGAGCTGGTGTCACGCATTTGTGATGCATCACCATGGGGGACCACAGTCCCTCTCCGGGAATGTGGCCCTTGGGCTTCGCTGCCAGAGGCCAGCGGAGTCGGCGCCCGTGTCCATTGTCAGCGGCCTTTAAGTCACGTTAAACGCTCTCATCTCTGAATTCCTCACGGCTGCTTTACGCTAATTGCTCTCACTGAGCAGTGCATCGCTGTGTGCTCCCTGGTGGCCTTTGCTTGTGTCCAGACTGGGTTCTGTCTGTTCGCCTAGGTGCCGGCTCGTGAGAGCAGAGGCCTAGCCTCCCGGATCCGTGTCCCCTCGTGCCCACCACTGTGCTGAGAAGTTACTCCGGGTCCAGCGAGTGCCTATTTAGGGCTTTGCGACCCGGTTCCCTCGCCGGCTATGGAGGACGGGGGTGTCCCGTGGGGGGAACGGAAAGCTCCCTCTTTTGTCTAGCCTAGACCCCAGGCTGTATCCCTTGGGTGGGACCAGGCCACGCAGATGGCTGTAGATCTAGCGACAGCTGACAGTCCCGCCACCTTGGCCTTTCCCAAGCTCTTTACTCCCCCTGTGACCCCCAAGAACCACGTCCATCTGGGAGAGATGGGAATGGGCTCACCCGAAACCCCTCCCTCGCCTCCCCTTTCTGAGCTCAGAGGTCGGAGGCAGCTGGCTGAAGAAGGAGGCACGGAGGCAGCATTCGTTCGGGAAGCCACTGGTTTTAATGGGGGCGGACGGTCGGTAAGGGAGCCGGCGGGGCGGGGAAGGGCAGCCGCTGTCTCCCGGCCCTGGCAGGGGCTGGGGAGGAGCCCGAGCGCCCCCTCTCAGGCCCGGGGCCCTTGGCGGGGAGCGAGGGGAAGGGAAACAGAGGCACGGAGCAACCGCGGTGGCCTGGGATGGTGAAGGTGGGACAAGGCTGCGGTCCGCGCATGTCCAGGGGCGGCGGGGGCCGGGCTGGGAGGAGGCCGGGGGTCGAGCGGTGAAGCGGGCTGGAGGACTGGACGCCCCCCGACGCGCTGGCCGGGCCGACCCTCGCGGCTACTTCCGCCCGACCTGCGCCATCAGGTGAGCGTTGGCCGCGGCCTGGGCGCGCAGGTTCTTGGCCTTGGCGATGTTGAAGAGGATGTTCATGATGTTCGTGGGCACGTCCAGGGACAGGGTGAGCTTGGCGCGGCCCCCGGCCTGCGCGCCGCCCTGCTGCGGCCTGCCCCGGGGCTGCGCGTGGGGCAGGGGCCTGGCCCGGGGGCCGGCGGGGAAGGGCCTCTTGCCCTTGTCCTCCCCCTGGGCCCTGTGCTCGGCCTCTCCGGAGGCTGGGCCCTGGCCGGGCAGGTAGGACGGGCCTCTCTTGCTCAGCGGGGGCGCCTCCTCCAGCTGGCTCTTCCTGGCCTCAGACGGGGCTGTGTCGGTGCAGCAGCGGGAGATGGACTCGGTTCTGGAGGACTTCTGGGCGAGGCCCGTCCTGGGGGCCCCAAGGAGCAGCAGCAGCAGGACGTGGGCCGGCAGGAGCATCTCTCCCTGCAGGGGCAGGGGGCAGCGGCAAGGCTGTGAGGGGGCTCAGGGCTCAGAGGACATAGTTAAAACCCCGTGGGGTCTGTCAGTGTTCTCATGCAGCCGGCCCCCAGGTGTGGCCTGGACTGCAGCAGCTCCTGGGAGTGTGTCAGGACGCAGGGATTGACTTTCCCCCCCTCTCCCGCGCCCCCTCTGTCTCCATGTCCGTCTGTCTGCCATTCACCTCTGAAAAGAAGCTCCCTACGAAGACAAGACACCCTTCGCTCCTCAGTGCAGTCTAAGCTCCAGCTGAGCACGCCTCCCCTCTTCCGTTCTGTGGGTGCCCAGGAGGAAAGCTCCACATCTACACTGTTCTCGTTTGGTCACCTGTTCTTCAGGCTGGTCACAGAGGCGCCTTCGCCCGGGACTTTAAAGATACACCCTCACTTCCGAGAGCTGTGACACGGTCACAGCCCAGGAACCTGGGCGGGTGAAATTCGGAGCACCTGTCGCTGGGAGAGGGTCCTGGAGGGGGAAGGCGGGCCGGGGAGCCAGCAGGCGCCTGATTCCACAGCGCTGCCGGGGGGCCGGCCCCATTCCCCAGCGACGGGGAAGGCAGCATATTCCCCGTTTCGCCCCGTTTGTCTGCAAACACCAGTAAGAAGCTGAATTAAAAAACGAGGCGTGTAAAAACATTTCATGAAACGGCGATGCCGAATCCAGGGAACGTTAAAGCATCTCAAAAGGTGTGGCGCTGGATCTGAGTGAGCTGTTTTCTGTTGCAGTCTTGTGGAAGTGTGTGTGTGACACACACACACACCTGTAAGCAATTCACCCTCGAAGCGAGCAGGGAGGGTTTGTCACTGAAAGGCTCGTCCGCCGAAGACGGAGGATCAGCCAGGAGAAAGTCGACCTGCTACAGATCACACTGGTCCCTGGCAGTATTCACATTACTGCTGTATTATTTAATTTGTTCTCAGAACTGGTGTGTGTGTGCGCGTGCGCGTGCGCGTGAGTGCGCGTTTGCTAGATTGCTGTGTCTGAGGAGGAAACTGCAAACAGGATTTCTCAGAAAACTTGGGTATCACATAGAGACATCAAACATCTCCACGGTCCCTCCCTTCTCCGGTGGCAGCTAGCCACTGCAGACATCCGTCTCCTTCCTCCAGTGTGGCCACCGCTGCGGGGGGAAAGGACTCTGGGCTTTGAGGACCTGGGTCCGAAACCTCCCTCAGCCTCTCTACTGCCTTGGTGAATCACTTAACCTCTCGGTCCCCACATCCTAAAGAGGAGAGAGCGCCTGCCTCGCAGGTGCATCCAGAGAGTCGAGGGAGAAGACGGAGGTGAGGGATGCGGCCAGGCGCCCTGCTGCTCCTGCAGGTGGTGGGGAACGGCCTGTGGATTTTGTCCCCCATCCCCCGTCCCCCCTCCCCATTTGGGAGCTATTACCAAGGGCCGCTTTTTAGAGTCACAGCTGAATTCTGTTAAGAAAAATAGATTTGCAACAAGAACCCATCCTGCTTCCGATCTGTTACCTTTTGCAAACCAGGTGTTTCTTCACCAACAAAGAGAAGAGGGTTTTTCCTCCTAAGAAACTTCTCCATGGTCTCTTCGGGGCCATCTCTCTCTATTTAAAACACTGTGGTGTTCAACACTGCCTTTCAGCTCTCATCTCTCACCCCTGTCCGGTCCCCGGCACCTCCTGCCCAACTTAGGGCAGATCACTTAACCCTTCATAAAGAAGTCCCCGGCCAAGATCTTACCCGAGAGTGGCCCTCCCTGTGGAGTGGAGATGCTCAGAGAGGCGGGCACGGCTTCAGGACCAAGAGGTCTGCTTCGGGAGCATGCCCCGAACGCCTGTCCCTCCTGGGTCTCCAGCTCCTCTCCTCGTGTGTCCCCTCTCTGTGGAGACCGCTCCCCTCCTGCGTGTGTGTGAAAGTGACAGATCACAGGGCGGGTCGTAATTCCAGACGTAGCATCTACACCGGGATGCAATTTTGTTTAAAATACAACCAGAACCAGCTGTCCACGTCACAGAGACGACGGGCTCTCTGTGTCCCTGACCCCTCCCACCCCCACCCCTCCTGCCCTGGCAACTTGCTTCATTGATAAAAAGAAAAAAAAAAAAACAAACAAAACCAAACACCGTTAAACCGAGAGGCAGTTTCTCTGAAGAGTTTTATTATTGACCTTGGTTCTTACTGATTTCATCCTTCCTACATCCCTGTCACCCTACTCCGCCTTTTGGAAATCTAGAGCCAGGCCCGGCTTGGAAGGTAGAGAAGGCAATGTGACATTCACCTGTTGTCTTTTTAATTCCTGGGGATTCTGACATGCAGTATTTTCTTACAAAACTCGGTATAGTTCTCCTATCTGAGGGCTCGCGAAGGGGCAGGGACAAGGTGCCTAGAGCTTTTGGTGGGAAAGTGCTTGAATTTTGCACATCCATCTACCCACCCACCCATCTACCCACCCATCCACCCATCCATCCATCCGTCCATCCATCCATCCATCCACCCATCCATCCATCCATCCATCCATCCATCCATCCATCCATCCATCCATTTATCCATGCATCCATGGATCCATCTGCCCACCCACCCATCCACCCATCCATCCATCCATCTGATATTTTGGTGCACCCGCTGAGTGCTAGGCATTGCCAGGGCCTCGAGAAGTCCAAGGAGTCAGTCGCCACCTCTGCTCTTACAAGCTGTTTGCAGTTTAGACAGAAATATGAAAACAGAGCCGACTTTCAGTGTGGCAAATGCCACAGTAGGGAAGGGAGCGTCCCTGTCCTGGAGACTCAGAACAGGCGCCTCTGCCAGGAGAGGAGAGCAGAGGGTGTCAGACAGAAAGGAGGTTTGGTGGAGAGACCTGACGGCAAGCGGGGCTGGTGGCCAGAAGCTGGGTGGGAGAGGGTGGGTGGCGTGGCCGAGAGGTCAGCTCACACTGGCAGGTGCTCCGAGCTCGGGCGGGGGTTGCATTTTATTCCCCACATAATTTAGCCAGGTGACCCCTCGTTTCACAGATGAGGACGCTGAGGCCATGAGAGAAGTGACTCTCCGGGGACCACACAGGAACTGGGCGACAGTCAGGGTGAGGATCCAATTCCCAAGTGGGCACTGAGCTTTCCAGGGCCGCCTGGAACCTCCGGCGTAGCCGTAGCTCTGAAGGGCCACGCAAGACCCACGCCCTCTCCAGGCCCCGGCCTTGGGCCAGACCCCCGTCCTGGATGGGCACTCCGCACTCTTGAAGTCCCTCCAGGTAAAGGGTAAGTGGACTTCTGGATTACGAAACTCCCGAATGCTCAGGGCATTTTGTGGGACAAACGGGAGTCTTCGTAGAGAGGGGCTCGGCGCCCCACGTTCCCGCTTTCCTTGTGGAGAGTGGGGGCCGGTCCTCACCCCGCTCCATCTTCCAGAGCCATCTGTGGGCTTCTCTTGAGATAGGTGGACACACGAAACTAGGAGATCTGATCTGAATTCATTCATTCATTCATTCATTCATTCACTCGTTCATATGTTCTAGTTTTGGGGAGAAGAGTTTTTTCATTTCAGATGATTAGGCGGTAACAGAGTTCGCGTGGTTGAGAGGTAGAGAGCTGTCAACCTGAGGGGACCCCCTTTGCTGCCTGTCTGAGCCCTGGGGTACCAGGAGGCAGTCCTGCGGAGACACCAGGGCTAGGGCTGTTAGGGCTGGCGTCCTCGGCCTCGGGCTGCTGACGGCTGGGGCCGGATGCCGTGGGGGCCGTCCTGAGCACTGTAGGGTATTCAGTGGCATTCCTCCACCTATCAGGTGCCTCTGACACTCCCTCCTCTGCCCAGCTGTGACACTGAAAAATGTCCCCAGACATGTCCCCTGGGGGCAAAATTGCCTCCAACTGAGAACCATGGCCCTCAAGCGTGGGATTCGGAGAGACAATAAACATTGGCTTCTTTTCTTGCCAACCTGCCTGTGTCCTCTCTACTTGCTGGAAGACTTAGCCCCCGAGCCAGGCCGAAGTGCCACAGGACTGAGCATCTCGGCGTCAGTGGCTGATGGCTGTCCTCTGGGCCTATGGATTCCCACTGGCCCATTCTGGGTTGCCTTGGGATTGGCCGATGCTTCCAGAAGCTTCCGCACAGAGCAGGCAGGCTCCCCCCACCCTGTCCTTGCAGACCTGGGTGGCAGGGAGGGTGCCATCATAAACGCACCTGCATGAAAACCTCAGGAAGCGGCCTGTTTGCTTTGCAGCTTGACCCTCTTCCAGCTGCATCCGGTGGAGGGTGGGGAGTCCTGGGCAGAGTGAGGATGATCGGTGAACAGACAACTCCAGGGTGTCATTTCCCCTAAGCACGCCTGCCCTCCCCGCCCTCGCTGAGGCGTGCGTGTGGGTTCCGCTCCCGCCCTGTCTCTGGCCTCCGTGGGTTCCACCTGGAAGGGCGTTCAGCTCTGCGGACAGTATGTGGAGGTCCGGGGTGGGAAGGAAGAAGCTGATGGGCTTCAGATACGAATGGAAACGGCTTCCATTTATAAAACTCATGTCTCTATAGTGCTCGGAGCACTTTCCGATCACGTTTTCTCTGCGTTGGAGCCAGGCTGTAAAAGAAAAAGATCGGAAGAAGGAATTAGGCGGCCGTGAGGACACTCGGTTTATAGGAAGGGGGTTTGGCCTCGTGTCAGGAAGGGGAGTCGACACTCGGCCTCTGTTCAGCCAGCTGGGCTCTTGGTTGGGACTGGCACGTACGTGTTCTGCCCGTTTCTGGTTTGTGAAAGGCAGATCGGCGGACCTTCCCTGTTTTTCTAGCAAGGTCGATGTGAAGGTAGTATTCGTAAGAACTCGGTCAAGTTCCACATGGACGCAGAATATCATCGTCACTTTCGTTTTTCAATTCTTCTCCAGTTTTCCCTCGCTGATTTTCGTTTACGTGACTCCGCAGTTGTTGGAGGGCGTGTGTTAGTCTCCCTCCATGTTTGTGGGTTTGTAAGTCTGTTCGTTTTGACTTTGCGTGTTTAAAGAAATGGTTCCTTTCATCATTTTACTGGAAACTCTTGAATGCCAAATAACACTTTCGTCTTAAAGTGTGCTTTGCCTGATATGCTATTCAGGTTTTCTGTTGGCTAACATTTACTTGGTGCATTTTCCCAGTCTTTTCTCTGTCAGAATTCATTTGTAAATGGTGTATACTTAAATTTAAAATGTCGAATCTAACCACCTCTGTTTGAACAAGGCCTTTAACGCATTTACGCTAATCATGATTACTGGTGTGTTGGGGTTATCTCCTGTTCTGTTACGTTGTGCTTTCTATTCGCACCCCCTTTTTTCCCTATTTATTCCTGCTTTTCCTCTTCTGTGTCCTGCTGGTTGGACTGATTCTTCATTTTCACATTCGCCTCTATGGGTTTATAACACAAGCATTTACGGCTACACTTTTCCCGCTAAACACGGCTTTAGCTGCATCCTGTGAAAATGAGCAGCGTCCACTTGTAACCCGGAGAAACTGTTCTGGTCCGTTGCGTAGGGAAGACCCTTCGCTCGACTCACGTTTTCCCCAACACGCAGGGCCAATCTGATGACCCACACCTCGTCCTGCTGCTATTATAGCATTTCGGTGAAACTGCGGTCCGTTCTGGTCCTTGCTGATAGGGGCTCTCCAGCGCTCCCTCCACAGACCTCGCAGAAATTGTTGACACTGGACTTAGCATCCACCTTGAAACCAGCAGCCATGGGAACAGGTGGAGAAAGTTCCGGCCTGTTTCCACGTCCAGGTGCACCGGTCACTTATCAGACACTTTATAGTCCTCTCTAAATGGGCTTTTGGCAGCTGATTGATTCATAGAGCAAAGATCCTAGGGGCCACGGGCAAGATGCAGCTGTGTCCATCAGGGCCACATGAAACAGAATCAAAAGCTTTCTGTCCCTCTCCAGAGAAGAGGAGGACACGTGCCTTCCTGGCTGGACTTGCGTGGCGGTTCCTCTGCCACTTTCCCAAACTCGGGCCCGGTCGATGTGTAGATAAAATGACCAATACCAACAGATCCACTTAGAGGATGTAAGTTTTCTCTACAGACAAAGACATAGAAACTCTTGAAAACTTCCGCACAAAGCAGCAGACTGGGCGGCGTGCTCCCAGACAGAGGTCCAGGTGTCTGGGCTCTCCCACAGTTCTCCGTGGAGACGCAGTCAGGCTTCCCGGTGGCCCAGGCGACCCCGGTTCTTCCAGGTGCCACAAATTCACCTTTGCCCCTCTGTCTCTCCTAGCCACCTCCCTACCATTAAGTGTGTTTCGCAGCCTTTGTGTACATGTCCTCAGGTTAACCAGGCACAACGCTCAGTCAGTTCAAATAAAACCGGCGTATCCTATCTGCTATTGAGTTTTCCTTCGTTTCCCTTGGCAAGCCTAGGCTTTGGAGCTGGCTGTGGTCCATTCCCACGTGTGCCTATTTGTCTGCGAGCGGCTTGAGGCTGAGACTTTCCCACCACGGAATCCCGAGGGACAGGTGCCACGAACACCGTGGCCGGGCATTACCAGGGACTCGATGGATGAAGTCAAGTCCCTTTGGTCAAGGTGGTCGTGGTCTGTAAAGTTGCCAGGAACAGGGAATTGCAAATGCTGCATCGTTCTCTAGGAATCAGGTTCCCTGTGAGCCTCTGGTCACATTTTCATAAACATTTCCTGTTCAAAGGCACCTGCTTAATATGTATGACTGATCCATTAACGTTGAATCATGGCTGACAGTTCTACAATGCACGTGAAGTTCATCTAACACAGATTTTCTCCATGTTACATCACAGTCTTCTGAACTCGGGGACAACAGACAGCACTCAAGCACTGTGCTCAGGGGCCACTTCAAACAATGAAATCACCAACAAAAAGCACAAAAATGCAAAAGAACCCCCAATGGCAATAAGTAACTACAAACAGGACCCTAGTTACACTTTGAGCTGAAACCAGAAGGCAGTGCATTGCCTTGTTCAACCATCTCAGGGAATGTGTGTGTCGGGCGACTCAGATTTCACCACTCTGCACGTGTGCATGTCCACGCATGGCCGTGAAAGTGTCACGAGTATCTATTTTGGAGTTACAGATAATTCGTAAGAAGCAAGTGTTTTGTATTCGTTCGTGAGATGGTCAGTCAGGTGCGACACAGGACGAGACAGAAGGGGCTCGGGGACTGATGGCTGGTGACACGTGGTGCTAGAGACGGGAGGCATGCCAGCACGCAGGGCCCCTTGGGGACACCCCGGGGTTGTCGGCAGGCAGACATGCGAGTGGGCGTGGCGGGGGAGCCTCGGTCACAGCTTTACTGGGGTTTGGTATAGTAATAAAGAAAGTAAGTGAAATTAAGATATTTGGTTGGAATGGTAGAACTTTTTTCTCCCTGATTCGGGAGGCCGTGCTAACTAGTCAACACCCCCAGGGTTGTCCTGTGGGAGTTCTTTGTCGCAGCCTTTCTAAGAGAAGTTTGCTCTGATGCTGCAGCTCTGTGAAGTCCTGTATGGTGGCCACTAGCCACATGTGGCTATTGAGCACTTGAAATGTGATCAATCTAAACTCAGATGGTTCCGAGCGTAAGACGCACACTGGATTTCAAAGACTTAGTGCAAACCAAATGTAAATATCTCATTAGTAATTTTTAAAAATCCTTATAGATTGAAATGCTAATATTTTGGATATGTCAGGTTAAGTAAAATGCATTATTCAGATTAATTTCACTCATTTTTGTTTTTTTGTTTTTGCTTTTAAAGAATTTGGCGACTAGACAAGGCAGAATCGCATATAACGTTATCACATTATATTTCTATTGGATTTCGCTCTTCTAGATAAATAACATCGTATTAGGGGCGGTCAAAATGGTGCCATGCAAGGATCTTGTACACTGAAATCAGACGGGTCTGTGTTTACAGCCTGGCTCTGCCACATTTAATGTGGACGGACTTTGGCCAGAGTTTTCGACTCTCTCGGTCTCAGCAGCAGCAGCACACCATGTCGGGTCGTTGTTAGAATCAAGTGAGAGACTGTGTGTTATCACCCAGCACAGGACGGAGCCTACGAAAAGTACCCATGAGATGTAAATTCCTCCCTTTCTTCCTGGCAACCGAAATAAAAGTTCCATTAACTTAAGCCAATAACGTCACCGTGTGGGACACCCTATCTCCTCGTACCTTCGCCAACCCCGAACATTAATATTATGAGTGTTTTTTTGTTTTCATGTGCCCTTCGTGTTGCACTAATGAGGCTAAATACCTTTTGGACACCGTCGGTGGGAGTATAAAAGTTTTCGGAAGTGATTTCATCAAGAAGCTCTTCAAAAGTTCACTGATCCTTTTATTCAATAATTTCTCCAAATCTCTTTAGAAAGAAGTCATAGATCAGGACCAAGATACATGTTTAAGAATCGGGGATAGGCCCAGGAAGCTTCGTGTTTAAGATCAGGTTAAAATAGTTAAATTAAGCCTCTCAACTTGGAATGTTATTCCTAGGAGCCAGGAGCCAGTAGACGAGCCTGGGAAAGGCGCTGGCCGCCAGGCCCTCGGGGCGGGAGCTGCTGGCGCTCTCTTGAGTTGAGGCTCTTCCCCATGTTGTCTCTGTTTGGTGTTGGGCCCCACTGACCTTTCTCTCTTCTCTCCCTTCCTTCCATACCCCGCTCCCTCCTACCCACCACCTGCTTGTAACCTGTGAACCTTTTGCAGGGGAGGCCCTTGCTTTGACTCTATGATTCTCCCAAACGGTGGTGGTTTTTCTTTTTTTTTTTTTTTTTAAATGTCAAGAGCGCCTTCTGCTCTCTCTTATGCTTAGGTCTTTGGGAACCAAAGCCAAAAAGACTTCCAATTTACCTGCCTCCCTTGAGTAACTGACGAGGGGCTAGCCTAACTGATTAAGTGAGAGATGGGAAAGAGAAATGTGCCCTCACGAGGAAAAAAAAAAAAGACTTTAATACATCAAAATAATATCCCCCTACATATCTTACGTTGATATGTGAGAGCAAAACCTTTGGTCAGGAAACCTTTGCTCGTTTCCCTAGAAATCCCATTT
>NW_011888956.1:80965-104300 GCF_000151845.1 Pteropus vampyrus
GAGGCTCTTCCCCATGTTGTCTCTGTTTGGTGTTGGGCCCCACTGACCTTTCTCTCTTCTCTCCCTTCCTTCCATACCCCGCTCCCTCCTACCCACCACCTGCTTGTAACCTGTGAACCTTTTGCAGGGGAGGCCCTTGCTTTGACTCTATGATTCTCCCAAACGTTGGTGGTTTTTCTTTTTTTTTTTTTTTTTAAATGTCAAGAGCGCCTTCTGCTCTCTCTTATGCTTAGGTCTTTGGGAACCAAAGCCAAAAAGACTTCCAATTTACCTGCCTCCCTTGAGTAACTGACGAGGGGCTAGCCTAACTGATTAAGTGAGAGATGGGAAAGAGAAATGTGCCCTCACGAGGAAAAAAAAAAAAGACTTTAATACATCAAAATAATATCCCCCTACATATCTTACGTTGATATGTGAGAGCAAAACCTTTGGTCAGGAAACCTTTGCTCGTTTCCCTAGAAATCCCATTTGTTTGCAGAGTAATTAATTTCCTTATTGTTGTAATCGTGGTAAAGAACACCTACTGTAATCCATACCAGGAATATTGATTGCTTGAATAATAGGGTGGAAATAATATAGAGACAATTCTTCGTGATAGAAGCAGAATCTTTTTATAAAATATCCTAATTTTTACCCTCTAAAAAGAGCACGCGTGGCGGCATTCGTGGACAGGACTCTTGACCGCGTGCTTACTGCAGACTGCAACCTAAATCTAAGGATTATGGACCTACTTCTGCGACGAGTGAAGAAGTGCAGTGGGATCTCAGTTTCCCCTCTGAAAGCTGGACCCGAGGATCCACGGCAGAGATCAGACAGATGTTTACCTTCGCAAAGGCGTCCTCAACAGGTCGATAGATGTGATACTTCTATTCTTAAAGTTTTACTACTACAAATGCTTATGTTTCAGCATCCATGGTAAGAGAGGAGACGAAAGCTCTAGCTAATAGGATGCTAAAAAAAACAAGACCCGTTTTATTTGAGAATGCTGTTGGAGGCACGTATGTATTGAGAACATGTTTGTGTGTGTGTGCGTGTTGTGTATTTAAAGTGATGTGATGAGCTTTGACTCGATAAGGCTGAGTAAGACAAAGAACCTGAAAATAAGCCACGAGAGCCGAATAAACTGGTGAAATTTCATCTGAGGAAGAGAAGACAGAAGAGAGAAACGTCAGCTCACACTGGAAGGGCTTCGCGTGGAGGAGGGAGCAGGTTTTTGTGAAAATGAGATTCTAGTTGCTAAAATAGGTTTAACGAATAAGATTACGAAGGGACAGAATTTTCCTAGTCTCAAAGCTATTAGATTTCCCCTCATCTGACCAAAAAGAAAAGTGTCCTGTTATTGGAAGTGAGCACTGATGAAATGACCATCGATGGGATGTGGGGACTTTGGGGTCCTGTGGGGTGTTTCCTAGTGGGGAGCACGGGTGCCAGGTGAGACAGGGTACAGATTTTCAGGTTGCCTTGCATGCTTTAACCAGAATGTCTAGTTTTATTTGTTTCATGTACTGGGTTTCTGAACAAAATTTTGTTTGGAGCAAGGCTTTTATTATGATAATAAATAAAAGGAAATAGATTCGAACCCAAACCAAACAACCCTTCCAGGCAACAAGCCTGTAAATGTCATCGCTAAAGAGAGGATTGGGTCAGCGGAAGCAGAAATGTGGTGTGTGCGTGTGCACGTGTGCGCACGTGTGTGCACATGTGCTTGTGTATACACGTGCGTGCATGCACATGTGTGCGTGTGTGTGCGTGTGTGTGTGAACTCTTACTGAAGATCACAGTGAGACTCCATGGCAGACTGAGGATGAAATGCAAACCATTTGATTCCTAGACCTGTGTGGAATATATTTTAATCTGAAAATCTAGAGCAAGGTAGAAATAACAAAATTTTGTGTAGATATATATCATTATATATATGTATGTTCTAGTTGTGATCAGACACGTATACCTGAAGAGATATTTTTTAGGTATTTTAAATGTTTTTGTTCCTGTGAACTATTCTAGAATCGTAGAATGTTTGGCCTAAAAGAGACCTCACCATCTAATCCCATCTCCCCATTTTTCAGAAGAGGAAACTGAGGCACAGACGTGTTAATTACTTCAGTGGGGTGACACACAGGTTATCATTGAAGCTCAGGCCTCCCGACACGATATTCCCGAGGGCCTCATTTTTCACAAAGCCGGGTGTGCTGCACGTCTGCCCACAAGGAGGAAACTTCTCTGTGCCTCGAGAGGGAGTGTTTTAGACATGGAGCCCGTAATTGAAGATAATATTATTGAAATGAAATAAAAACAAGAGGTTATTAGGCATTTATTCAAAAAGACAAGTGTAGGGAGTCAGATGTCATTGAGATTACACTTTATCTCTAGTAATGAAAGGACGATGAAGGATGTGTGCTTTTTCTCTGCAGACCTAGAAGGCAGTAAGGCCACCAATAGTTTGCTTTTGGTAGTGTGAGATCGTACAATTAATTCCCATTATAGAAGCAGAAGGAGCTGTGTGTGTGTGTGTGTGTGTGTGTTTGAGACAGGGAAAGTAGAGGGGAATAAACAACAAATACATCTGCGGTTTGGGCCAGTAATTATTATGAGGGTGGGCATAGAAGCTGCTATAAGCAGGGCAAACAGATGCGCTCTCTGAGGCCAGATCTCTGGGCGGAATGGGTCAGGAAGGCCCTCAACTATTGATGCTGTTTCTTGTTTTGCTTCACAAGCCAAAAGATAAACACCTTCCTTGCCAGTTCCACTACCACCTAACCATGCCCCAGCCTCCTTACTCTGAGAAAAAAAAAGAATGCGAGTAGGATGAAAAGCAGATATCTTTTTCTTCATTCTATTATTATAGAGACAGTCAATAAATTCAAAATATGTTTATTGGCTACCTGCTAAGTATGAGAACATAGGTGATAAGGATGTAGTACTTAGTGTTAAGTACTACAGTACTTGGTGTTAAGTACTCTAGGAGCCTGCTGCTCAAAATGCGGTCCGTGGACCAGCAGCATCAGCATCCCTGGGAGCTTGTTAGTGATGCAGGATCTCAGCTCCCAGACCTAGGGAACTACAGTCTGCATTTTAACCAGAGTCCCGGCAGTAACAAATGGGTTTCTTATAGGAATATTTTCGTAGATGAGTTTGAGGAATCAGGCGATCAAATGGGCAGTGAGCCTCTCCAGATGAAAAGTGACCAGCTTTCTGATTCTTTGTGGAACCCGGCTTGACTTCACTGCAGTGAAGGCTGAGGGGAATAATGCCGCTTCGGTCCCATCAGGGTCCGGGGCCGTGGGGGAGGATGCCCGCATTATCAACAAGGGCACGAGCATGGGTTTGCAGCCTGGAAGATCTTGGGTCGTGTGTATTTGTAGCCGTAGTATCAATATCATTTTATATTCTGCCTTTCCCCCAACTCCCACAGCATCTTCGAAAGTTTCAAAAGTCTGTTGTGTTTCTGCTCAGCAAAGACTTACTTCCCCACTCTGTGTCATGGATGATAATGTTTCTATTCTCGTTTCACACCTGTATCAGGAGGCTGGCTCACTGAGCTTCACGTTCTCCTGGGAAAGGGAGGTTTGAACAGTCACCCGGGTAAGCCGCAGGCAAGCACCCGGGTCCTGCTGTTTGCAGAAAATACTGCTAAGGTCATGCACATAGAAGGCAGAGAAAACTGAGCTGAACTCGAGCTGCTAATGAGAACACCTCTGCTCTCTAGAGTCTTCCTGCAGCAGCTCAGAGGTGAAAATGAGATTTCCCCGAAAGATGATTCATCGTCCGTTTCTGACCCGCCGATCCTTCTCTCGGCTACTTTCAAACATCTAAACTTTGTTACTGACGAGCGGGCAGCTCGTCAGCGCTCTACCATCACAATGGCTCCCTGTGCATGCATGTGTCACCCCCAACTTTGTATTCAGAAAAGTTTCTAATCTCTAGAAAAGTAGAAATAAGAGCGTGATGAACTCTTCTGTACTCTTTACCTAAATCAACCAATTGTTGACAGTAAAGATAAGAACACATATACATGAAATGGAGAATAGAAAAGGAGAGAATCAATGAAAATTAAAGCTGGTATTTTTAAAAGATCAACACGATCGGTAAACCTCTAGCCAAACTGATCATGGAAAAAGAGAGAAGATACAAATCACCAATATCAGGAATGAAAAAGGGACTTATTATTACTGACCCTTCAGCGTAATAAATGAATATTAAAAACAAATGTATGTCCATAAATCCGGCAATTTAGATGAAACAGAAATATTTCTTGAATGACGCAAACTCCCATAGTTCACTCAAGAGGAAAGAGATACCTGGCATAGTTCTATATCTATTAAAGAAACTGAATTTGTAGTTAAAACACTCCCAACATAGAAACTCTCCTAGCCTAGATGGCTTCACAGGAAAATGCTATCAAACACTGAAAAAATAAATAATGCTAGTCCTGGACAAACGATTCCAGAACACAGAAGCAGGGCGGGGACCTGGGCAAGGCACGGGAAGACTTGTGCAAGGGCGGGGCCGGCACCGGAGAGGGACAGCTGCCAGAAATTTTGCATGTCCGGTACCTTGGTTGCCTTTGCACCTTGGGTGCCTGGTCCAAGCCCCGTGTAGGAGAGGAGGGACACCTCCTAACTCATTCCGTAAGTCCCACAAGAAAAGACAATTACAGACAATATCCCTCATGAACATAGCTGCAAAAATCCTCAAACCAATACTAACAAATCAAATCTAAGAATATATGTATATATGACCAAATAGAATTTACCCTAGGAATGCAAAGCTGGTTCAACATTTGAATATCAATAACTTTAATTAATCATATCGACAGACTAAAAGAGAAAAATTATACGATCATCTCCATAGCTGCAGAAGCCTTTGGCAAAATTCAGCGTCCATTCATAAAGAAAAAACTCTGAGCAAACTAGTAATAGAAGAGAACCTCTTCAACCTAATAAATGCCACTTACATGAACATATTTTGTGGTGTAAAAGTAAATGCTTTCCCCCTAGGACTGGAAACAAAGCAAGGAAGTCTGCTGCCACTCTTCCTGTGCAATATACTGGAAGTCTTGACCACTGCAGGAAGGCAAAAAAAAAAAAAAAAAAAAACCAAAAACATACAGATTGTAAAGGAAGAAATAAAACCATTTTCACAGATGACATGATTTCTGTGTTAAAAATCCCAAAGAATCTAAATAAAAACAACTAAAACCAATAAGTTAGTTTAGCAAAATCACAAGAATCAAGGTCAACATATAAAATTAATTATATTTCTGTATGTTAGCAATGAACAATTAGAAATTGAAATGAAAATGACACTCCACCCACATACCATTTACAGTAGCACCAAAAAATTAAAAAAAAAAAACTACTTAGGCATAAAACTAACAAATCAGGTGTGAGGTCTGTATGCTGATATCTTAAGACGCTTTAAGAACTCAAAGAATACCTAAATGAATGTAAAGGTATACCATGTTCATGGATTGGAATACTGTATAGTAAAGATAGCAATTCTTGCCATACTGACGAAATTCCAATGAACAAAATTCCAATGAATATTCCAGCAGGATTTTTTTTTAATTGCTGAGCCACTTTTAATGTATATGGAATGTTAAGAAGCTAGAATTCCCAAAGCAACTTTGAAAACAGAGAAGTTAGAGGACTCGCTTTAACTTGATGTCAAGGGTCACTATAAGGCTACAGTAATCAAGAGAACATGACTTTAGAGAAAAGATAGACATATAGATTAATGGAAGAGAACTGAGACCAGAAATTTAACCATACATGAATAATCAATTGATTTTCAATAAAAGAGCAAAGATAGTTCAATGGAGAATGGATATTCTTCAACAAATGGTGCTGAAACAATTGGCTATCCACATGCAACAAAATCACTCTTAATCCACACATAATTCCACATTTAAAATTAACTCAAGATTAATCATAGACCTAAAAGACTATAAAGTTCCAGACAAAAATATAGGAAAGAACTTCTTATGCTTTGGGATAGGAAAAGATTTCTAAGATACAATACCAAAAGCATATTCCATTGAGAAAAAATATAAATTGGATATTATCAAAATTGAGACTTTCTACTCTTGGAAGATCACTAATGAGAGAAGGAAAAGATAAGACACAGACTAGGAGAAAGTATTTACAAATCACATTTCTGACAAAGAACTTGGATCCAATATTTATATAAAAAAACCTCAAATATTAAAAAGATTTACAAAACTAGAAGACAATGACACTCTTCTCACTAAACTTAGTTCTGATTTTGGATTATATAGCTATTTTCCATAAGATGTTTTCACTTATGTTAACAGGTGATAGGTTTGTTATTGTTATTTTTAAATGAATTAATATACATTTTTTAAATGTGCCCGTTTAAATGTCAGTTATGGTAAATATTGATAATAGGTGTAACTCACATAGACAAAAGCACTTTGTCATTCTCCTTGGAGTATAAAGGGGCCCTGAGCCCACGAAGTTTGAGGTGTGTGTTATAGACAGTAGGTATTACAGGAGTTCAGTATTGGCTTTTTCTGTGGTTGCATCAGCCAGGTGTTCTGCGGGGGAAAGTCCCTCGTGCAAATGTTTTCAGATCGATTTGGTCTCATTAAATGCCGGGTGGACGCAGGCTCTCAGATGGCCCTTACATACCAGTTTCTCACTATGGTTATTTATTAGATTCATAGTCAGCACCAGATGTATTTTCCCAGATGAGGTGGGAATGCTCTGGTTCTGCCCATATCAATGAATGTCATTCTGCAGTGCTCACCTGTCCAGGTGTTACCCGCAGGCTTTTTCTCTGGCTTGGTCCCATACAAGAAACCCCTTCTCTGACAAATTTGCAACTCGCAGTCACAGCGGCTAGTTCCTGGCCGCGTGCTACAACGAGGGTCTGGCTCCTTCGCGTCTCTCTTCCTTCTGACTAATTGTCGATTAAGGCTCTGCATGTGCTTGATTCTTTGGTTGTCACATTTCTCCGGTGCCCTAACCTTTTGTGACACTCCTCCACTGAGTAGTCTAAGGAAAATTAGATGTAAATGAGGATAAATCTGTCCAGAACTGGATTTTCTTCAGAAATATTAGCAAGGGGGGAGTAGGAGGCAGAAAACCTTAAATGTCAGTAATAAATATGTTTTGGTTTTCAACAAAGGAAGTGCTTCAGAGACGCCCCGCTTTGCCATTTCGAGATTATGGAACTGGTTAATTGTCCCACTTGGAAGAGGGACATGCTGGGTTTCGGAAATAGACTTTATATCATGAAGAAAATCTGAATTTTTGGTGAAGTCATTTATTCACTTGAATATTTGTTGACTGCCTCTGAATGTGAGGGACCATCTTGACTGCCAGAGATTAAAAATGGAGGGGACAGTCATGATTCTTGCTCTCAGAGCAGCATCTCTCAAAGCAGCATTTGTCAGAATAAACAGCGACCTCATTTCCTGTTGAGAATAGGTAATTCCTATTGACTCGTCAGTTCTCAGACTATTAGGTTAGTTGTCTAAGAACTGAGGGATCAAAGGATCTGTCCTTTCATTGTTTTAAAAGATATAGTATTTGAAAAATACCGCCAACCGCTCTTCACTAGTGATTTACCCCATTTATACCCTTAACAACAGTATATGAGAATGCAGGTTAGGGTCCACCGGTTCTGAGTCACCTTCAGGGTGAGCTGGCGTGGGTTGGAGATGGATGAAGAGGCAGTGGAGGGACAGTGAGATGACCGACTGCCACAGGAGGGAAAACCTGGGAAGCTGTGAGGCCATCCTCGAGAGCCCCTTGTCCCATCTTGGGGGCCGCCGAAAGATTCCTAGACATTGAACCTCGCACTTAGTGTGGGCTCGTGGCTGTAAATCCTCCTGGAAGATTTCCATTTTTTTTTTTTTTTTTACCCAGATCCCAGACAAAAATGAGATTTTCTGTCTGTCTGCATAAGTGGAGAGATTGTTTTTTTTCCCTGTTTCTTGATTGTGCATTTTTAAAAAAGCACTTTTAACAAATACATGTATCATGATTGGCTTTTCCTCAAGCAAAGATCCTTGGTAGATGGTCTGTCATCTCTGATGCCTTGACTAGCAGAGCCGAGCTCTGTCAAGCCTTAACGACAAATCTTAACCCAGCCTGACATCTCCAGGACTTCCAAGACCTTCGCCCTAGTTTGCCTGCGCAGAAATAAACCGAGCAAACTGTCCTAAGAATAATAAGGTAATGACACGACTAAGGTGGGAGGGACACTGTCAGGCCCGGCTGAGCCGTCCGATGGCACCAAGATGGTCCTATAGCTTCCTCTTAGGAGCTTCGCCAAGGAATGTGAGTGAGAATCCGCTTCAGCGAGGTCCCCAAAGCGTTTTCTGGAACAGTTTTGTACCAGGTTCTGTTTTTGTGTCCAGAAACCAAAGCGGGTCCAGTAGGCCCACTCCGCTGTCCCCCATGCCTCACAGACAAATGGAGAAAATAAAAATAATGTAATTTAGTCCATAAAAAAATACCGTTAAGTTTTTTTAAATGCTATAAAGATTGAGCAATTACTCTGTCAGTTGGGCGTGTGCCGCTGTCTTTGTTAGGGAAGATGGTGGCTCTTCCATGGCCAACGAGCTACTCAAGAGAGAAAAAGAAAACGTTTGCCAAGCTGGTTGTGTTGACGAGGCAGGCGAGTTTTCCTCTTCTCGGCAGTTCTCCCTTCTGGACGCTGAGAGCTGCTGTCTCTGTGTGGGGTGCTGGCGTCTTCAATTCAGCCAGTGTGTTTGAGGACTTCCCCTGTGGGGGGGGTCCTGCAAAGGATACAGAGACGAACAGGGCTCAGTGCTGACCTCAAGGGCGTGTGTGTGTGTGTGTGTGTGTGATGTCAGGGATGAAAAAGCTACCACGGATGGGGTGCTCGCTCTACCAGGCACCACTCAGAGTTATTTTAGTCGCATCTAACCCTCTCGACGACCTCGGAAAGTAGGTATTATTCTCGCTTTATGGTCAAGTGACTTTTCTAGGGTCACAAAATTATTAAGACGAGGATCACAGGAGAACATGAAACGAAGTGATACGTGGGCTCAAAGGAGGGGCTACCACATTTGAGCAAGAAGACGTCAAAAGCTTCCCAGTGGACGGTATGTTTGAAGGCCTTGCCATCTGGGCAGTGTTGAAAGGTGACGATTGTGGTTATGGGATGTGGGCCATAATCTTGGCAGAAGGAAGAAGATGAGCCACAGCCCCAGGAGTCCAGGGCACAGCATGGTGTGTTTTGGCTGCTGTGTTGGGGTGTGTAGGGGTGTGATAACAGATGATAGGCTGGAAAGAAGAACCATGTTTTGGACATTGTTTTTTTGAATGACAGCTGAGGAGTTTACAGCGTAGGGGATATTAGTGGCGGAGGCGTGGGCTCTGTGGTGTGGACGTGGCTTCGGCTCTGTGGCGTGGGCGTGGCGTCAGCTCTGTGGCATGGGCGTGGCGTCGGCGCTGTGGCGTGGGCGTGGCTTCGGCTCTGTGGCGTGGGCGTGGCGTCAGCTCTGTGGCATGGGCGTGGCGTCGGCGCTGTGGTGTGGGCGTGGCTTCAGCTCTGTGGCGTGGGCGTGGCGTCAACTCTGTGGCGTGGGCGTGGCTTCGGGAAGACCACTCTCGGGGTTGATGCTGCTGAGTAGTACAGCGAGCAGGGAGACCGTTAGGGGAACACCACAGGAATTTCGCCAGAGGCGATGGGTCCTAACTAGGGCAGCGGCTTCAGGAGGGGACAGCGTTCTGTCTTTTAAAGACGAGCACCGTGGGCGCTGTTCCGTTTCGGGATTCCTAAGGAAGAAGCGTGCCTGTTTCCACCGAGTAAACCCATCCTATGAAGACTTTGATTGACAATATGGTGCTAGTAATCATCTAAAAAATTATATATAAGCCAAGACTTTCCGGACATCGTTGTTCCAAAATAGCTCCTGTAGCAACATGCTGATGCTAAGGCAAAGCATGGGAGGTCGCGTCAACCCCCGCCCTGGTCCTCTGATCCCCCAACGCACACCCCGGGCAGCTCGGCCCCGTACTCATGGGCTGCAGCCGGTGGACTGTGGCCGATGCTGTACCTCCCGGTGGCTATGTTACTCAAGGCTCTGATCACGGGGGGGCCATGCCAGCTCACGTGAAGGTCCTTCTTTAGAGACATCAGCCAGACAGGTTTTTTCCCTTGGTGGCATGGGGGCAGAAGTGATGAGTGAGATCGGGGAAAAGAGTCACACTGGGGTCAGATTGCCACCCAAACTAAGCAGGGAGTGAGAGTGGCAGAGAGGCGAGGCGCAGAGACTGGGGAGCCAGACAAACCTGGGTTCAGGTGCTGGTTCGGATCTGGCTGGCTGTGCGACTTTGGAAAGCTGGTCTAGGATCTCTAGCTCCCTTACACAGGAAGGAAGTTTACTGAAGAAAGAAGAAAAGATTTTACAAAACTTACAGAATTTTACAAAAGAAAAGAAATCTCCGGTTGGTCATCAACAGTACTAAGAAATTTGTGGGATATGAAGGTGAATAAAGGGGCCTTGTACCCAAAGGGACCTCCTCACGCAGGGGTCACGTTGCTTCACAGCTCCCACGAGAGTGTGCCCGTCCACTTCTCGCCCGTTCGAGAGCCGCTTTCCTCGGCTGGGAGTGGGCATCGGAAGGGCACTCGGCTTCTGCAGTGAGGTGGATGCGGGCTGGGCCGGGCAGATGGCCAGACGGCACGGTGGGAGCCGCGGCCCTGTGTGCTGCACGGCGCTGTCCCCACGACGACCGGCCCTTAGTCGCTCTCCAGACCCTCAGCTGGGCTGACCTCCGTTTTCATCCTGTTATTGCCCTAGGCTCGCAGGCTGTTGAGGGAGATGTTATTCCCACGAGCCGTTGGTCCTCCCAGCGGGCAGGGAAACATATTTCACTGGGCTCCCGGGGGCCGCATTGTCGTCCCACCTCGGGAGCGGCCCAGCACTTCCAGCTCCTTCTCAGCCCCTCGGTGTTTCCAGGTGCCTTTGTGAGATGCATGGCCTGGGGCTCCCACGGGCCGGCACAGGTGGGAGGAGGAGGGTCAGGTAGGTGAAGGAGTTAATGAAGGAGTTAAAGGGCTGAGAATCCTTGTTCCCCGGCAAGCGTGGATACATCTGCTGGGAAGAACTTGGCGTGCATGGAAACATCGGCCAAAGGCAGTGAGCCGGACACCGCCACTCCCGAGAACGTGACTATGCTGATCTTGGGTATTTGCCTTAGGTGTTGCACGCAAGCCAAGGTGACCCCTCTCTGCACACAGGAGGGGGCTGAAGAGTCAGATGCACGCACTGACCTTCCTCAGGAACAAGCAGAACAAGTTCTCAGAGAAACAAGGATATTCAGTACTGAGGGAAGGAACATAAACGGGGAGGTTAAGATCGAGATAAGGATGTGGGAAAGGACATGAGCCAAATACCAGCCTTTAACAATAAAACGCTGACAGCACTCAGGGCTGCAGTCTTTTGCCCTGTCTGTGTCTGTGTGTCTTTTGTGTTCATTCTTCTCTCCCACCCAATTCACAGGAACCGCAACAGGTAGGCGAGCTGACTAGTAATTCTTTGCTGCCTTTGGGAATGTCCCAGCCCCTGCCCTGCTCCACACCCACCTGTTCCGTCTGGGCTGAGTCGCTGGTCCTCAGGGACCCCTGGCGGTCAGCTCCGCCAGACGCTCATCTGTCCCCTCCCCTAGAGATCAGACAGAGGAGGGTCAGCGGACGGCTAAGAAAAGCCCTGTGGTCACCCGGGGAACTGACCTGGCATGTGAGGTCGTGAGCAACCCTGAGAGAGCAACACACATGCGCGCGCGCGTGCTGTGTCATATTGCCGAAGGTCTGCTCGCGCTGACTGGCCGGCGCACGCGTCCGGCTGGCAGCTTACGGGGACGTCAGACATGACTTTATCCGGAGGGGACATTCGATGATTTCTCCTGGCTGAGCCTGTTTCGGTGCCCGCTGCCCGGCTTCCCAGACCGTTGAGGTCGGGGCGTGGTCATTTTTCGAGCGTTTAAACCCTTTCCGATGCCTCGGTGGGAAGGACTTGACGGGAGACGTTCTGCCCACCTGAGTCCTCGAGCGAGGCGGGTTTTTCAAGACATCCAGAGGACGAGGACTGGCTCGAGGACCCAGGGCGAGAGGGCCCGTCCGATCGGGAGACACGACGAGGACAGGGCACCCCCAGGCCCGCCGCCCCCGCAATGCTAGCGCTTCTGCTGCACGGAGAAGCGAGCGTGCCCCTCCGCAGTTCCCACCCCGCGTGCTGTTGCGACACAGTCGTCCCCAACGCTCAGCAGTCTGTCGCTCATTTCTGACGCCTTTACTCGTCCTGCGAAATAAAAGGCATCAGCCCTGTTCCGAAGGGTCATTTCTGCGCCCTGGCCCCCTCGTCTGCCCAAGGACCCCCCTCCCCGTTCTTTCCCTCCGCAAGACTTCCAGCTTCCCGAAGCCATCGAAAGTCCCCTGCATCCTAGCTTTAGTTGCTTTTCTGTCATTCTTTTATTACTTTAATAGACGTGCTTTTCCCAAAAATAACCCAAAAAGCAAGCAAACAAACAAACAACCCAAAAAACGAGCAATTTTGCTCATCTGTTCTTTACTCATTCGCTCACCCACCCGCCTTCGGTTGGGGTCCTCCCACGTGCCGGGAACCGAGCGGGGTGCAAGGAGCGTGAAGGCAAACGGGACGGCTCTTGCCCTCGAGGAGTTCAGTCTGAGAGAGACCCATGAGTTACCGACCACGGAGGGTGGGCCGAGCCGCCCGAGAGGGGTCCGCGGCTTCTCTGCGAGGACGCGGCGCCTTCCAGCTCATCCTTCAGGACGCGGCAGGAAAGCGGCTTCCTCTAGGGAAATTCTCTGCAGGGCTGGCCTTCCGGGTCTCAAAGCAGGTACTGTCGTGACGTCACGTTTTACCGCCGTTATCTCCGCCCGGCTTCCTCCTTTGCTGCCTCGTGAGTTTGCCCAGGTAGGGGACTGTGCCCTATGCGCCCCAGGACCTCGATTTCAAAGGCCGGCCCTTGGGAGGTGGACGCTCTCGGGAGGTGCTAATTGAATGAGAATGGGTGACGGTTAGGAGCGCATTATCTTGGGGCCGGCTTTGATGATGGTGACAAGGATGCAGCGAGAGAAGCCTCCTGGCGGAGGGCGGAGCGTGGGGAGAAAGCGAGAAGAACCGCGGGCCCACCCAGTCCGGCCTCGCTGGAGCTTCTGTCCGCATGTTTCTGCTCACACGTGGGAGGGTTTGGGGGTGCGGGCGTGGTCGCGAGCACAGCGGTCACGTCCCTCTCCAGCCTGGAGGGGTTTGGCTGGTGGTGCCTGAGAACCACGCTTTGCACGTGACGCGGCCAAACTCCTCTGGCTTTAGACCTTCTGAAAATGAGGGAGGAGGTGAATGTCAGAGTTAGGACAGAGTGAGGTGGGCCCCAGCTTTCAATCACGGAGGAGATGTCGGGCGTCTGACATCCAACCGAACCTTGTTCTCGGGGCGGGAAAAGGCTGCACCATCGTCGTGGGCCTCACTGGCATGGGATGGGACCCGAGGTTAAGAGGCCGGGCGGCTCGCCCCACAGCTCGTAAGAGCCTAGATCTGACTTCTGACGTGAGACTCTTTTCTCGAACTCTGAAGCCACCTGAGCGATAAGGAGAAGACATCAGCTTGAGGTTTCTCGGGGGAATGAGTCAGCTTCGCAACCGGTTCACACTGACGCAGATGCCTTTCTTCTTTCTGGCTGTGGATTTATTAGAAGTCATCTTAGACACAGACATAGCAGGTAGTTAAAGTTAAGGAAGGGGGGTGTTACGAGACCCCCAGGCGTAACACGACTTCCTGTCCACCCCCGCCCCTTCCATAGGAAGTTACTACACGGAACAGTGCCCTGGACTCCCAGTGGAGTTTATCATCCAAACTTTGTTGGGGCTCTAGAGAAATGACCTCCTTTCCTAAAAGTTCAACACCTTTTTTCACTTTGCTAAACACCCACTAATTCTGAGTTTCTTCTGTTACAAACTCCATGGCGAACTCATTAGCAGCTTGTTAGCCAGGGCTGTTGGAGCTGAGCTGATGCTGGTTAAGGAAAATTAGTTCAAGGAGCTTAAATCAAGGCCGGAAGTGATCCTCATCCAGGCGAACAAGAGTTTGATAAATGCCACAGTACATTAGGCAAATGCCGGCAATCAGAAGCAATAAAGCCATTAACGGATTTCAATAATTCAGTCCCAAAAGGTCACACGTCAGTCAGGGCTGGGCTGAGCAGGGGGAGGACGTAGGAGTTAGAGTAACCTCATCAGGGACACAGTAAGTTTGCCAGGTTTGGGGCAAGGAGACAGCGTGATGTAGACAGCACTGCAGAGCGACCATGAATAACTTGAAGTAATAACCCTGCTTACTGTCAAAGAAGTTTATTAATTTCCAACAACTTTTATGACCTTGGGTTCCTTATCTGCATGATAGAAATAGCTGGTAAGTTTGGATTCCCAAGGCAAGGTTTGCTGGTTAAGTGGCTGAGATGTGCTGCTTTTTGAGGCAAGACGATGAGTGGACAACTAGTGACTGTCTAAAGTTTGAAGGTCACCTCTAGCCTTCAGCCTCATGCTGTACATTTAGATCCAAGGACCTCCAGCATGGGAGGACGTTGTTGTTGGCTCAGATTCTACATGGTCGAATATAAGTAACATATTAAGTAATATATTAAGTAATAAGGAGAGCTCCACTCGGTAAATACCACTTCTAATCAATGCTGCATTGGAGGTGCTAGTCGGCGTCAGGAAACAAACAAAAAAAAAAAAAAAAAGAGGGAGCCGCCTCGCACTGTCTTCCTTCCCTTGCACACGCAAACATCTTTGCACCTACGCTGGCGGCTTGTGCAGTCCTCTAAGGGTTGTCCCTCGCAGAGTAAGCGATCGACGGAGTAAGCTGCAGAGTGTAAGCTCCGCGTCTGCTTCGCGCTCTGCTATACCCCCAGGCTCAGAACCAGCTGCGTAATCGCAACGTGAAAACGGGCTCCTTGCTAAAAAAAAAAAAACCAAAAACAACACTCGAGGCGTTCAGGGTAGTGACAGTAGAGCGTTGAATCCAGGGCAGGGCCCTTGTGAGCACAGGACTGTCTGCAGTGGCACAGATGACGCAGCCGCGAAGCCAGCCCCACGTGGAACGTACACAGCAGGCACACGAAACTGAGCAAGCGGGCGAATGACCTCATCTCATCATCTCAGCATCCCGTAGGCAGGGGGGACAAAGGAGTCTCACAGAGCTAAAGGACTTGCCCCGTTTTACAGACTCCGTGGCCTACCTTGGCCAAATTCAATCGGAAGTCAGGGCAAAAGCCCGTTGATGGAGCCCATACAGGACAACCTCCGGGGCGCAGAGCGGGTGTGGGTGTGTGGGGGGGTGGACAGGAACGGCAGCACACCCCTTAACTCACTCTACCCTTGACTTGTTTCTCTGGGGTGGTGGAATGTTCGGCAGCCCCAGAACCTAGCCTCGGGGCACTGGAGAGGATGGGTTACTTAGGTGGGCTGTGAGTTACACGGATCAAGACCTTACTACGAGAGAATCGTAGGCTTAGAGTTCAGCGCAGGGTGCCTATTATTTAATATGTCTTTGTTAAGCAGATTTGTTAGCCCTTGCATTTATGGGTCTGTATCGTGGGTGCAAAATTATAGATTTATTACCCAAGTGCATTTAACGGCACGGTCTAATCTGAGGAAAGGCTCTGAATTTAACCCCGTGAATGAACAAGAAGGTAGAAGAAGCAGTAGAAGTTTGGGACCGGCGCCTCTAAACTCATCACCGGGAATGGCAGCTCAGGGGTCCCGCTCTGGGACGTCTCGTGTTATCAGTGTATTTTAGGAATGTTTAAGGGAGCAATTAAACATGACAGAAGTAATGGAAAGGAAAGGCACAGAGGTGGGGAAGCAGAATCACGAGCCAGGACGATGGCGTAGCCTCGAAAAGGAGAACACGGAGCTGTTGAGAATGGTTTGGTGAAAAATTTCCACCTTCATTGTGTCCCCTCTTCTCTGTAACTCATTATTCTAAATTCAAAATCTGGCTATTATTATATCACCTTTAACCGCGTGACATTTTAAAAGATTAACAATTTGTCTCAAACTCACATACAGCTATTTTTAATTATTTAAGTATCCTTTTAGCATGTGCCCATATGAATACTTACTCCATATTTATAATCTGCAAATTACGTCGACATTAGTAGGTATAAATTTGTATAAATCACACATAATTTAGTTTCTTTCTATTTAATATTACTTACAAGCACTCTGCCTTGGTCTATAGTCTTCATGTATGTTCTCACGATGGCTGTAGAACATTCCTCGAAGTCGCTACGCTTTGTCACTCGTCAGTTGCTACGCTTTGTCACTCGTCAGCCAGTGGGCATTTTGTATTTGAAGTTTCTTCTCTCCTGTGACTGCCTCGGCACAAAGTATCCTTATGTGCATAGCTTTTTCCTGCTTTTGAATGATCGGTTTGGGACCGGGTTTAGCGGGGCGGGGGCACAGCATCCTGATGCGGGATGCTGTCTGGCTGTGCCCTTCTCACTGGCTGCTGCATGGACCACAAACTCCCCGGGGAAAGCCCACCCTCACGACCGAGTGTCCCCCTGGCTCTTCACCAACACGCCCTTCGTCCTTCAGTGGGACAGCCTCCCAGTGATCCCGGCTCACGCCTCGTTCCCCCTCCTGAAACTCCTTCCTGCTTCTCTGCCTTGACCTTGACCTTCCCACCCTACTTTCCAAAGGCTCCGCCATGCTGTTCAGACAGCAGCCCTCCTGGGTTCCCTAGCACAGACTGCCCCCTCCAAACTCCTGCTGGCGCCCAGCCTTTATCATGCAGATCACCTGACATTGTTTTCTAATAATTTCACTGAACTAGTTTTATTCTCCTCAACTTTAAGATTTTAAGCCCCTCAGATTTTCAGCCGCCTTGAGTCCGAAGACCGTGGGTTATATATTTCTGTAACCTGACTGTTTCTATCAGGAGTGTTGGGCCCACATTTAAAACTCAAAAAATACTTACCATCGGTAAGTAGCTTTGACTTATAAGCTATCTCTTCCATTAGTCCTTTGAACTATCCTTTCGAAACCCCTTTTAATTTTAGCAGTTGGTAGGGAAAGGAACGCGACTTTGGGGTGTGGCTACCAGCTCTGAAGAAGACAAAACGCACAGAAGTTGGCCATAAAAACAGAGAACAGGTCAAGAAACTTACAAACAGAAGGAAATTTCATTCGAATGCCGAACAGAATTGTCCACGTGGAAATGTCCTGACTTGTTACTTGTATTTAATTAATTAGTCCCAAGTAAGTGGCCTCTGTCACGGCAGTCACCTTCTAGGCTCCAGGTGTCCCTAAAACCTCACACAGGACTTGGATCTTGTGATGAAAGACACCGGAGGAAGAATACAGCCCACTCGAGACTGTGGTTACGCACGAACCCTTTATTACTCTCAGTTAGGTGTCCGGGTTCAGCTTAGGAGTGGGGGCCCCGTGGTCCTCGGCGTCGGCCGCAGCCTCAAGTCGGGTCTCTCAACACGTGGTCTCGCTCCGGTCAGCGTCGGAGCATGAAGCGCTGCTGTGCCTTCTTCTCGGCCCCTTCCTCGGACACCTCCTTGTCTTGCCTGCCACACGCGAGCATCACCTCATTGCGTGTGACGAGCAAGACAGCAAGCGAGCCACCTGAGTACGTTCTTACGCTTATACTCTTAGGAAGCACTGACATCCGCGGGCAGCCCGCTTACCTCTCCCACACAGTCAATACACACAGTTAAGTAAATATTTTGGTTCACGCGGCTGAGTAAATATTTTGATTCCTTATACAAGAATATTGGTGACTATTATAATATTGGTAAATATTAGCGGTTACTGACTGCACAAATAGTGGTTTGTAACACCGCAAACTCAACTGGCTGAAACCATCACCGTATCTTCAGCTCGCAGTTCTATGGCTCAGCGGTTCAGGCTGTTGGTCCAGGTCCCGACTGGGCTCAGTCACACATGCAGGCAGCTGGCTGTTGGCAGGGGCGGCCCGGCTCACCTGCCTGTGTATCCTCATGTGAGAGCCTACCTGAGCTGTGGGGTTGAGCCACCATGTGAACAGGTAGACTGGGGCAAAAGGAGGTGGTAACAGCCCCTGGAATGCAAGGGAAAGACCACGGAGGGTCCCGTGGCCATCGGAGTGAGCAGCACCTCAGAATCTCTGGGGCCAGTTATAGTTGGGGTAGAAGGAATGACAGGTGGGAAAAAATTGGGGTTCAGTAGTCAAACTGGAAAGGTATCAGACGGCAGGGAGAGGGGGCTCACACCTCTGTCAGAGGAGTGGCAGAGGACTCTGGCTGAGCGGGATGGCAGGCGGGGTCCCCATCCACGCAGGGAGCCGTGAGTGGGCTGGCTGACCGCACACACATCCGCTTCAGCGTCTTCACGTCCTCACGTCTCGGGAGAAGGTGGGCATCAATCTCCAGGTGGGGCTGTGGTCTCGATCCCTCTCCCGGGACGGCTGGACAGACTTATATTTAAAGTTTTCTCTACCTCACTGGTTTCTGGTCCAGCCCCATCCCCCTTAGAACGTGGGCAGGAGACCACGACTTCGATTGTGTTAAGCCCGGCGTGATGATCGATCTGTGTTCTCTGCACCTGGAAATAAAATCAGAGTCAAATCTGATCACTGAGGAACAGAGAAACCCATTTAAGCTGTGGGCTCTGCCGGCCATTTCCATCACTCTCAGCGGGGGAAGGAAGCGCCGCTGGTTCAGTGAGCACGCAGAGGGGACAACGCTTTCCAGGAAGGTCGTATAATAAAGCTTAAAATGAAGCAAGGGAGGAGTCCTGGGGTGGCTGTTGCTTGTCGCTCACGAGCCTCCGGAACGTCTGATGTGTTCGTCCCCATGAGGACTGTGCCTCTGTCCTGGGGCCCCACCGTAGGAGGCTGGAGAGAAGGCGTGTAACTCGAGGGGCGCGAAATCACCCCTCCCACTGGACAGTCATGGTGTCCGAGATCAAAGCATTGAAGGTTTGCTCTCCCGAGGCTTGAGGCTTGTTAGTCTTCAGAAACCCAGACTAAGATCCCAATGCCACGTTTAAAAGAGTGATTCAGCCATCAGCAGTGGGGGCCTTGAATAGCCGAGCCAGGAGGAGGACGTGGGGCAAGGCACAGCTGGGAGCAGGAAGAGGGGCTAAGAGTCAACCTGAGACCAACCGGCTCACAATTTTGACCAGGGATGGCTCCAGTGACAGACACTGCTGGCTTGTTATCGTCTAAGCTGATGTTCTGGGCGGTAAAAAGAGCTGGGCTGTTGGGGGTTCTGTCCGTGGAGCTCGTGCCCTAAGATTGAGATGTTTTGTGGGAAGATGGCCTCTTCTTTGCCCATCGTGGACCTCTGTTCATGATTTTCTTTCAACTCTGTTTAGAAACAGAAGCTCCACGCAGTGGGGACCACACATATGCTAACCGGCACCGTGACACTGGCGGATGAGATGCTCGGTAAATAAAGGAGTGAGGTATGCGAGCCCCTGCGTGTCTCAACCTGTAACATCTCCAGGGAAACGAGGCTGGCCGCCCGCCGGGTACAATGGCACTTCCTTCACCTTGCTCTTAGAAGAAAGAAGTTGGTATTTCAAGTTCAAAGGAATAGGTGATCGGATTATAAATAGTCTTCAGTTTCTTCCTTCCCTGTTTTTTTTTTTTTTGCCTTTTTATAAAAGCAATGAAACTGTTTGATCGAATGCAGATTTACTTAGAACTTTAATACACGACTGGTGGATGGTGGGCAGCCCTACCCCACAGGCAGCTCCGAAGGCACCGGAGCCCCAGGGCAGTGCCCGGGAAGGCGGCAGCCCACATTCTTCCAGCTCCGGCTCCCTCTGCCACGAACACCTGCTTCACAAACATCCCAGGAGAGGGGCCGCGTTCCAATAATTAAATTCGCGTAAAAATTTCAAAAAAAAAAAAAAAAAGAGAGAGAAGCAGAGTTCACATTCTCCTTCTTTCCCCCGTTTTAGAATTTTACACTCACCTCCGGGAGGAAATGCTTCTTTTTAGCTAAGTCTCCCCCCGTCCCGCCCCCCCCCCCCCAATGCTTCATCTCAATTCAGGAGAGAGAATTATATGACTCCGAAGTGACTTGAAAGTCAGCAAACCTCTTTTAAAAATATGGCCACAGTTTTTTTCCCCCTTTGTTTGTTTAGAGTCAAACTCCACATCAAAATCAGTGAGAAGATGTTAAGTTCATTGTTGTTTTACCCGATCGTTGATTCGATTTGACGTGGCGAGGATTCTGGAATGGGTAGAAACTGATTGTTTTTTTAATTGATTTTTTTTTTCCCTCCGAAAACTCTTTTTTAAAAATACACTTATTTTTTTTTTTAGAGCAATTTTCAGTTCACAGCCGAATTGGGCAGAACGTAGACATTTTCCGTATTTCGTGTCATTAGAATCTCGCTTATGATACATTTCTCCTGGTGCAAAGGTTCTCGTTTATATATTCTCAGAGAATCTATTCTTACCAGTAACATTTAATTATGCATTGCAAGGTCCTGCCCCCGGTAATTTTCTCCTCCTCACCTTCCCCATCGTGAAATCTTTCTCTTTACTTTACGTATTATTTAACTATTTTTTTTTCTCACGTTATTTTTCTCAGATGAGACCCAGAGGTGGTATACTCGAACTCCGAGTTATGTCATTAAACATCTCTCTTTTATCCCGATAGGCAAATGGTATTTTGGTTTCTTCAAGGGCACGTGGGCAGCAGCCTCTTTCTTAACAGGCTTGAGATGCTCTCTTACTGACTTCTCCTTCGACACGCCTACTGATCACCGGGGATCTTGTGAGAATGCCCGGGATTCTGCATTGCTGACACCCAGTGATGCCGCCGCTGCCAATGGGTGGCCTCACTGGAGTGCTCCCAGCTTATTGGGTAGCAGGTGAGAAGCCCAAGGCAAGCTTATGCCCTACCCCTCAATGGGGGACTTGTTCTTTTCCAGGAAGTTTGCAAATTTTTCTCCTGATCATGATAATTTAAGAACTTTATGAGGATGGGCTCACATATGTGTCTTTTCTCCTTACCTGGGATTCAGCGAGCCCTTTAAATCGTAGCCTTGGGTGTGTTTCTTCGAATCACAGACATTTTTCTTTGATCATTGTAATCCGTCCTCATTATTCATTGATTCTGTATTTGCAAAGTTTCCTACTTGCTACCATTTCTTTTTAACCCCAGAATCAATACTTGTGGAGTTGTTTGTCTGTTTGTTTTTGTGGTCATTCGCAGACATGCGTCCTGTCAAATATTCGCCTCGTGTTCTCAGCCGAGCAACCGTGTTTCAGCTTATCCTGTAAACAACGTCCTTTTCGCTGCCCATTTAGGGCCACGTTTTAGCTTTTCTGTTCTTTTTCTTGGTAATTATACTGTTTAAAATGCCCCCCTAAGCACAATGCTGAAGTGCCGACTAGCGTTCTTAGGTGTAAAAAGGATGACTGTGTGTCTTATAGAGAAAATACACGTGTCAGAGTTTCCTGCAGGCGTGACATAGGGCTGTCGGCCATGAGTTCATAATAATGAATCAATAACATGTAGTAAATGAGGCCTCCTCAAGCAGAAACACATAAAACCTGGTTACGTATTGATCAGCTGATGCGAATGCTGTGACCAGAGGCTGGCAGGAAGCTAACCTTATATTTCCTCCGGGAAAATGGTTCATTATTTGCTAATTCAGTGTTTATGGCAACTTTATAGAACATAAAAACCAAAATTGATGAGAATCGATAGTATTTTTAGACCTTTGTCTTTTCTCTGTTTCTGGGATATGCTGTTTGATCATGATGTATCATCTTTTGTAATATCATGGGACTTGATTACCTAATATTTTGCTGAGGGTTTTTGTATCTGTCTTCATGAGGGATGTTATTCTGTAGTTTGCTTTTTTCTTTCTGATATCTTTGTCTGGCTTTGCTGTCAGCATAATAGACTCATAAAATGAGTAGGAATGTGTTCTCTTCTATTTTCTGGATGAGTTCGTATAGAAATAATATTAAATCATCTTTAAATATTTGGTGGAATTCACCAGTGCAGTTATCTGCATCCCAAGTTTTCTTTTGTGGGAAGGTTTTTCACTATGACTTTAATCATTAATCGGTATAGGACTAGTCACATTATCTGTTTCTTCTTGAGTGAGCTCTTGGTGTCTGATACAAGTTTTCCAAAACGATAGTTTTCTCCTGGAAGCCCGGACTTTATCATTGGCAACAAGTCCCGTCAGCTGTCTTCACTGCCGTGAGCAACGTCTGCCACCTCCCCACGTCAGGTCACCAGCCGCAGCTTGTCCATCATTGTTCTTGCAGGTAGAGATAATGCTCCCTGGAGAAGGCGTCGTGCGCAGCCGGCGACCGAGACACCGCTTTGGTCTGAGATGCGCTTCCATTTTGCCACACAGGGCGTTAAGACAGTGTGCGCTCTAGAGGGGGGACGGTTAAGACGTCATAGTAACCTACAGTCTCATCGAGGACACCCTCAGGGGAAACTGGCAGTCCCGTGCTGTCTGTTAGCCACTGTCCGTAACACATGTCACGCATTTCGCCTGGTTTCCTAGTTGCTTATGGCAGGAGGGTAAATGTGGCCCCCGTGATTCCCTTATAATCTCTTTCTTTATTTGTCAGCTATTAGATGGCCCGGGGCTGTCCTTTAAGTGTTGTAGGGAAGCAAAATTTGCCAACTTCAAATGTGTCCCTCTGGCCTGAGGAGTACTCGAGGCTGTTTGTTTTTAAGACGGAAGACTCAGGAAGGTTTTATGTCTACTCCCGCCCCCCAAGTGCCTGAAAGAATTTAGATAAAGAGCCTGTCTCCTGAATAGAGCTATCACCAGAGGTGTCCACAGCAGGCAGGAGCGAGCAGGTGGGGGAACTCTGCAAGACCTGTTCTCTGTGTCCCTTTGTCTCTGTGGGGCGTGGCAGACATTGGCTCACCAAACATTTGCTCTTCCCATAGCCCCTCAAATCGCCTCCTTTCCCTTCAAAGTTCCAGATCCCTACCTGCTTCTCCTTAGCTCAGAAGGGCATATAAACCTCAACTGGCTGACTTCCTGGGGGCCTCGTGTTCTTGTGGAGCACCCGAATGTACAAAATTAAATCCAATTATTTGATTCTCTCCTGTCATTTTGCTTCTTTGACCAGCCAGGAGAACCTAGAAGGGTGGAGGGAAATTTTTTCTTCCTGACGGTATCTTCTTTTTCACTGATTTTCATTTTCTATTTTGTTCTCTCTATTTTGCCACCTTGGGGACACTTGGTCTCGATAGTGAATGACCATCCTCTTCTTTAATTCATGTGCTAAATTTAAAAATGCAAAACACGGTCTGGGGGG
>NW_011888956.1:105909-115074 GCF_000151845.1 Pteropus vampyrus
CAGTTTCCTGGGTGGCCGACGTGTGGGCGACTCTCCCTCCCAGGGCACCCTTTTCTAGAAATGAGTCGGCTCCAGGAAGGGGGTCGATGAGGGGTGTGACGGTGGGCCTCGGGGACCCCGATGTGAGCGATGACATAGTCTCTCTCGTCTGGCAAAGCCACGTTTTTCACTCAGCGCTCAGTGACCCCCGCCACCAAGAGTTTAATTGGAGTTTAATTGCTTCACTTGCCAGTACGAAATAGATTTCCTCACTGGTGGTTCTTTGCTGCGCCTGCCTCGTCCCCAGCCTGATCCCTCCCTCGTCCTCCTCCTGTTCTGCATCCGGTTTTCTCTCTTTACGTGCTTCATCATCCACCTTCCTATTCCAGGATGGGAACCTGGAATAGAAATCGGGAAATCTAAGTTTTAATGTGAGTTCTGTCACGAGTTAGCTGCGTGACCTCGGGCCAGCCACCCCTCCTCTGGGCCCACTTCTGGTGTGCCACTAAATGGCACTGCCCTTCAGGATGCTGTGGCCTTTCGCAGAAAGCACCAGACACCTGGGTGATGACGTCAGCTCCGCCCCTGAGTTTCTGGGTGAGCCCAGGGGACCCGCCCAAGTCCGCCGGCCTTACCGAGATGAGAGAGCGGCCTGGATGGCCTCCGAGATGAGTGCTGGCTGGACGATTCTAGAAACTCTCTTTAGTCTTCCCTCGACCAGTTAAATCTTCCTGTCCCACCCCATCCTTTCACTCGAGGTAGGACACTGGCGGTGTTTGGGGGCAGAGAGTATTTCCTGGTGCAAAGAACACTCCTGAACCTCCTCCTTTCCCGGGAAAGGGGCGAGGTGGGGGGGGGGGGCAGCTGCTTTGCAACTGGTGCCAATTCTTGAAATATGCTCCTTACAAATATGCTTGCCCCGTGTCAGCAAGGTAGGTTCAAAAGCATAATCCTCTCGCGAGCTGTTGGAAGTAATGGGGCACTTGATGTCGGTTGACATACTTTCCAAGGTCAAGGCGGTCCACTGCTGCTACTTTAGTAACAGTGTCTGGTCATATGAACTAAGTAGCATCGTCCACCTGAGTCTCGGTGCAGTGCTTAAAATTCCCTTTAAGGGACAATAAAAACCAAGAAGGCCACAGAGCCTCAGCTTGCTGGCTATGCAGTGTGGTTTAGCCACCACGGCGGCCATGTAGCTCTGCCGCGTGATAAGGGGGACGTCTGTCTCAGGCTGGCCTATGGCCCAGACGAGAAGGAGTGACATCTTTGTCCTAAAACCATCCCCCCTTGTAAAAGGTAAGTTCTTTACAGGGAGAGTCACAAACTAAGATGGAATTTGCGGGTCACTCCCGGAGGCGTGAGACTGCGCGCTCCTTTATAAAGAGACGGCTCCCGGAGAGCAGCTGTCCTTCCCGGAACGGGACGACCGGGTCAAAGCGCCTGACGATGTCCGCGTCCAGTGTCCCTGCCCCCGCCCGCCCATCCTGTCTGAGTCCCACGGGCTCTCCTCCCCCACCTCATGAAATTCTTCTCCTCGAGGACACCGGCAACCTCCCTGTCGTCAAACCCACGGTCCCTCCTCCCCGCTTGCTTTCCCTGACCCGTCGGCACTTTTGACATATTTCGGGGCAGCGTTAGACGGTGTTTGGCACATTTTTTCTTGAAACTGCTCGCCCTTCTTCCGGGACGAGAGACGCTCCCGCTGCCCTCACCGTCCCCTCACACAGGGACTCTGCTCAGCCCTGCAAAGTGGGGGCTCGCCCAGCGCCCCTCGTCTTCCTGTGCCACACGATCCCCTGGCAGCCCCGTGTGTCCCCAAGGCTCGGCTCACCTATCACTCAAACCCGCCCTTGGCTCCTGAGTCCCAGCTTGCCTGTCCAGGTGCCCGCTGGAGTTTTGCATCTGGACGTCCTGCAGGGCCTTTAAACTCTGTCTGGGATGGAGATGATCACTTCTCCGACCTCGCGAACCTTCTGGCTCCTTCTCCTGTGTCCTCTCCGAAGCTCCACATCACTGTCGACCCCTCGGTTCTCTAAGCTGGGGAACGAGGAGGCTTTGCTCCGAGGCCTCTGCACGCTGGGCCTGCACCCCCCAGTGAAGCCGGCTGGGCCTTCTGTCCCCAGCCCCGCCCTCTCCCTCGCCTCGGCCAGCGTGGCTCCGAATGTGAAACCGGTTCCTCGTTCTCCTCTGCCTGACGGCCCCTTCGGCAGCCGTGCGTCTTGTCGGGATCCAGTCAGGGACCCTTAGCTCATCACAAAGCCCTCGTCACTGCTCCGCTGGCTCTCCCGGGGTGCTGGTTTGCTCTGCAGATTTTCTCCCTCAAGGACCCTGCGTGCACGAAATTCCCAGAGGGCTAGTGCTGTGCTTTACGGCTAGTTGAATTCTGAAAGCCTAACGGGGAGCCAGCCGGCCTCGGCCACGGACTCCTGAGTCCCCCAAACACTTCTGTCCCTCCATGATCAGAAACTTGGGCCAATGTAATGTCGCGGCCACACACCAGGGGGCAGCGTTGACTAAAATGTGCGGCGAAGTTTCTGTCTGCCAGACCCTTTCTTGGAAGATGACTTTGCTTTGCTTTAGCGAATATCGGGGGATGCCGATCACCGCAGAGTGAATGCAGTGGGGCACCTCGCGCCCCGGGAATCAGGGTCGTTTAACGTCTTTATTTCTCTAGACAAGAAGGGCCCGTTTGCCTCACCCCGAGGGGACCGGGAGCCATCCATCACCTGACGAGGGGGGGCACTCGCCTCGTCTTCACAGCTCTTGGGCCAGGACCACTTCCTTGTGTCCACCCGAAACCCTTCTGGCTGAGACAAGCTCTCCTCATCCTGTCCTAAGCGAGGGTGCACGACAGCCTGGGAGCCCGCAGGAGAAGGCCTCCGGTGTTGAAAACGATTAATCGTCGCTATTTCATCTTTGTTCACTTTAGGCTGGAAACTTTTCAGTTCCCTCCAACTCGTCTGTCCCCACAGGGTCCTCTGTGAGTCCTGCCCGTGGCTGTGGGACTGGAACTCGCTAATGGGGATTCTGACGCTGACCTGCAGGTGTTTCCCCGAGGGACGCGGGCAGCTGTCCACATCCCTCAGAGGAGCTCAGTGTTCTGGAAACGCCTGTCCCCTGCACTTGTGGACTATGATGGGGGCACAACATTCAGTGCACAGCTGTGGAGACCTGCTACGTGTCCGGCCCTGCGCTGGAGGCTGAGGACACCACAGTCAGCTAGACACAGGGACAGAGACAGACAAGCAAACGGGCCTTTTCAATAACAGTGACAAGTGATAAAGGGAGGGGCGAGCATGTTGGCTAAGAGGACACATCAGAGGGGTCCCTGCCTAGTCATGGAGTGTCTTGGGGGCTTCCTGGAGGAGGTGGTACCGCAGCATTACACGGAAGGACAGAAGATTCGTGAGCCAGAGGAACTTTCTAGGGGAACGAGGGGCGTAGACAGGCGGGGAACAGGAAGCGAGTGGTTCGGTGGGGGCAGAACAGAGCACAGGAGAAGGAAGCCACGGGACGAAGCTCCGGAGGCGGGTAGCGAAGAGGCTGCACCCCAAAGAGAACGGGCCCCTCGTCGGAGCAGTAGGGGCCAGTGAGGGACTAACAGGGGGTGCCCTGTCTGGGGAGGAGGCTGCTGTGTGGGTGCAGATGGAGGGGTGGGACTGGAGGCCCCTGCCGTTGGTTCCAGCGGCGTTTGCTGAGACCGCCCCTTCTCATTGCACCGCCCGGCATCTCTGTGGCGCGTCGCCGGCCGTGCGCATGCGCGTGCGCACCTGCTCCCGGGCCCGCGCGCTCCGCTGGGCCGCAGGGCCACCTCTTCATTCCGCCTCGCTGTCTTCATTACTGTGCCTGGATGGTCTCGAAATAAGGGGGTTCGAATCATCCAAATTGGTTCTTTTTCAAAAGTGTTTTCTCGATTCCAGCTGCTTTGCTTGTCCAATTTTGTGTCAGTTTCTTAAAAAAAAAAAAAAGTCCATAGCAGGATCGCAATGAATCTAGAGAAACGCTGTGGGAAGAGTTGACATCTTAGCAATGTTAAATATCTCTCTCCACTTATTTAAGTACTCTTAATTTATCTCATCAATATTTTATATAGTTTAGCATACAAATATTGCACGTTTTTAGATTTGTCCCTAAATATTTTGTCTCTTAATATAATGGTAAATGATACTGTTTTAAATTTTTCAAGTTCTGACTTTATTGCTAGTATATAACATACCGCTGATCTTTTAAATACCGGCTTTGTAGTCTGTGTCCTTCGTAAACACACGTAGTAGCTCCGTAAGTGTAACAATCGTTCTGAGGATTTTCCGTATTGCTAACCACGCGTCCTGGCAACAGAGACAGCACCGTCTGTGTGCTTTTTGTAGACAGCACGTAAGAGATTTTGCTTTTTATTCAGTCGGAATATCTCTGCCTTTTAAATGAAGGATTTGAACCATGTACAGCTAATGCCGTTGTCAATACGCTTAGGCTTAAACCTACCGTCTTACCGCTCGTGTTCTATTTGTCTCTTCTGGTTATTGTTTCTTTTTTCTCCTGTTCTCCTTTTGTTAACACTCTGTTAGTCATGAATTTAGCTTCGCTCGTGTCTTATTAGCTTAGGGCTCTTTTAACCTTTTTTGACGTTTCTCTAGAATTTACAATAGTCATCTTCTAAGGTCCGTACCGAATTCCGTGGGTGTCCGAGACAGACCCTCCACTCTGGCTGGAACCCAGCTGTGTCCTAGCTCCTTGTCACCTCTGGGACCCATCCAGCGAATAGAATAGCCCCCTCGTCTTCTTTGCGTGGCTTTGTGAAGCTTCACAACTTGGTACCGGTCGTATAGTGGGGGGCTCCCATGCGCATACTGGGACGCCGGCCGCATGCTCCCTGTGTTCTGGGACCCGCCATGCAACATTCAGCGGCCTCAGCCTTCCCACACTTGGATTCCTGTCGGTGTGGCACACGAGCCTGACGCACCCTGCTGGGGTGTCCCCTCCCCGCACCCCAAAACGCCAGACGTTTCAGGCCCCCGGCCAAACACGTTACCGCTGACAGGTGGCAGGGTCATTGGCCCTCATGTTCCCACGGCATACACGACCCCTGGACTTCTAGGCTGGGACTGGGACGGAGTCTCCTCCTGGGACCAGATACATCAAATCCAGCAATAATTACGCCCATGTCCTCGTTTCAAAGAAGGTTGCCATCATTTTCTTCCCAGGGAAAGATTTAAGGGTATGGTCGGCAAAAGCAAATTTCAGAGCTCTTATACTTGTTCCTACGTGCGTGACCAAAAAATAAAAAAATAAAAAAAATAAAAATAGAAATAGTGTTTCGCATGTAAGAGAAACTCAGTTCATGTTTGCTGAACTCAGTCTGGTTAGGACGTGTGATGTCGCCCCACCTGTGCTAATCACAGCTTCCGGCAAAGTGACCCGGCTTCGCTGACCAGTTCTTCCTTGGATTTTCACCTACACGAGCAGCAAGCAGTGGCTGCCTGTTCCTGCTAGCCTCTGCGCGGTGTCCTTGTTCCCCGGTGGGTGTCCCAGATGCTCCCACCATTCGAAGACTCATTGCTCTCACTGGACTCACTCTGTCAGAATAATCAACGTGACGCCTTCTTCCTGGCCGCCTCCGGGGTGGGGCTGTACCCCGGAAACGTCTCATGCCGTCTCGGGCACCCCTTAGGGCTGCTGTCGTGACATGCTTGTGACCAGCCTGCTATGTCTCATCTCTGTGGTCGCCTGCCACACCAGCATGTGGTGCTGTCGTCTCTGTGATTAGGCGTGTCACTCAGCTGGGCACCGCTGCACCTGCTGAAAACCATCAGTGCTGTTCCCAGTACTGTCTCCCTGTGTTCACTGCAAGCTTGTCGTGCAGCGCGGCACAACCCGGCTACACCCTCGGCTCAGAGTCTTCAACGGGCTCCGATCCAGGTGCCGAAGCTGGGGCGATCGGAGAATCCCGTTCCTTGTCGGCCGGTGTCCGAGGGCCATCCACACTCCTGGCCACGCGGGCCCCTCAGCGCTTGTGTAAACATGGGGTGGGGAGGCTCCTGCGTGCTCTTGGAGCTGTGCCTGCAGAGACTTTGGGGAAGCGAAGGCAGCCAGTGGACCTTGTCCCGGGGGGCGACGGTCCCAGCCCTGCCCAGCTCCTGATTTGTAGAAGTACGAGCACAGGGCCCCGCCTTCCAGGGGCTCTTGGCAGGAAAAGGAAGGACAGGCAGTGCCAGCGCAGCCAGGACGCTGGCCGGTGACGGCCCTTGATCTCAGCCGTCCGCAGAACCAAACGATGGCGCTTGGTGCCAGCGCTTGCATTGGGCAGTCGTGCTCCTGAGGGTGAAAGTCGGACCCCGGGGGACCAGGGGGTTGACTGCGAATGGCACAGGAGGGGCCTGGAGCACGCTGGTGGCTCAGACGGGCCCGTGCGGTCTCCATTTCATCGCCTCCGGCTTTGCACTAAGTGGGTGACGCGCTGTTGGCGCTGGGGGTCAGAGGCGATCATCTGAGGGTGGGTAACCGCTGTCATTGTCCTTATTGCCACCAGCTCTACCGTTCTGGTTACACAGTGTGTACCGAACGCTCGCCGTGTGTTTTAAGTCCTTCACGTGCATTATCCCCTTTAAATCCTCGACAACTGGCCCTACGCGCTGCTCCTCAGTCGGGGTCACTTTGCCCGTCTTCCCAAGTCCTGATGGGCGGCGGGCACGGGAGGACAGGACACAAACACGATGGCCCCCAGCAGTGATGCCGTGCGGCTGGCTTTGCGGGAGACCTGCTGCCACCGAAACCTCTGTCCTAGACGAAGCCACCATCGTGCCCAGCATTCGGCAGCTAGAAAGGGAGGCCGAGGGGACACGGGTGACAACGGGGACAGAATTGCGCTTCCGATGGGACACGTCATTCACGCTTCCCCGTCGGTGGCTGCACTGCGCTTAGCGTGTCACACACTGGCCAGGGCGAGGACGGGGCTACGCGAAGACGCGGGACAGCATTCTCGGGCGTGGGGCGTGTTCCTGCGACACGTGAGCCACCACGAGTGGGCTGACGCGGGGCTCGGTAGGAGACGAGGTCGGACACCAGGCGGCCGTCCGGCGGGCTCCGACGGGGCTCGTGCGCTGACGTGCTTCACCCCGTCCTGTCACTGCTTACGGCAGCTCTCGCTGTGAAGGGTTGACGTCAGCACGTCCCGCACGGATCGGGCCCCTTACTCCGCGTCCTGCTGCACCTGAGCCCGTCAAGCTCTCGCTCAGCCGAGCTAGTCGGGGAGACCGCCCCCTCCCCTCCTTTGACTCCTGGGACGTTTACATATTCAAATTAGGTTGAATAATGAATTGATGGGAAATTGGTCAGGCTTCACTCATTCTCTCTGCATTTCTCCTTTAACCAGAGTCGCTGCTGGGGGTGGCCTCCAGGCTCTTCCGCCCCTAAGAGCCTGTCCTTGTACCTATCACACGGGACGGACGTCTCTACAGCCGGGACGATCGTGCCGCCTTCATTTACGTGGCCCATTCCCACGCACGAGCTCTGTAGTGAAGTCTGCGTGTCGCTGCGTTCTCGAGGCTCACCACACAGTCCCGAGAGTGGCCAAGGCTGGAAACCTGATGAGGACCGTCATTGTGTCGTCACTGTGGTTTCAGTGGCCCAGGTGTTCACCTTCTGGGCTCGTCTTATCGCAGAAGACTTGCGAAGGTCACTCTCGTTAATCCTACCACCCTGGACGTGGAACGGCCTTGGGCAGGGGACTTGGACTCCATCTGGCCAACGAGAGGAGAGGAACGGGTGTGGGGGGCTCCTAAAAGAGTTCCCCTCCCTCTAATCGTTAAGGGTGTGGCTCTGGGCAAAGATATGCTAATCGCCAACTTCTGCTTCTGTAATCTGCTTGCTTGTTTGATGTTAAACCAGGGTATGGTTCTAGGCTTTATAAACTGCCTCTTTTGGGAGCTCGGGGCTGATCTCTAACCCTGCGTGGTAGAGTCGGCTGCCGGCCGGCTAATAGAGGCTCATAATTCATCTCAATTGGCTCTGTGGGTCTTAGAATCGTTCGCGCCACAACATAATTTCCTTCTGAAAAGGGAATTTTAAACACAGGCGGCCGCTCTGCTCAGCTGCGTGTGTCCTGCCGTGATGCGATGTTGCATCGCTGTCCCAAGCTCACCCACCCACGGACGATGCCGACACACGGGAGAAGGGGGAGCCAAGGGCATGGTGGAGGAGGGGCGGACGTCCGTGGGTGACACCCAGAGCTGGCCCTTCCTCGGGACTTCTGCTCGTGGAGGTAACACGTTTCTGTGGGGTTAGAGCCAGTCTGAGACAGCTTTTCTTGACCGGGTTGTGCCCTTACGAGAGCAGCCACCAGAGGTGACAGTTTTCTCTTCAGTGTGCCCGGAGGGCCTTGCTTCCTCCTTCCCTCGGCTCGGGCTGCCTTGGGGACACATTCTGTTGATGAGACAGAAGCCAGTCCACAACACGAGGTAGCGGGTTCCACTTAGTTCCGTGGGCTATGAACGTCGACAGACGCTGCTATCGAAACTGCAGAGCTGTCCCCCTAAAGGTCTGTGTCCCTCCCCACATTCCTCCCAGGGCCCCAACAGCACCTGGATCTCCCGCCCTGCTCCCCTCCCTGCCCCTCCAACGTTCCATGCCTTCCAAAGCAACAGTGGTTCTGACCTTTGACCCACACAGCCCCCCAGCCCCCGACTCCCCGCCGTTCATACAGAACCCAACGCTCCAACGATCACCCACCCTCGTGGAGAACTCATGACAGGAGGCGGGTCACTTTCCAGGGACGAACGCGGCTGGCATCGCATTTTATTTTTTTAAACCAGGTCCGCATGCCCTTTGCTGAGCAAATATTTGGTGTCCTCTGCACTCTTACAGTCACTGCTGGTGGCTGTAGTGACCTCACCTTTAGAAACAATAGGTTAAGGATAAGACATGGTACGTGCTAACCGCCATGTCTCACTTCTAGTTAGTTATCTGCTAAAAATTTATTAACTAAAGGGATTTACTGGCTGGATCACTGCCTATAGGTACAAAATATTTTAACAATGATGCATTCTGCTTCTGTACCCCTGCTTGCTTACCCACCTCTTAGTTATCAGTTAATGAATGGAGGAGATATAGTCTTTTGTGTAAAGATTAAGGATGTGGGGGATGGAATCGAGGGCTTAAAACCTTTGTGCCCCTGCGTCTCGGGGCTGCTCC
>NW_011888956.1:116329-122588 GCF_000151845.1 Pteropus vampyrus
AGGGTCCGTCCCAGCGGGGCTCAAGGGCGGCTGGCTGTGTCTTCTTTACCCGAATCCAGTCACCAGGGGAGTGGCTATGAGGTTTACGTGACTGTCCAGGGCTCTCCCGAGTGGCGGAGATTAAGTGTTGAATCTCCTTCCTTGCCGAGTGTAGTGCCTGTAAGGACTTAAGTAGTGAGAAATTGTGAATTTCAGTCGCCACTTTTACCCCTATCTTGGGCAGAAGAGGCGGCGGTCTCCCAAACGTGATTTCATAGGGGGTGAGGCCTTGGAGGTAAGGGGTACATCTCACCCTCAGAAGGGCAAAGGGGAGGAGGCTCATCCACTTCTCGCCAGTTTCAAGTTTAAATTTGGTTCAAGTTTCTTTTAAAGTCCTGTTCATTCTTTCTACCTGGCCTGAACTCTGAGGTCTATATATACAGTGTAGTTTCCAATTAATGCCTAATATTCTGGCTAAGGTTTTGTTGTGACCGGAATAACCAGACTCAACCTGAGTGCTTTGATTACAGAGGCAGTTTATCAGCCGGCGGCTGTCCTTCCAAAGGAGCAGCCCCGAAGTGCCAAGATACAAGGTTTTTAAGCCCTAAATCCTATTCCTCATTCTGCCTTAAACGCAAAGGTCCATCTTTCTCCTCTTCACTACCTGTCAGCCCACTGGTCAGGTGTGCGAGCGGGGGTACAGAAGCAGAAAGCTTGTTGTTAGAATGTTATGTTCCCATGGGCAATAGCCAGTGTTCTTATGGGCGATGGCCAAACAGTAATTTTCAGCTTATATACAATTGATTATTTTTCATGCCACGTGAACAAGCAGGGTTACACAGGCTAAAATTGGCAGTTAGCGTATGAGCTCATTATTACAAGTTTCGTGATTAACAGAGTGCGGTTAGGGGTTCCAGAAACTAGGCCTAAGGTACAGGCTTCCTTTGTCCAGTTTCAGTTTTTAATTATCCTTTAACCCTTTCACATTTCAGCAGGCCATTACGGTTTGACTTGTTTTGGTGATGAATGCCGGGCCATTGTCGGCCCCCAGTGCTAATGGCAAGCCGAATCAGGGTACTATTTCTGATACTAATTTCTTAGCTACTACCTGAGCAGTTTCTCTCCTAGTTGCTAAGGCTTCAGCCCATCCTGAGTAGGTGTCGATGAACATGAGTAGATACTTAAATCCAAAAGTCCCAGGGCTTACTTCTGTAAAGTCTAATTCCCAGTGTTCCCCCGGGGCTTGGCCCCTGAGTCTTGATCCAATTTGCACTTCAACAGGAGGCCCAGGGTTAACTTGGGCGCAAATATGACATCTTGCTGTTACCTCTTTGGAAGTTTTGTGTAGTCCTGGGATATAATAGTCTCTTTTCAAAAGTTCAATCAACTTCGTTCCTCCTAGGTGGGTGCTCTGATGGACCAGTGAGATTAGTTCCCGACCTAAGGCACTAGATCCTAGGGTGCGTCCATCCCGGAGGCGAATCTACCCAGTGGGTCCTTTTACCCGCTTTCGCTTACTGCACAATTCAAGTTCACTCGGAGCTTCCCGAGGAGGCCGCTTATAAGGTTTTTTTACTACATCTTTGAATGAACAGATCACAAGAAGCAGAAGTTAGTCGTTAACTCTTTGTACACAGATAAATGCATTCAGGGGAACTCCCAGCAAACAGGGCCTAATGGATAGTTTTATCATCTTTTCCTTGGAATGTTGCGATTCTCCCTGGGGCTGGTGCCCGGGGACATCACCTCCCTGTCACTGAGTTACTGCTCTCCCTAAGGGTCGGCGCCTGGAGATACCTCATCCCTGAAACGGGAGAATTTCCACTTTTACAGTCTTAGCCCACCTCCCTGCAGGCAACGTGATTAAACCCTTGCGGCCGCACGCAGCCTAAGTGACCTCGAAGCCCAGATGCCTCTTTGGGGGCAGAAGACAGAAGGGAACGGTGGGAGGCCCGAGGGATGGGGGGCAGGGGACAGGGGGCAGGCGAGCCATGCCCCCTCGGAGCGCAGGGAGGGAACCCACACAGAGGTCCCTGGACCACACGCCGTTGTCGTTGTCGTCCGAAGCCCGTCGGGTGTCAGGAACCCAGCGGGGCCCCGGGCAGGCTGACGCTCCGGCCTGCTGCCATCTGGCTTGGGGCACACGGGGACATTTCAGCTAGAATACCAGGAAGCATGGCACCTGTAGACACGCAGCTACCTGTGCCTCCGCCCAACCTCAGAATCTGGGCATGCAGTGGTGGGCATGGCCCAGCCGAGGATGACACGCCGGCGGACGCGTCTGGGAATGACAGCTCTTGCCCACTCCCCTCGTGACTGCTGGGAGAGCCAGTGTGGCATAGGCAGATCCCTGAGACCTCTACTTAGTCCCCAACAGAGTCTTGTGAAGCCTTGGGGACCCCCGACAAGCCTCTGTCCCCACCGACCACAACCCATCGTCACAGACTCAGCGGGGAGGAGAAAGAGGAGGCGGGCGAGGGGCCTCTGCAGAGGTCGGCACTAGCGGCTGACCATCGAAGGGACGCTTTTCCTCGCCGTCGCTGTGCTTGATTCAGACTGTGGCGTCCACGGTTTGCATCCCATAAACGACAGCCTTTTCATATCCATTTCAGGACAGTCAACGTTCTGCCACTGGACGTACTGCCTGGATCGATTCTGAATCTGCAGATCAGACTCAGACCTGCTCCTGGAAAACAGGTACGTGGCCCGTTTCACATCTCGAGAAGGGTTTGTATTTGCGTTGAGAAATGAGTGTTTCTTTTCTCTCAAATACTTAAAACCGTGCTCGGATGCTTCCTCTCTGATTCCAACCCGTACGAGGTCTGCAACTTTAACTGTGGCTTAGGAGAGAGGTCAGCAGGCCGTGGTGGCAGCCCACTGCGACCTGGCTGGCTGGTCTCCCAGAGCAAACATCGAAAGGCCAGGGAGCATGCAAAAATCACGCCAACTATCTCTGCTTTGGACAACTATCTCTGCTTTGACCTGTGCTTTTCCACATCCACGGCTGGACGTGTCCGCACACCCACGTCGACGTGAGCGCCCGGAGCTTTGCACCCGGAGCTTTGCACCCAGAGCTTTGAACCCGGAAACCATGCTCCGATGGCAGGCTTTCCCCCTGTGGCGCTGAGGGGCCGGTTCCGGTGACAGGTGACCAGCCGTGAGCTCGCACACACTCCTCCCTTGTCCCGAGCGCGTTCTCATCCATCGCCTCTGAAATTTGGTTCACTTACTGGATTTATTTAATTTTGTTACATATAAAGAAAAATTATAAACGTATAACTTTAAATAAACACATACACGATCATGTCTTCAGCTGAAATCTTTCTTTTTGCTTGGCTGTACCTCCAAGCCCTCTTCTCCACTAGACCCTTTTCCGCAACCCTCATAATAAGGGGTGAAATGTTGACAGCTTAGCAAGCGCCTTCCAAATTTTCTTCATGCTCGTCTTATACATATGTGACCTGTGGAAGGTGTAGTCATGGCTAGTAAAACCGGACCTTGATACAGCAGCCCCCTTATCCGCAGTTTTGCCTTCCACGGTTTCGGTTCCCCACAGTCAACCGCGGTCTGAGAGTATTACGTGGGAAATCCCAGAGGTAAACGCCGTTCTGAGCAGCGTGACGAGACCCCGCCGTCCTGCTCCGTCCCGCCCCGGGCGTGGACCCCCTTCGTCCAGCGTCTCCTCCTGGCCGCACCTCACCGTGTGGGCGCTCCATCTCTCAGTCATCACAAGGAAGGGGAGCTCAGGACAGTAAGGGACTGAGGCGGAGAGAGACCACGTCCCATAACTTCTGTGACAGCCTATTATTACAACTGTTCTATTTAATGGTCAGTCACTGTCGTTAAGCGCTCATTGTCCTAACTTCTGAATGAAACTTTATCGTAGGCACATACGTATGGGACAAACTTACAGGACCTCCAAGGTTCCATGCCACCCACGACTTCGGGCATCCCCTGGGGGTCTTTGAAGGTGTCCCCGCGGGTAGGGGGACAGCTGTACACACCTTCCTGTTTGGCACGTAGACACCCCAAGTGCGCTAGTGTAGCAAACACCACCGGGAGCGAATGCGCCACGATCATCTTGTGATTTCCCTGTGGTCACTCGGTCCCCAGCATTGTTTAACTACCCCAACGTGTGCCATGTTGCAGGAGCTTTAATTTCTGTGGAATCAGGACTTAGAGGTTAAAGGGTTTATGAAGCTTTTGTTTCAAGTGTTGCCGCCAGATTGCTTTGCAAATTCAGCTTCACGTATCTAGCCGCAATCTGTCAGATTGCTTTCTTACTCACAATACAAAACGTGACTCATTGAAATTTTCGCCCATCGGGGTGCTAAAATCTGAAATCTCTTTGTTACTCTAATTTGCTTTTTCCTAATGATGAGTGCATCTAAGCACCTCGTACTGTGCCCGTGGCCGTTTGGGTTTTTCTTCTGTGTCATGTCTCCGCAAAATTGTAGTCCAATTTTTATAACTGATTTGTCTTTTCCTTGTCAATTTTTACGAACTCTTTTAGGGTATAAATATCAGCTCCCTTTCATCTGATTTTTTAAGCAGTCTCCCAATTTATCATTTGCCTATTAACTCTGTTAACTCTTTGCATGCAAAAGCTTTAATAGTACACTGTGCCAGTTATAGAATTGAACATGTTTATTTATTCTTTCGTAGCATTCGATAAATGATTTAACAAGGTCTTCTCTCACTTTCAGCTTTTTTTTTTTTTTCATCTGGCAGACTCTTTATCTCCCGTTTGCTTCTCAGCGATAGCCTGGCCGGGTACAGTCACCTTGGTCGCAGGTCCTTGCTCTTCATCACTGGATACTTCGTGCCGGTCGCTCGGGCCTGCGGGGTTTCTGCGGAGGAATCAGCTGACCGTCTTAGGGGAGTGCCCCTGCGGGTAACTAACTGCCCTTCTCTTGCTTGGAAGGTTCCCTCTTGGTCTTTGACCTTGGGCATTCTAATGATGTGTTCTGCTGAGGGCTTCTTGTTCATCTCGTGGGGGGCTCTGTGCTCCCTGGGCTGTGTGTCTGTTTCCTTCACCGGGTAAGGGAAGTTTTCCGTCCTTATTTCTTCAAATAGGTTTTCAATTCCTTGCTCTCTCTCTATTCCTCCTGGTAACCCTATGATAGTAAATGTTGTTATATTTGATGTTGTCCCAGAGGCCCCTTAAACTATCAATTTTTTGGATACTTTTTTCTTGTTGCTGTTGACTGGGTGTTTTCTTCTACCTTGTCTTCCAAATCACTGATTCGATCCTCTGCTTCATCCGGTCTATTGATTCCCTGTCATGGACTCTTCAGTTGTAGTCTTCATTTCTGACTGGTTCCCTTTTAAATTTTCCATCTCCACTTTATGTTTTCTGTCTCTTTGTTAAAGTTCTCACCGAGTTCATCCGTTCTTTTCTAAGTTTGTCGAGCATCCTTATAACTAGCGTTTTAAACTCCGCATCTGGTAGATCGCCTGTCTGCAAAGCCAGCGGCTGGAGGGAGCGGGGAATGGGGAGTTGTTTCTAACGAGTATGAGGTTTCTTTAGGGATGATGAGAATGCTCTACGGTAGTCTAGTGGAAATGATTCTATGAGTATACGAAAAGCCATCGACTCGCATAATTTAAAAGCGGTGATTTCATGGTATTTGACTCATATTTCATTCAAGCTGCTAAAAATAGCAACTGTACTGTTTTCTTCCCTGTGCAGATTTCTCTCAGTAAAGAAAATTGGTTTGTTTAGCCAGAAGGGTGAACGAAGATGAGTCTAGGAAGACACCTCAGCATGAAGCTGAACGACGGACACTTCATGCCCGTACTGGGGTTTGGCACCTCCGCTGCAACTAAGGTGATCACGGCGGCCTTGGGGACTCAGGAGACAGGCGGGGTCCCGATCGGAGCCAGTCACCGTGCGGATCTGAAAGATCCAATGGGCCTCCCTTTCCTCATTTGTAAGATGTGTTACGATGTGTAGGATTTCTCCCCGGGTTAGGTGATTTTTGTGCAGTAAGTCAATACTTTTCAATCTGAATAGGTGTAAACACCCAGGGATCTTGTTAGAAATGCAGATTTGGGGACCCCGCCTGCAAAGGTTCTGACCTCGTAAGTCCGGGAGAAGGTGCCAATGCCCACGTCCCAGCGAGCTCCCAAGGGTCCTGCTGCTGCTCCGAGCACCACACCTGGAGTGGCCAGATCAAGGGACAGGGAAGGGGGTCACCACTCAGCGGTTCAGGGGCGAGCAGGTCCGTGTCTGTCACTCTACCCTGCTGTCCGGTCAGAGCCACTTCACATAGAGTGG
>NW_011888956.1:124385-137978 GCF_000151845.1 Pteropus vampyrus
TGTGTGACCTTGGACTTAGGCCCACCAAACCTCAGGCTGTGAAATGCAGATAGTATTTACATCACAGGATTTTCAGGAGCGTTACATGAAAAGTACGTATAGAACTTTTTAAAAAGCATTTAATATATTTTAAATGCTAAAAAATTCATATATTTTAAAAGCTGTTATTAGATAGCCGTCATTATCATATTTTTTAAAATTCAGGAATAGATTTGGCTTTTCCAACTCGGACATGCTCAAGTTTTGACACAGTGACTTAATCTTTTCTTAGCTATGGTATGAGGTAATGCCATTTAGTTTTTGGAAACTAATAACCGGTTTTAGCTCTTTAATAGTCTATATATTTGACCTTGTGAAATTTCTTAACTGAAAAAAGTTTTTTAACCTCTCTGAGCTTTAGCCGTCGTATCTCAACCTATCACCTGGTCAATAAATATTTATTTCTCCTTCCTATGAAGGACAAATAGTAATCTCACAAAATCGATGAAGAACTCACGAGCTTCACGGGGTGGTTCGTCACTGGCCATCGACTCTCAGCGGGTTATGGTTGTTGATGGTTATTTGCTATTTTAATTCAATCTCTCCTAGGGAGTCATGAAGAAATAATCCCACTTTTGATTGTTGCAGCTGTGGAGCACCTGTCTTCGTCCAGAATTTGTCCAAACCAACCTGGAAAGGTCCCTGAAGAAACTTCAGCTGAGCTATGTGGATCTTTACCTTATTCATTTTCCAGTAGCTTTGAAGGTTAGCAGAAATCGTTTTACTCTGGTTATCGATTGAAGAATCGAAGCTGAAAACAGAGGGGATATAGTTTGTGGAAACGAGAAGAAACACAGACGATGCTTTGAGGTCCCCCCCTTTTTTGTGACCACCCCCATCTGAGTTTGCTGTTCCAGCCCCCCAATGGCGAGAGTTCTCCGGTCTCGACCTCAGTCCTGTATCTCCCAGGCCCTGTGCTCCTGGACCTCAACCTTGTATGTGGGGACCGTCCCCATGTGGCCAGTTGAGGTCGAGGACATTTCAAGAGGGGGAGACAGCCCTGAGCTGCCGACAAGTCGCTCCCTCGTGTGACCTCATCCAGGAGGGAAGCGGGTAGGAGTCCAGGACCAAAGGGCTTGCCAAACCCTGGCTGCCTCCCGAGCTCCCCCGGGGTGGTGTCCTGGGTGTCCTAAGTTGTCCTCGGCACAAACGGTATTTATTAAAGCTTCAGAGTTAAAAAACAAATTTCTAGACCACGTCTTCGCTACACACGGTTCTTTCCCAAGAATGAGGATAGGCTGTCGCATCAGCCTCAAGGTCTACGGGCTCCGAGCAGCTTCTTCCCTATGTTCCAGTTTGGGGAAGAGAAACTTCCGAAGGACACACAGGGCAGAGTCATGTTTGACCGGGTGGACCTGTGTGCCACGTGGGAGGTGAGAGCAGCCTCGGGCGTGGGGCCGGTGTGGGGTGGGAGCGGAGCCCGTCCGGTTCCGCCGCCCGCGCAGACTCTGGCGCGTCCCTCCCGTCCCTCTGCCAGGGTATCTGAAGTCACCCATTGAATTCAGTAAACACTGGCTGACGACTTCCAAGTAGAGAGGCGACATCGGCCGATGCGGCCGCGATCTCTGCCCCCGGAGGTCGGCGCCGTGAGGGTGCCAGGGTGTGGGGGGCGGCGCTCGGGCGCAGGGAGGCGATGGAGGATCGCCCCCGCCCGGCCACGCTTCCCCGGGCGCTCGGCCGGCTCCTCTGGCCCTGGCCTGGCCTGGCCACTCGATTCTTATCCTCTCGCCCACCTTTTCCATCTCTTTACTTTTCATTCTCCTCCCACCAGGGCGACCCCCCGTCTCGTGTACGGCCACCTGTGCCTTTCGAGACTTCCTCTCCCTGCACCTCACAGTGTCTCCCGCTCCCAGCCCCCAGGCTCCCCGCACCCCACTCGTGACCCCTCACAGCTGCCTCCTCCCCAGGCCATGGAGAACTGCAAGGAGGCGGGTCTCACCAGGTCCATCGGGGTGTCCAACTTCAACCGCAGGCAGCTGGAGCTGATCATTAACAAGCCCGGGCTCCAGTACAAGCCCGTCTGCAACCAGGTGAGCCCGACGCCCGCCCGGCCCGGCCCGGCCCGGCCCGCCCCTCTCCTCCCTCTCCCCCTCTCTCTCCTCTCTCCCTGTCTCCTCCCTCCCCTGCCCACCCCTTCCTCTCCCCCTCCCCTCCCACTACCCTCACCTCCTCTCCCCCTCCCTCCCCTCGCCTTTCCCCCTCCCCCTCCCATTTTCCCTCACCTTTGTGCGAGGCCCCTGCCCGCCCCCCCCCCCACATGTGGTGCCTCCGGCATCAGCTGCTTCGGTAGAACAGACAGCGTAGGGAGCATCTCAGGGGCGGGGGGTGGGGTGGGGTGGGGGGTGAGGACAGCCTGCTAGGGGTTCGGAGCTGGCCGACCACTGGCTTCTCTCCCTCGTGGAAGGCTGGTGGCTTTGGGGCATGCGTGCATGAAAGGGGGTGGCTAGTGTACCTTGAGTTTTAACATCTCTCGAGTTCTGTGTCATCGTGCCTCTCAATAGCAAAAAATCACTCTCGGATGTTGTGAATGAACCCAGTACCGTTGAACCGTACACTTAAAAACGGTTAAAACGGTGAGTTTATGTCAAGCGTGTTTTACCGCCGTACAGATTATTTTTCGATTAAGAGGGCCGCTTCAGGGAGAGGCACACGCCCCTCGTGTGGGCGCCGAGGTTCCCGGCCACGAGCTCTGCTTCTCTCCCCTTTTAAACTCCCTCCGTGCGGACTCAGAGGGTGACAGTCAATCCGTGTGTTAAGTATCAGTAAGGCTTTTTTCCCCTTATTTCCAGATGAAAGGGTCAAGAGAGGTCTAGAAGGGTGTGCTCGGCGTCCCCTGGGAGGCTTACCTCTGCCTCTGAGGCCGCCCATTAGGGAGAAGAAAGCAGGTGCTTTCACAGGGGGCCTTGCCGAGAAGCTGGACATCCCCTGGGCTGCAAAGGGAAAGAGTTTGGCCAGGTCGAGGCTGCTGGCTGTGGGGCAGGGCAGGGTGACACGTGGGGCAGGCCCAAGGACAGTGGGGGGACTGAGCTAGGTGGCCCTGTCCTCTGAGCCTGTCTCCCACGATGGAGCATTGAGATCTCTGGGTAGGGCCAGCGAGAAGCCTCTGAGAGCTCCGCATGGGTGACAGTCAGGTGTTGACCCTCGTAGCTGGTGGCTGATATTCCTAAGCGCCTCTGACAGTGTCCCGTGCAGCACTGTGCGCTCCCGGGAAACGGGACGTTGCTGTTCCCATAATCTCATCCGTCTGCTTGGTGCTCCGAAGGTGGAATGTCACCCGTACCTCAACCAGAGCAAGCTGCTGAACTTCTGCAAGTCCAAGGACATCGTCCTGGTCGCCTTTGGCGCCCTGGGCTTCGACATGGAGAAGGAGTGGTAATGGGCTCTGTGAGGTCACTCTCACCGTCCATGTGGTACCCACGGGGGTCTTTCCTTAGCTGTCCAGGGGGCGTGAGAACAGGCACTAGGAATAGTTCATCTTTGTCAGCCCTTCCCCAGCCTGCATCGTAGACACTCAACGAAACATTACCGAATCGTAATATTACTGATTAAAATGCTCGTGGCACCAGAAGCTTTCGCTCTGACGGATGACAAAGAAAGCCGGAGCCGTGGTTGACACTCGACAGCTGAGTGACGTGAGACCAGTAACTGCTTTCGAACATTTTAGTTCTTTTCTCTCTTCAGGAGGAAGAGAGACATGCAAGCTTTTAGCATTGATGGCAAAGCTGAGAGCTGATTGAAAGCGTTTTTCAGAATGGCAAATTCTTGTAACGTAGCTGGTGCCTGAGTATGATGGGAGTTATTATTGGGTCTTCGTTTAGACAGCAATTTTGTCGTCTTGTTCAATCTTTTACTGAATTTCTCAGAAATGTTTCAGACGGAAGCGGTCCCCGAGTTTCCCTTTCTGCCTTTCTCTTGCCCTTTGCATTTACCAAAAGAAGCAAAACCAGACCTCGAGACAGCCAAAGGGTAATAAGGAAGATTCTAGAGCATTAGCACTCCCCACCCCCAGCCTGGGCCGGCGGCCCCCACTAGAATGGACGTGCAGCCTCAGACACATCTCTGCCCCCCTCCCAGGATAAGCAAGAACCTCCCGGGTCTCCTGCAGGACCCCGTAATCAAGGCCATCGCTGACAAGCACGGGCGGACCCCAGCCCAGGTGGCGCTGCGGTACCAGCTGCAGCGGGGGCTGGTGGTCTTGGCCAAGAGCTTCAACGAGAAGAGAATGCGGGAGAATCTCCAGGTGCACAGTAGGGCCGTGGGCAGCAGGGGTTGGCAGGGGCCCGCGCGTCCCCTGGGGCGGGCCGTTGGTGTGTCGGGGGCAAAGCGCGTCCCCTTGCACGCTCTGTGCACGCGGAGCGCTGTGTTTAACTCGTCCACCCTCCCCCTGCTGCAGGGGAGGGGGCGTGGGGTGGAGAGAGCAGCAAAACAGGGTCCGGCTGGGGTCTCAGGGGCCCTGGTAAGTCATCCCTCGATTCCTTCAGCTGCGAAATGAAGGACTCGGATGAGAGGTAGGCTCAGCTGTTCCTAGGGTTCCTTAGCCACAGCCACCGACCGCGGAATCGCAGCCTCCGCGGTCTGAACGCACAGACTCCCAGGACGTTTGCCTGGGAGGGACCCCCGGGGTCCTGCCCGCTGTCTCGAGAAGCCGCATAAAGCCTCACGCCCATCTGCCCGTCCGTGTCTGGCAGGTGAGACATCGATCTTCTCTCGTTTCTGACAGGTTTTTGATTTCCAGTTGACAGCGGAGGATATGGAAACTCTTGACGGCCTCGATAGGAACATTCGCTATTTGCAGGAAACAGAGTGAGTGAGGGGCTTGTCCCTCTGCAGCCGCGCGGGTGGGGGCGGGAGGAGCTTTGGAACTGCTTTATGGAGTCGAGGAGACTCCCCTGAAAGATAATACTAGTGAACAAATTGCAATTAGATCGCTATCTGACCTGGTGCTCATTTTTCTTTTTCTTTTCACATCTAATAAGTTCATTGTGTACGACTTTTTTTCTTCAGAAAGAAAAATAGGTTAAAATATTTAAACCAATGAATTATTTTTTAGATACTGCTGCCCTCCCTGCTTTAATTTGCTGAGGCCTAAGTCTGGACTAGAGATAGGCCTCGCGCGCTCAGCCCCGCCTGGATGGCTAAGAAGCATCTCGAACACCTCGCCAGCCATGGTGTCTGTAGCCCCCCAAGTAGGCTCACAGTAGCCCCGGGTCCTAGACACTTTGTTCTCCTGGCCTCTGTGCTTTGGCCAGCGGGTTACACAGTAAACCCAGTCGTGGACTTTGCCTCCTGATAGCTGTTCCTCACATGACCTAAGGTCTGCTTCCCGCCACGTCTCGCCTCCATGTCCTACCGCTGTCCCCTCTGACTCCAGCGCAGCCCCAAGGCCGCCCGCTGTCCCTCGCGAAGCCAGGCTCTCTGCTCCTGTCATCGTCACACCATCTGGAAATGCCCAGCGCTTCCTTTCCCTCGGCCTTGACTCATTTTTCTCTTGGTTCATATTCCTAATTAACACGCCATAGAGCTCACTCGCCTTTGGTGTATTTTCCATTTACTACAGAATGTTAGATTTCTAGGGCAGGGTTTTAAAAAAGTGACTCTTTCCTTGAGTAATCAATGAATATTGGTTGAATGAATAACAAAATGGTAGCTGGGAAGAAAGGAGAGAGAGTAGAGGAGCAGGTAGTAATCCTTAATAATTAATATCAGTAATCTTACTTAATAATAATCATTCGGCAAGCTAGCATTTTCTATCTCAAAAATGATTATATTGGAGTTTACGCTCCTTGCCGAAAAAGGATCTGTTGAAGTGACTTATATTATAATCACTTATCCATCTCCGGGTCTAATATATAACGTTTCATTCAGTAGAGGCATAGATAAATGATTTCTGAGTGCCTGAAAACATTCAATAGCGGTGACGTTTTTATCACCTTCCTCATCATCACCGTGAGATATTTGTTAACTTTATATATTAAACCAGGTTGGCATTGGCATTTAAAAGAGGCAGAATTCATTTCTGCCGCGTTGGGAGTTTAAAAGACCAACAGAAATAGTGTATCTCCGTAAGCTGCAAAATTAGACTATATCGGTTTATTTTCATGTCGGTGCCCAAGTGCTTGTAAGCGCATCTATTTTTTACAATGTATTACAGTAAAACGCCACAGTAACTAGTTCGGTTTGTACTAAGAGAAAATTACATTAATTTTCATGCTTAAGTCACTTTAAAAGAAACCCTTTACCCAGCCCAGAAACAGTCACTTGACCGAGACCCCCTCTCTTTCAGCTTCCGCGATGATCCGAATTATCCGTTTTTTGATGAATATTAACGACAGCATCTGTGGGCGCTCCCGTTGTTTATTTCGGTTGATTATTGGAGACATCGGGAGGATGAGAAGGTATTTGGCTTCCTCCATGCCCAGTTGGTCGCAGTACGGCTGGAGTCCCAGGATCAAGAAATAAAAGATTCTAAACCCAGTCTTTTCCCCACAAAGTAAATAAAGATATATTCAATCAACCCAACCAACCGCTGCTTTGGGTTTCTTGTTCTCTTCTTCTGCTTTTCCCCCCGTGTCCCTGGGGTCGAAATGCTGACATCCCGGGACGTGATCACAGGGGATGTGATCTCTCAGAACAGGTCATCATTTACCGCACTTTCAAATTTTCAAAGTCCACTTTTTCACTTGTCTGTAGTTCTTACATTTTTCCCCTTTTTCTACGAATTTACCACACTATAAAATCTTATCAGACCTTTTAAAGGGATCTGAAACTTAATACAAAATACCCCAAATGTCCAGATTTCAATAAAAAATTATAATACCAAGAACGGGAAGGTATCGAGCTGAATGAAAGACAAGCAACAGATGCCTACAGCACGGGGACCCCGGTATCAGAATCATCCGACAAAGATTTTAAAGCAGCCACGAAAAAACTTGTTTCAATAAGCAATTACAAACATGGCTGGAACCAATGAAAACAAAAAGTTTCAACAAAGAAAGTTCAAAGGAATTTCTTCAGGCAGAATGGGGCACAGGAGATGCCGTAGACAGCGAGGCGGAGGGAGCCGGGGGGTGGGGTGCGCGAGATGCTCCCCATGGCTTAAATTCTTTAAGAGAAAACTGAGCATTTCAAGGAAAAATAATAACATTGCATGGTGGATCCCATCTGTAGGGAGAAATAATATAACGAAGGATGGGGAGAGTCACGGGAAGCACCGCTGCGAGGAGCTGATGTCATACACCAGGCGGTGACACCATATGCAAGGCGGTGACACTGTATGCCAGGTGGTGACACCGTACGCCAGGTGGTGACACTGTACTCCAGGCCGTGACACTGTACACCAGGTGATGACACCAGTGCCAGGCGCTGACATCATATGACAGACAGTGATGCCATGCGCCAGGTGGTGACTCCATACGCCAGGTGGCGACACCGTACTCCAGGCGGTGACACCATATGCCAGGTGGCAATACCGTACGCCAGGCGGTGACACCATACTCCAGGTGGTGACACCATATACAAGGCGGTGACACTGTATGCCATGCGGTGACACCAGTGCCAGGCTCTGACGTCATATGGCAGACTGTGACACCATACGCCAGGAAGTGACACCGTACTCCAGGCGGTGACACTGTACGTCAGGTGATGACACCATACGCCAGGTGGTGACACCATACTCCAGGTGGTGACACCATACTCCAGGCAGTAACACTGTATGCAAGGCGGTGACACCATATGCCAGGCAGCGACACCATACACCAGGCGGTGACACTGTACGCCAGGCAGTGACACCGTACTACAAGCAGTGACACTGTATGCCAGGTGATGACACTGTGTGCCAGGCGGTGACACCATGTGCCAGGCAGTGACACCGTACTCCAGGTGGTGACACTGTATGCTAGGTGATGACACCAGTGCCAGGTGGCAGACAGTGACACTATGCACCAAGCGGTGACACCATACACCAGGCAGTGACACCGTATGCCACGCGGTCTCACTTAGCTCCAGAGAAGAATGTGGTCAGTTGAGGTGCAGAGGACCCTTAACCCCTGCCGTGGACAGTCTGGGCTGTCATAAAACAGGTGCGTCTCACCGCCTGCCTCCGCCCGCCCCCTCCGCTGACTACCCGCGGCCCTGATGTCCGCCGGCCACCAGCCTCCTTTCTGGACCTGAAACGCACAGGCCATCTCCTTCCTGGCTCTGTGTGCCTTAATGTCCCGCTGCCCTAGGGTATCCATTCAGGTAGAAGCCGATGCCCCCTGGGACGAGGGCACGCCCTGTCCCCGAGTCACCGGGGACACAAACCAGCTGTGTGACACAGGACGTGCCTTCCCTTGTGGAGCGTGTCTGCAGGCGGGGGTGGGATGTGGGAAGGAAATACAAACCAACCCACCTACCCTCAAAACAGAATTGACTTTGCGAAGATGACCTTGGCCTTCAGAGCTGTGGTGAATCTGAACACTAGTCGGTCTCTGGCGCCCCCTGTTGGCGAGTTTAGCCAATAGCTTTCCTGATTGTGCTACTCGCTCAGAGTGACCGAAATTGGGGCCACCTGCGCTGGTTCCCACGGGGGAGGAAGGAGGTAACGCTGTGCCTTCTTTCAGTTCTCACTGTGTGCACGTGTCCCCTACACGGTGTGTTTAGTGCCAGGGCTTCTCGTTCGTGTGACTCTTGGTGATTTTGCTATTCAAAATGATCCTAGTAAAAAAGCTATTTAAAAATTGGTAAAAACGTTTCTATAAAATATAAAGTGATATAAAAATGGCAGCAACTTTTGGACCAGGGGCCCCGTGGGCACTGCATTCTCTCCAGGCTTATGTGTGTGTGAATGGCAGTCACAGCCTCTCCAGCATGCAGGTGTGAAGTATTTACGGTGCTAAGGAGACAGTGTAACATGTGGGAGTTATTAGATCAGATAGGACGAGAGTGTGATGAGTTAAAATTACGTAGCTTAAAACATACAAAATTAAAGGCTGCATGATATTTACTGATACTGCTTATTAAAACATTAAGTGAGCAGCTAAACGAACTGTATACCCAGTATGTTTGTATTTTTATAAAGGAAATTACAGCCACTTTTACTTTCTTTCATTGAGCTTTTCTCAAATTTCTTCGCTTTCTGAATCAAGCGGAATGACTTCATTAAATAGAAAAATACTGTTATTAATAAAAATCTCTATTAGCCAATCGTGCAGAATTTTTCTTACAGTTAACATACCCAGGGAGCATCTGGCGATCCATTCTTGAAGATGATAAGCATACGGGTAAAGGAATCTACAGCAGCTTCAAACAATGGTCCCAAAAGCCAGGCAGAATGCTGTCTACTGTCCCTAAGAGCAAGTGGCTGTGCTGTGCCTCACGAAGAGACGCGTCAGGTCAGCTTTGCCCAGGGGCGAGTGACAGTGCTATTGGCTGTGAGTTCAGAGCCAATGACAACACCATGCATGCAAAATAGGTGTCTTTAGGCAGAACGCACATAGGGCGAGTTTACGTACGGCTGGCTGACCAAAACGCTGTGACCAGAGGCTCGAAGGTCCCTAAGCCTGTACTTCCCCTGCGCGTCCACTAGTTCTGTGTCTGCAGTGACTTTAGCAGTGGTCCCCAACCTTTGTGGCCCCAGGGACCGCTGCTCCTGTGAGAATCTGATGCCTGAGGATCTGAGGCGGAGCTGAGGCGGTGATGCTGGCGCTGGGAGCGGCTGCAGATACCGATGAAGCTTCGCTCGCTCCTGCTCACCTCCTGCTGTGCGGCCCGGTTCCTAACAGGCCGCGGATTGGTACTGGTCCACAGACTGAGAGTTTAGGGACCCCTGATTTAGAGGACCGAGCCAGCGCAGGTGACCAGGACCTGCGGTGCGTGGGGGTGAGAGCCAGGCTGACACGGGGAGTGGAGACCCAGCCCCCGCCCAGCCTCTGCTGTTACGCAGGCGGGACCAGAGCAGGGAGGCCATGGGCCCCTTCTGGACACTCAGGCAGAGGCCTGTTTTCATGTCGTCGAGGGCTTTTATGACCTCTACACCAAACAGTGACTAGATAAAAGGGGAGTCCTCAGGCAGTGTCACCAGGGCCCTGGGGAAAGGCGAGGGGCCTGGGTGGGTGCCCCTCTCCTGTGAGCCCAGCGGAAGAGTCCAGCGTGTAGGCATTAGAGCAGAGGTTGGGGCTGGACACCCCATGCCCTGGGCTCGGTGGTCTGCACAGATCCTCAGCCACGCGGGCTGCGGCTAAGGGCCCTCGGTCTCCGCTGATGGCTTGCTCGGGGACAGCTGGGGGTCTCCTTCCCACCAGAGCCCGGGGCAAGTGCTCCAGGCTACCCGTGGGATCAGGGAGAGTGTGCTGTTCTCCCACCACGTGCTGGGGGAGCCCTGGACTCCGCCCGGGCCCCTCGCCGCCTGCCTCCTGGCCTCAGAAGCTCGTCCCGCTGCTGCCACCAGCACCCCGTCCCCTCTCCCCACTGAGAAGGTGCACGAGGCTAGAACACGAAGGAAGTTGGGGCGGTGACCTGGAGCATGACAGCAGGCAGCCGGCCTCCCACACTGAAGGCAGGCAGGGCACCCGGCCGGAAATAGGCCAAGACTGCAGACTCAGTCACCACTGGGCGACGAAAGCGTTTCTGGGCTTCTGCTCCTCCCTGGCACCGGTGGGGCTCAGACGCAGCCCGAGATGGGGCGCCAGGCAGACGCCCAGGAGCCACCGACTCCCCATGGACAGCGACCGTGCGGGCAGGAAGCCATACCCATGCACAGGAGACAGCATGCGCAGCTGCCCCGGACATGCCGTGGAGGCAGGGTGTTGACGCTGGCTCCAAAAGCTTTATTGAGCAGGGACATTTTGACATCAGAATTCAGGGCTCGGGGACGGAAGGCTGCTCCCAGCTCACCTGCTTCCCTTCCAGGCACCAGGGGGACAGGGGAGGGGTGAGAGGTGGGGACACAGGGCACAGGTGGGTGGCTCAGGCTACTCCCTCCCCCGTACACCATCAGCCAGCTCCGGAGCGGTGGTCTGTCATGAAGGTCAGCCACTCACGTCCCCATGGGCGGCTCCGTCAGGACCCGGAGGCCACAGTCTGGGCGCTGGCCCCTCGAACGGCGTCAGGCCGGGGCCCCTGGCGCTGTCCCGTCCACGCCTCAGAACGCTGTGTTGAAGGGGTAGTCCTTGTGGTTTTTGGTTCTGGAGACCAGAAAATAAATGGCGAAGAAACAGAGAGAGACTCTCAGTGTACGAGAAACGTTGTGAGTGACCGAGTTACGTGTTTCCATGGTCCCTGGCACGCGACCCTCGTCCTTGGGCTCACTGAGGGGTCCTTCCCCGAACAGTGACGATTCTGAGATCGAGCCTTAATCAGCCTCAAGTGTCACAAGCGGCCGTCTGGGGACCGGCCGTCGGGGGTGACGGCGCCTGTGCCCAGCGGTGGCGGAGCCCACTCACGTGTCGAAGGCACAGAGTCGCAGGTTCCTGTCCAGGCCTAGAATGTCATTCATTTCCTGTTCTGTCAACTCGAAGTCGAATACCTGGAACCAAAGCACGATATCCACGGCTCACGCAGGGGACACTCGGCAGAGCACGAGCCACTGCGGGGCGCTGAGCCGGATGCCTGGGGGACACTTTCTGTGACACCCGTTGCGGTCCCCGGCCCTCGGCCTCTGCTCCCAGAGGCACTGGCATGTGGCTGTCTGGAGCCCTTGCAAAGATGGGGTGTGCGCTATTTGTCCCTCAGGAGCGAGGGGTATACAGAGCAGTCCAAAGGTGCAGCAAAGAAGTTCCCCACGATTGCAGAAACACCCCAAAATGTCCCAATATCCCCCAAAACATCTATTCCACCCCGAGCAGCTAGGGAGGCCCTGTGACTCCACAGTGGCTGTGACACGCGTGACCCGCAGGTGTCTTGCTGGCCCGTGTGCTCGGCTGCCCCCGTTTGGCCCTGACACACCTGGGGCCGGCGACTTGTTCCTGCTTCGCAGCTTCTACACAGGACAGCCAGCCCGAGGGCCAGGAGAGATGGTCCCCTGCGCCCAGGAAGGGACAGGCCCCGGCCACAGGAGCCCCTCTGCGCGTGCGGCAGAGGCGGGGACTCCGTGTTAGTGGCTCTGCCTGGAGAGGCTGGCCCCGGCAGCGGGGACGATGGGCAGTGTCGCCGAGCGGGGCCGGCACCCTGGTCCACCACGCCTCCCTCCCCGTTTCACCCTGTCTGCAGCCTGGGCTACGGCCTCAGCTCCGGTCCCCACGCTGTGGCCCGGCGAGAGGCTCCCGCTCACACGGGGCCCCAGCTCTCTGACACCCAGGAAGACACTTGCCTGAATGTTCTCGAGAATCCGCTTTGGGTTAACGGACTTGGGAATGACGATCACATTTCTCTGGACCTGAAACCGGATCAATATCTGCAGGAAAAAAAGCCTAATATGAGACGGGGTCATATGGGGACGGGGTCCAGCTGCTTCCCCGAGGGTCACGTTTTCTGTGCACAAAGCCCACTGTCGGGGCCACGGATGCTGTGACCACACACTCTCCATTCCAGAGCCTTAGGGACAAACGTCACTTTGTGCCACCAGCACGGGGCGAGACGCCGCTGGCCTGGGAGCTCAGAGGACCAGCCAGCGCCTCGGCGAGACTTCATGACCACGTCCAGTCCTCAAACAACAGGCCCTCAGAGCAAGGAGAGTACTAGATGCCTCTTCCGGTCACTCAGCGGGCGGGCTGAGGGATGCGGCCCCAGGGCTCTGAGGAACACCAGACAGCTCTGGTCAGTCACCAGCTTGGCCAGAAGGGTCCTCCCCACCTGGTCCAGGGCTCCCGGAGCAAGCCGAGCGGCGTCCCCCGCCCAGCAGGCGCCCCACCTGCCTGAGCCGGAGACTTCTGATGCTTCCGTGCGATGCTCTGAATCACAAGGTCGTCCATCAGGTCCACCCCCTCGCTGCAGGGGACAGGGCAGGGCTAAGACCCCACGCCGCCCCTCAGGAAGGCGAGACCCCCTCCACCGTGGGAGCCCTGCGCTCCTCCTGTCTGGCTCCAACACCTGCGGGATGTCTGGGTGGTGCAGGAAAGCCTGTCACCACACCTGCTGTCTAGGGACGTCAAGGTTCACACCTGGGGAACATGGCTGGACGCACTGCCCATGCCTACGTGGTGCTCTGTCTGGAGACGCGGGAGGCAGCTTGGGGCGCGCAGGCCTCTGCCTCTGCCACGGCTTCCGGGCTCTTCCTGGGGGCCTGCAGCGCCACCGCCAAGAACAGACGGCTGCGGATGGTGGCCCCAGACGAGCCGCCGTCGACTGCCACGAGGAAGCCGGTGCGGTGGACACGCGGACCTTCCTGCGGCTGTGAGGCTGCCCCGGACCTGCCCCTCGGCGTCTGCCCAGCCGCGGACAGGCCTGAAGCGCCCCGCGGAGCCATCGTCCAGCGAATGTTTATTAAGCAGTTAATCAACATTTCGCGCACTGGGCGAGGAACAGCCCTCAGTGTCTCCTGCAGGGACCAGAGCCCACTGCATCTGGCCGTGGGCCCAGGGCGCTGGCCACCTCCCTCCACTCACTGTCCCACTGGGTTCTGCCGCCCAGGCTCAGCTG
>NW_011888956.1:139008-141106 GCF_000151845.1 Pteropus vampyrus
CTGGAGCCGCCGAGGGGCCGGTACGCAGTCACGGACACACCTCTGGACTGGCAGAAGCTGATCAGGTTCTTCTGAGCAAGGTACGGGTGGCACTCGATCTGCGAGGACAATCACAGCTGACCGAGACCACTCGGACCCATGTCGGCATCCCAGCCCTGCCCCCGACGAGCCGCGTGGCCATCCCAAGCCCGCGGCCCACGCCTGGCAGTGAAGGGCCGGGCTGCGGGGCTCAGAGGTGCCGCCCGTAGACAGGCCTGAGGGATGGCGTCAGGGCACACCGTGGCCCCGGTACGCGGGCCACTAGTGGGCATCGCAGGTGTCGTCGCTCTTTGTGACCGGCTGCTTGGCCACTGGGGCGAGTGCTGCATGGGGGCGGGGACTTGGGCCTGGGTTCTGCTCGCAGACACCTGGCTCCCCAACATGTAGGTGGACGGCAGGTGCTCGGCGAGTGTTTGTCCAGCGGATGACTGAGGCAGGGGAGGCACGCGTGACAAACACGCTGCGGCCAACCCCCGGGGGCAGCTCAGGAAACTCGAGAGCAGGCTCCCGCCTCCTGCACGTCCTGAGTGCCCACCTGCTTCCAGCCGGGAGAGGCTTAGAGTAAACACGCGGCAGAGCGGGTTCAGAACCACGGACAGTGCCCGCAGGCCAGGAGGCACAGCCAGGGACCTGAAGGAGAGGCCGCTGGCTCCCCAGAAACCCCTCGAAGGGGTGCTGCTGGGGTTCACCACCCACTGGGTGGCAAGGCCTCCCCACCTCACAGCCTGGGCGGCAGCACGCCCCTAATTTAAAGTACCACTAAGCCGATGTCGGACACACGGCGGGAGCAGCTCTGCACAGAAACAGCCTGTGTGCCCGAGGTCTGGAGGCGGGGAGACCAGGGGCAGCAGGCTGGATGTGGGCCGCTCCCCATGCTGGTGGCCAGAGCCTCGGAGAGGCTGTGGCCGGCCCTGGCTCTGGTCGCTGCACAGTGTGTGCTCACCGAGCTGCCTGCGAGGCCCAGCCACGGGGATTCCTGCGTCTGCTGTGCCTCGGTTTGGAGTGCCATTTACACCAAGGTGCAGAACGCGATGCTCTGTTCGGAGTGTCCCCAAAGTGGGACAGCCCGAAGGCCTTTCGACAGCAGACGGGACCCTCGCATGGGGACAAGGTGGACGGCCCCGCGCGAACACGGGAGGCCCTGACACACATGCTGCGTGTGGGGAGCCAGACCCAGAGGAGCACGCGTGTCGCACGTCCGGGCACGGTCCGCAGGCCAGCCTGCGCTGTCAGACACGGGCAGCCCTCGGCGGGAGGGGGCTCCTGGGACGCCGGCCGTGGGGTTTTTCCCAGGGCGAGGGCCGTCATGGGCATGTACCAAACTCTGATCTCACGTATGCACTTTTTGCAAATACACAAGATGCTAATAAGAAGTTTAAGTAAAATAAATGTCCTTCACCTTACAGAGCCAGCTAGTCTATGAAACTACCCCTCATCCTGCGGCATCAAAGTCTCAGCAGCGTCTGAGAACCTTTCGGTTGTCCCGCGGTTTCCCGCTGCAACCTGCTCGGCTGGGGAGAGGGGGGAGGGGCCCTTGGCTCTCCCCCGGGAGGCCGGCGGCCTCTGACCATCACCAACGAGGGATGAGGGCCTGCCAGGCCTGCTGCTATTTCCCAAGACAGCTGCTGACCCCCCACGGCTGCACACGGGGAGACGCTCATCTCTCGCCTTCCATCCAACGCCACCTCCTCACAGACACGCCTTTGAAAAGGCCTCGCCCGCCCGCCGTCACCGTCCACTGCCCCGTGTCACCTTCCACAGCCTGCCTCGTGCTCTGCCCCTGCTTTCGTCTCCAGCACGCGGTGGGGACAGCGGAGAAGCCGGCTGTGTCAGCTAAAGCTGCTTGGCGTCCACAGCTCACCTGGTTGGTCAGTGGCTTGAACCGCAAGTTGGGTTTACTCAAAAGTCTGTCCAGCTGCTCGTGGTTGAAGTTGGACACTCCGATGGCCTTCACCAGCCCTGCGTCCACCAGGTCCTCCATGGCCTAGCAGGGACGAGAACGACTTGTGGCGTGGCCGTCCACTCCACTGACCACCTGAGGCACGCGCTCCTTCGCACG
>NW_011888956.1:150546-150871 GCF_000151845.1 Pteropus vampyrus
TTCCAGGTGCCCAGGCCCACAATAGGTATCTTCTCCATGCTTCGGGGGACGTCTGCAGCTGCCACACCGGAGAGCGAAGCCATCGCTGTGGAGACTGGCTAGCAGCACCGGCCCCGGACACAGCGGTTGGCTGGCAGCGCCGGCCCCGGACACAGCGGTTGTCTGGTAGCGCCGGCCCCGGACACAGCGATTGGCTGGCAGCGCCGGCACGGGACACCGCGATTGGCTGAAGGCCCTGACGGCAGGCGCCCCGGTTGGCGAGCAGTTAGCGGGCACGCCCACGTCTCTGGGGGGTGGGACGTTGGGCCGGGGGCGCGCGCCAGCT
>NW_011888956.1:150921-153478 GCF_000151845.1 Pteropus vampyrus
ACCCCTGTCCGGCCGATTTGGCTGTTGGGAGTGGGAGGCCGAGGCCGGGCGGTCCCAGGGGACTCGTGCTGTCCCCTCGCTCACACTCACTCTCAGGCTGGTCCACCAGGCTCCAGGTGCCCGGGGGGCGGGGCTCAGGCCAGCCTCCCGCACCCTGGATTCACTGCCACGTGCCCCACACCTGTCACCTCCTGACTCCCGCTTCACCACAGGCCTCACCCCTTCTCACCCAGACGCCTGCAGCAGGCCGGACGTGGCCCCTCTCCTCCCCGCCCCACCCTGGCTTCACCGGCGGCCACGGTTTCCCTCCCGAGACGCCTACGAAGGGGCCGCAGGGACGGCAGGTCACCAGGGAGGTGACACCGGCTGCCGGGGCACGGACGGTGAAATTTTCTTTTTCACATTCTCCTGTAGTTTTGGTAATGACCCTGTGGTATTTTTAAACCAAAGAATGAATAAGCATTTTAGGGTGAAGGGTGGTCTGGATCAGCTATCCCTAAAACAGGTTTCAGACGAGCCAGACGACACCGAGCTCTGAGTCCCGTAGCCTGGCGTCCCCTCCGTACATGTGTGACACATGTGCGTCTCGAGGACACACAGGCCAGTGTCTCTGAGCAGGAGAGGGCCCCATGGGAGACGCCGCCCGGGCTCAGCCTACCTCCCACGTGTCCAGGTAGTCGGTGTCACTCGGAACCGTCATGCCGTTGTGGTCCAAAGGCAGGTCCTCCTCCCCGGGCTGCGAGGACGAGAGGGGAGCAGCTTGCTGAGGCGGGGCTGGCACCCCAATCGGGGGACCGGGTGCGGGCGGCATGGTGCCCCGCGGCCTCCTTTCCCCAGGCCCCGCTCGCGCCTTGGCAAGACCTCGCGCTGGCCGGACTGGGTGGCCAGCGAAGTCCCCGCCGGCCCGGACGTCCACTGCCCACACCTCGCCGGGCAGGAAAGGATGACTTGGAGGCTGGCCCGTGGCAGAACGTGGTTCGGCATCTTCGGGGGACGAGCAGGGTCGACTGCCCCCCGAGCACACTGCCAGGCTCCGCCCTGCTTTTCCTAGCCCCCCGCCACGGCAGGGCAGAGCAGTGGGGATTAGGGCACAGAGCACAGGCGGCCGCGGGCACCGACGTGCAATCCGCCTGCCCGCCACGCTCAGCGCTGCTGCCTCTCATGGGCAGACGGGGTGTGCGTGACACACGTTTACTCAGTGACACCCAGTCGTTCTCGTGAGCCACACGGGGAAAGCCGTCTGAAACTGCAGCCTGATCCACGTTTCTGAGGAATTTTCCATATGAAGCAACTAACTGTCCCGCCACAGAGCCCCCTCCCACAGCGCCGCGTCCCTCTGCCTCTGCACGAGCACTGCCTGGCCCCGTCCTTGGGGTCGGCTGACACCCAGACGGCCCAGGACAGTGACCTGCCAGAGGATGACGGCTCCTGGGCCCCGGGAACCCTCCAGAGCCTCCCTGAGCCTCGGGGACCAGGAACGCGGCCCACACGCAGAGCCGCGGTGAGGCCCAAGAGGGGAAGGTGCGCGAGGCGCCTCCGCCGTGCCTGGTTCCCCAAGAGCGGAGCTCGGCAGCCGACAGCAGGAGCGGAACGGCCGCTGCCGCCGTGGACGCGGCCACTGCAGAGCAGCGGGCCCTGAACCGGCACCCTCGGCCCCGCCGCTCTGCCCTGCCAGCGTGACGATGCGCCGCTGTCACGCCCTCATCGAAAGCACAGAGCTGGAGGCAAAGCCGCACGCGGCACGAAGCGGTTTCTGCGGCTTAATCTAGAAACAAACCGCGCTGGGCGCACACCATGCACAAGCTCCTCACACACGCGCACACGTGGGGGACGCCCGTGCACCGCCGCCCACACCAACGGAGGGACAACGCCCTTCCGAGGACGTCTCTGCTCCCCGGTGCCCCCTGTGGGACTGAGCCCCGGGTTGGGCAGGCTGCATCTTGGAGGGGCCGGTGCACGGGGCCACCCACGCCAGGACCAGCCCGGGCCGAGGCTGGGCGAGGGGCGAGCTGGTGTGACGGGGACACGGCGTGAGGTGCAGTCCAGTGGAGAGCACAAACCGGATGGAGAAATAAGCTCCCCCAGACCCCACTGGGCCCACTGCCGGTGATCGGGCGGGTGGGCCCCATTCTACAGAGCGGCTGTCGCGCCCCAGGGCCCTGGGAAGTGACGTGAGCGGCAGCGTGTGCTCTGAGACCTGCTTTCCCCTGAAGACCGGTGGGAAAGACAGCTGCCCGCTTGGCTTGGAGAAGCAAGGACCAAGGGGACTGGAGGACCTTGAGCCCAAGCCTGTCCTGAGCCGAGGCCTGGGGACAGGTGACTGTGCGTGTGTGGCTGCCGCCGCCCAAGGACCCCTGTGCCCTGGCTGCCGGCCCAGCTCTCCCCACCGCCCGCCGGGCAAGACCAGGCAGAACGGTGCCAGTGGGGACTCGGCAGCGCCCGAGCAGTACCTTGAAGCCCATTGGCCAGTGCATGAGGTAGAGGTCCAAGTAGTCCAGCTTCAAGTCCTTCAGGGTCCTGCAGCAGGCTGCTCTCACCAAGGTCTTCTTATGGCAGG
>NW_011888956.1:153528-155682 GCF_000151845.1 Pteropus vampyrus
AGGTTCACTCCAACAGCCACGCACATGTTAAGTGCCTACTGTGCGCAGGCCTTTTCTAGGTGCTCTGCATAGCTCACCGAATGCAGCATCCGAAGTCCCCGCCCCCGGGCTTCTAGTCCAGTCCTGTCCCAGCAGACATCAGAGCAGGTAGAGGACACAGGACACTGGATGCGAGCCCCCCTGGCCTCCTCTAGATATGGGTTCCTCTGCCCTCAACATCAGGATGACAGACCCCAGGGACAACCAGAGGAGTGCGTGGGCTCTGGGTCAAGAGAAAGGGCTCCTGTCTCCATGGTGGGGGACACGGGCTGAGGCGGGGCCTAGCATCTGGAGGATGCGGACTTTACGGCCTGAAGCAGTTTGTGACTGACATGTATCCTGGTGTGCCCAGCCGAGGCCTGGAGCACCTGCCTGCCTTTTGACCCAGCTGGGTGAGCAGGAGCCCACTGGGGCCAAGCTCTAGGGTGACTGAGGGTGGGCGTGGATGGGGAGGGGCAGTGCTGGGGTGGCTCAGACAATCAGGCGGACTCCGCCTGGGAAGACGTCGGTCTCCAGAAGGCTTGGGCCGGGATCTGCCTTTGGAGAGGTCTGTGGGAAGGCGGGCATGCGGTGATCTCCTGCAGTCCCCGTGTATCCCCAGAGTGGCGCTGGCCCCACACCAGCTCCTGCACCATCTCAAGAGCTAGATCCAGCTGCACACCTACAATGCTGGAGCCCGAGGTGTCGGTCACGGGGCCTGGTGCCTCCTCCGGCAGCACAGCCAGAGCCAGAGCCAGAGCCAGAGCCAGAGCCAGAGCCAGAGCCAGAGCACAACCAGTTCTCACATCAGCTCCGGAGCTGGAGCGTGTCTGGCACCCCCCCGACACCCCCCCGGCACCCCCCAGCACCAGCTCCTGAGGCGCAGCCAGCAGCTCTCCCCTCAGCTGGTCTCTCCCCTCTGCTGGTAGCAATTTTTGTTTCTTTTCCATTTTTCTCTTTCCTCTTTTTGAATTTTATAAACATTTTGTGTGTTAAAATTTAGATTCAATAAAATGTAACCTTCTGATCATTTTAAATTGTGCAATTCAGAGGCATGAAGTACGTGCCCGTGCTGAGCACCAGCCTGCTCTAACTGCAGTGCCCACAGCCAGTTTCGTCTGTTTCTTTACCTAGTCTGGACTAGTCATATAAGTGGGATCCTAGAGTATGTGGATTTTTGTGTCTGCCCACATTTTAAGAAGGACTAGTTAATTTTTTTTTTAAATTCAAAATAGCAGTCTTGTATTTAAGAAGGAAACTCCAGGAAAAAAAATATGTGAAAACTGAAGTCCCTATAGTAGATATGTTCTAAGTGTCACTGAGAGCCAGAAGCCATAGACAGCTGGCTCTCTGTGGCCGACTGAACACAAGGAAAACTTCCCAGTGGGGACACGAACGGAAACTAGAGCAGCACCCCTCAGAACCCAAGGCCAGGGCGAGGCTGAACATCCCTGTGACATCGGAAACCCAAAAAGTCAGGAACAAAAACGCAGTGCGACCGAGCACCGGGTCAGCGGTGCTCGGCCTCCTGTTGAGGATGCACCAAGCAGGGAGCATCGGGTCACCATCACGGCAGGTTTTATGTGTAGTGACAAGCAGCCCTGAGGGCAAAGTGAGGGAGCGGAGGCCCCACCAGATCCCCTGGAGGGAACTGAAAGGACACTCGCGGGACCGCTAAGGTCCCACAGGTGCACACCTTGACCTGGCAGTGCTGAGCCCGGGCCTGCATCCACGAAAGTCCCCGCACGCTTTGTCCAAGCCGTACAGCCACTAGTTACGTCCACAGACTTCATCGCAGGGCCATGGCCCAGCTTCTGAGCCGAGCAACCGGCTGCCTTGCGGGGCTGGAGAGTATGGCCTGGCGCCTGCCTGCTCCCCCTCCCCCAGGCCCGGCGCCCCTTCCTCAGGAAAGCACGTCTAGGGCAGCTCAGTGAGCCACCGGACAGCCGTGAAGGTGCTCCGTCCAGGCCAAGCTCCACTTGAGCCTGTGTGAGCAGAGCCCTTCACAAAACGGGGCTCAGGGAAGCTGCTGGGGGTTTAGAGATGCAAAAAAGGCTCCAGCCCCTCCAAGCTCCACTGGAATGGCCCTGTGCCAGCCCGCAGCTGAGACAGCACGCTCGGCGCCCTCGTGGCAGC
>NW_011888956.1:155732-157105 GCF_000151845.1 Pteropus vampyrus
ATGAGGAAAAATCTGAAGAATTTCTGTACTGAGTTTCCCACTTAAACAGACCCCCTGTGGAAGGTTCTCTGTGACTGAGGCCTCGTCGTCCCGCGGTTAGAGCAGGCGGGCACTCAGCCACGGCCGCAGACGCCCTCTGTGACACAGCGACTTCGTGACTCGTTCTCTCTCATTATTTGCTTCATTACACTATTTAAGATTAACTGTGACAGAAGCTAATCTGAAGGCGCCATCGCAGCAAAAGGAAAAACAAAAATAAATAAGCAAAAGAAAGAAGATCGAAATATGCAAAAATAAACCAGAAGCACAGGGTATTAACAAAAAAGAAACCAGAAGTAAGTATGTCATACTGTTAACAATAGTGCTTTCTAGGTGGTGGGTATATCTCCGATTTGTTTTTTAAAACATATTTCTAAGGCTTTTCTAAATTTCCAGAATAGTGGGCACGCAGCCTCTAGGGGGCGACCTGTCCCCAGATCACAGGACTGGCCTTGGACACAAACCCCCAGGTGCCCATCGCCGCACCCCGGCGGTCAGGGGAGATTGTGGTTCCTTGGTCAAGGTCACACGTCGCCTGCTCTGTCACAGCACTGCTGAGTGACAGGAACTCTCTCTGGTGACGGAGCAGCAAACCTACTACAGGGGCAGACTGAACTCTGTGACTGTGGAAGACACTCAGGGAGTAAGCACTGCAGAGTCTGTGCCACACGCGAGGACGAGGACGCTGGGGCCCAAGCCAGCTGTGACTGACGCCGTCCCTCACGTCTCAGGCCAGAGCTGGCACGTGACCCCACGGTTCCTGGCCTGATGGCCTTAGCAAGCTGCTGCTCCCAACTCGGCCATCGCCCCTTCCCACCTCCACGGCTGTTACGGTCTCCTGCCTCCCGCCTCTGTCCACACGCATGCGGCCCGCCCCGGCCACATCTCCCGCACGGCGCTGGTCCCACTCACATGGAGGCGAGCGGCCCCCTGAGACCTGGGGACAAAGGGCGCCCCTAAGACGGCGTCCGGCCTTCCGGGGCCAGCCCGTCCCCGGCACCGGCCTCGCTGCTCCTGTCGGCTGCCAACACTGCTCGACCCAGGAGCTAACCGCAAGCTTCTGACAGGTCCCCGTACCCCACGCACTGTCCCATGCCTCGTGCTGTCCCCTCCGCTTATCACGCTGTCCCCGGTCCCTTCAGCCGCACCACTCCCAGAAGTCAGGCCTGGGTCAAGTATGGATGGAGTGGCCAGCTCCACGGCAGCCTGGGAAATCGTCCGGGCGCTGAGCCAGCTGTCCTGTCGCCAGGCCCTCATCGGCCGCCCCTCGGGCCTGGGGCGTCCTACCTTACTGGTGATGAACAGGTCCTCCCGCCGCACGGCGCCCTCGGTGA
>NW_011888956.1:157280-170954 GCF_000151845.1 Pteropus vampyrus
GTAAGTTGTTCGTTTCCTTAGTCCGAGTTTATTGAGGTTTTTATCATGAAAGGGGGATGAATCGTGTCACTTTTTTTTTGCATCAGTTGAGATGATCGTGTCGTTTTTCCTTCACTGTCTATGTCAGGTATTGCACGGACTGTTTTCTGCATGCCTAAGCGTCCTCCGCACGCTGGGCTCCCCTGCTTAGGCTGTGAGAGCCATACACATCCGTGCGCCCCAGGCATTCAAAGCCCTGACGCGCCCAGCGAGCACCCCTCACCGCCACTCCCGCCCTGCGAGCTCCTGCCCGCCCCCCCGCCCCTAGCCGCCTGCCAGCACCGCCCCTCCGATAGCCCCGCATCTGCGATGGAACCACCCCCAAGGTGGTGCTCAGGGGCCACCTCCTTGGGCTTCTGTGCACATCGCAGCCTTTGGGGCAGACTGACCGGAAGCTGGGTCACAGCCCCGTGACAGGCAAGCTCCTATCCTGACCGCAGAGCCTGGGTTCAGCTGGTCTTGGTCGCGCGGTGCCACTGCTCACCTACAAACGAGCTGAGCTCACTGAGCACGCGGGGGCCGCGCACAACAGTAACTGCCCCAACACTCACTGCTCTCAGCGGGGGGCCCCCTTCTCCTGGGGCCCCCTCCTACGCTTGCCTGGAACTCCCGCCAGGAGAAAAGAGGGAGCGGGGCGGGGAGGAGGCGGCTTTTCCCGGCCTGCCGCAGCGTGCCCTGCCGCCTCCGCGAACCCCGACCCGACCATGCACTGGGCGGGCTCCTGGGACCGTCTGGGGACAAGGCCAGCGGGACAGGGGGCATTCCATAACTCTGTCCCCAGGTCTCCGGCCCGCCTGGCTGGAGTGAGGCAGCGTGAGGGTTCCACGGGTCGGGGAGTCTCAGAGCAGCTGCCGCTGGGGACCAGCGGGACCTGCCTGGTTGGGAGCCGTGGGCGCGCTGTGCACACGGAGAGGTGGCGTCTTGTGCACGTGCTGCCCACCTCCCGTGCGTGCCCCGTCGCCCTCACCCAGGGGCCAAGGCCATGGCGAGCCGGGCTCCTGTAGTTCCCCGGCCGGCCCTCGCCGGACATTCCTGAAACTGAGGCCAGGCTGCGGAGGTGGGCGGGGTCCGGAGGAGAAGGGGGTCCCTCTCAGGCCGGGGCTCAAGCCTCCCGCGGGGCTGCCTTGGGAATGAGAGCCCCGAGATGCTGGGCAGCCCCTCCCACGTGGGGGGTGTGGCATGCGCGGGCGCTCACACCCCTCCTTCCTAACCATCTACGCGCTCCGTATGAAGAGAGCATATTTGAAGTACGAGAAACTTAGCAGCGTTACCTGGAGCATGGAGCAATGAGGTAGAAGACATAATTTACAACATTTTGGATCTTGTGAGGTTATTTTTATAACGCATGTAATTAAAAATATATACATTTTTCAAAAATAGTTCACATTGAAGCAACGTGAGCAAAAAAATTCCTATATAAGCAGGCCACAAACTTAAGGCTCACATGTATTTTTTATAGACATCATTTTAGGAATAATTATTTTATTGTTGATTATTTATAGATAGGAAAAATTGGCAAATTGTAAATTAAGTAGATTACTACTTAGAACGTGCTTCATCTGAGCTTGGGGATATTTTGTGACCCTACAGAGATGGATGGATTTATTTAGGAAATAAAACTGAGGGAACGTAATTGTCTGATAAAACACGGTCACCTGTTGAGGATATCCCTTCTAAGACCGCACGGCACTTCCATCTTGGCGGCAGCAGGTGGACTTGTTTGGTTCTCCTGCCCCCCAGTGGTCATTTTTCAAAATGCAGACAATCTGTATGAAGGTTAATGTTTGAAACTCAGTTTCCTCATAATAATTTTGCAATATACTCATCATGTCTCAATTACATACTTTCTTGAGATTACCGACATTAAATTTAACTCTGGCATCTCTTGACTATTTGACTTAGTAAATTATCCAAAGCTACAATAATTTTCTGTAAAATTTTTACATCGATAGTATAATCTTAGATCTTACAAATACCACTAGGGGTGTTTTGCAATAAATGAAACCCTTTTAAATGTACTGTTTATTACTATTAACTAAGTCTTTCATATGCTGTGTTTATTTCCCATAACCACCCACATACATCGTGAAGTATATACAGTATTATTGAGATTTCACAAGGAAATAAAATGATCCTGAAGGAGGCTAATAAAACTTAGGAAGTGCTACACCCCAGGCTTGAGACACTGAGTTTGGTTCCCTAACTTTCCTTCTTCTCTTAAAAATCCATATAGTTAATTTTGAATTGATTTAAAATTATCTAACCTGAATAAATTGGTAGTGTGTTCTAATGTTTTAACGTATTACTTAAAGCAACACTTATGTATCACATTTTTTCATATGCTAATGTAGGTCAACCTTAAAGACTTAGAATCTTTCATAAGAACCAAGCCCCATTAGGGAAGGTGAGTTTTTAGAAAGACCAAAAAAAAAAAAAAGTTTTTTCATTTTTTAACTGAAGAATTTAGATGCAGAAACTAGTGTTCAGTGTCCTTTTCATTGTAGACAGCAAATAGATGCTTGTGGGCTAAGAAAAAGTTGACCCAGGAAAAGAGTTACATTGTACAGAACTGAGTATGATTTTAGATAAAAGTGATTATTAGCGTCAAAAAGATTTTTTATTGCTACGAACTCCAGACTTAACTTTCTCAGAGCCCTTAGTCTAAAATAGCTTCATTAAAAAAATCCTTTGGGAATTTCTCTGATAGCCAAATCGGATCACTTCTGATGAAGCTATCAGTCATCTAATGGACAGGTCGCCCTGGTCATTCTAGCCAGTAATGACTTTTTCTCTCGTGAATGTCTATGACATCCGGTCTATGCTGCTCGCACAATGCCAACTTCACACACAGAGACCACAGGACAATCCCTAAGGAGTAAAGAAAAATAATCATTTTACAGCGTTAAGCACATGAAACTCGTATGTAACGGGCTAGGTTAGCTGTTCCTAAAACAACCAGAGACATGTCTGGAAACGTGTGACTCTTCACAGGATCACAGTGACTGGAGTGAACCCTCAGGGAGGCAGACCAGAGGCTCCGCCATAAATAGAAAAGCTCAAGTCTTGGGCCGGTTGTACTATATTCTGTAGGAAGTGTATTAAAATATTCATGTAACTTTTTTGATGTTAATTTAATAACAGCTATGTGAAATACTTAAAACCCAGTTGTTTTAAGAATGAATTCAAGCAATTCTCACCCCCACCCCTAGGAGATGGCTATTCTTGTTAACCACACGTTCATGATGAATAAACTGACACACACAAGTTCAGGAACTTCCAGGATTTCTACTAAGTGATGGAGCGGTCTTTCCTGGGCCCTAGGGTCAGCACACGCAAACACCCCACCTATACTGCCTCATGTAAGATGGTCTACCCTTGTGACGATTATTTTTTATGTGTCAACTTGATTGGTCTACAGGGTACCCAGATATTTGGTCAATTATTATTCTGGGTGTTTCTGTGAGATGAACACATTAATTAGAATAAAGCAGACTGCCTGCCCTCATGTGGACAGGTCTCATCTAACCAGGTGACAGCTTGACTAGAACAAAAAAAGCTGACTCACCCCTGAGTAAGAGGGCATTCCTCCTGCCTCGTGGCTTTTGGGCTGGGACACTGATCTTCTTCTGACTTCGGACTTGGACTCCGACTAAAATTTACTCCATCAGCTCTCCTGGGTCTCCTGCTTGTTGACTATTGATGTGAGAACCCCTCCAAAATCGTGAGCCAATTCCTTATAATTAAACACACACACATACACATACACACACACACGCAAATACATGCATATAGGTAGATAGTATGGGAGAACCCAGACTAACACAGATTTTTGTCCTGAGAATGGGAAAGTTACACACGACACACTCACCTGCTATAAAGTCCTGAGAACAGGGAAACATATCTAACCTGTCCAGTTATAGCCAGCACCTGTTCTAACTCCTGTTGCAGTGTAGGCTTCCCACATTAAGCATGTGTTTACTGGAGAGAAGTGTCCAGAGAGCAAGAATTTGCCCTGATTTTTTTCACCTAGCACTGGCGGGGGTGGGGGGGCCGGAAAGGAACCAGACCTTGGCAAGAGGAAGGTTTCTTTCATTCATTTATCAGTCACTCGTTGCGTATGCAGTAGGCAGTATGAAACAGCTTTTACGCTAGGTGAAAAAGAACACAGATAAAATACACAAATCCTGTCCTCACGGACCTCACGCTTCTTAGAATGACAACTAAAATCTATACGAATAAAGTCCTAATTAACAGGGTGACTTCTATATCTTAAATGGGTATGGACCTAAAACGGAGCTTCAAAGCATATGAATCCAAAGCTGAGAGAACCGAAAAGGGAAATAGATCCATAATCACAGTTTCGATATGCTGCGATTTCAATATGCTGATCAGTAATACTAACGAGTAGACAGAAAATCGGTAAGGGCGGCGGAGACCTGAACAATTCTTTCCACCAAGGAGGCATCGGACGTACCCAAACACTGAACCCAAACGAAGTGAAATACACATTCTTTTCAGGGGCGCCTGGAACACTCGTCAAGACAGACCGTATTCAGAGCCATGATTTCGGATATACATTTAAAAGGACTGAAATCCACATTTGCATCCCTCCCGGCCGCAAAGCTTCCCCGCGGACGGGACGAGGTGGCGCTGAGGAGTGACAGGCGGCAACGGTTCACAGTTATACGGGCGCCGGCAGCGACAGAGGGCGTGAGGGCGGCGGAGGGCTGCGGGAGGCAGGGACCAGGGAGCAGGACTCGACCTCTGGCAGGGGCCGTTGTGGGCAGGAGCGGCCTATCAGCCAGGGGCCGTCCCCCTGCTCCTGGCTTGGGTAAGTGGGTGACGATTTGGCAAAAACAACAGACAGGCGCCCGCCAACCTCCCCATCCCGCAGCCAGAAGCGGCTCTTACGCCCCTCCCTCCCCAAGCCCCGCCCCGGCGCCTACCCGCCTCCTCCGCGCCGCCGCGCTCCCGGGCCGGAAGTAGACCTGACGCAGAGCCGTAAAGCACGTCCACTTCCGGTTCACGACAGCCGCTGCGACCGTCTCGCCGGCGCTCCGCGGGTAAGCGCTCCTGCCCGAGCCTCGCGGGATCAGCTTTTCCCTGGTCGCGGGCGTTTCCGTACTGTCGCCCCCTTCACCTTGGATCATGTTCAAGAAATTCGACGAGAAGGAAAACGTGTCCAACTGCATCCAGCTGAAAACGTCCGTTATTAAGGGCATTAAGAACCAGTTGACAGAGCAGTTTCCAGGCATCGAACCGTGGCTTAACCAAATCATGCCCAAGAAAGACCCCGTCAAAATAGTGCGGTGCCACGAGCACATAGAGATCCTCACGGTCAACGGGGAGCTGCTGTTTTTTAGACAAAGAGAAGGGCCTTTTTACCCGACGCTGAGGCTGCTCCACAAGTACCCGTTTATCCTGCCGCGCCAGCAGGTGGATAAAGGAGCCATCAAATTTGTCCTCAGTGGCGCGAACATCATGTGTCCAGGCCTGACGTCTCCCGGGGCCAAGCTGTACCCTGCCGCGGTGGATACGGTGGTGGCCATCATGGCTGAAGGAAAACAGCACGCCCTGTGTGTCGGAGTCATGAAGATGTCTGCGGAAGACATCGAGAAAGTCAACAAGGGGATCGGCATCGAAAATATCCATTATCTAAACGACGGACTGTGGCACATGAAGACGTATAAATGAGCTGCAGAAGGAGTGCGCCTGCGCCGATATGGACATTGTGCTGTGGCTGTGTTTGTGTCTGTGTGGCGGTATGAAGACGGTACCTCTGTGGTTACGTTGAATAAATTCAATGGATGCTAAAAAAAAAAAAAGTAAAGATTTGGAATGACGCCATATGTCTGTGTATGTCATTGAATTTACGTTCGTGTGAGTGCGTACGCTTGTGTGTGTGATTGTGGATGCGTGTTTGCAGAGGGGTAATTAGTTGAGATCTGCTGTCTTGTCTGTCCAAACCGGTATCAGTTCAAATACAGGTAAGTTATCTCTTGTGGAAAAATAGATTTCAAAGTCAGGAGCGTACAGTCGGTAGACCTGCAGATGTGAGTGAAAAGATGGGAGAAAGAAAATGACCAGAGGGGTACCCTGAACAACTATTAATGTGAACGGTTATGGGATGAGCAGAAAATGGGGAGCTTGAATGATTGTACCAGAAGCAGAAAATCCAGTGGAAAGTACACAGCCAGCATCACTGGTTGTCCACTCAACAATCAGCCCGCCCTCCTTGCTGGCAGAACTGTCTCCACGTGAACCAGGTAAATGCTGATTAGGCCCACGTGGCGCTGCATTTCCCTGTGAGATGGACTCATTTATAGGTGGGCATGGGGCCTAAGGCCAAGTAGGATCTTTATTTAGGAACCCCTAGGAAAATGGGTCTCTTTTCTCCCTTGGTTTTGAATCCTTGATTTATAGGCGGGTATGTGACCTGTGTTAGGAGGGGTCACTAAAAGATTTCCGGAAAAGGTTTAGCTGGCTCTTACAGGCACATGGGAGAAACAGTTTCCCTGCCGCAGGCATTGGCACGTGATTTTCCTCTTGACACACACACACACACACACACACACACACACACACACACGCACACACGGTGCCTTGGATGATTTAGGAATTGATGATTAATCAACCACGCACAGTCCTTGTATTGTGATATCTTATAAAGGATGTGGCTAAGTTATGCAAGATAACTTAGATTACTTTCTTTTTATTTGAGGTTTTTGAAATTTAAAGCCAGAGTTATCCCAATTTTTATAGAGTGGCATAGACACCCAACCGAAAAATTGCTTAAAGGAGGATAAGATGGATCAAATGAACGTTGATCAGTGACTCTTGCACAAGCAGTTTCAGCGTGATTTCAGGAATTCAGGATCGATTGCGTAGATTTAAGGGTGCAGTGAAGTTCGGTTGTGGGAGTTTCTGTTATTCCTTACAGAATTTTGCTTGTGAAGTAGAAGATAATGGGCGAAAGCTCGAGGAAGGATATAGTCAAGATATTTTGGAGCTTAGGTTATTTTGCTGTTAATTTTATTGCTGTTGGATGTTTGTTGATGAGGTTTCTGAGTATTTTTATACGTGGAGGGGAAAGATTCTCTAAGAGAGGGAGTACTGATGGGAATGCCATTGGGGGGACAGGGAGGTAGGAAGGAACGGCTCCGAAACAGAGAGGTGGAAGGACTGGCCTTCCGTCCTCATGAATCTCCACGTTTGTATCATCTTTTACCTGTGACAACTCTTAGACACTTCTCATCAGAGCACTATCTTTTCCTCAGAGGATTAGGGCTTTTGTCCCTATTAATTCTTCACCCCAGTCAACACCATTGAGTCTGGCCACGTGGAGGACCTCTACGCTTCTCGTGACAAGATTCCGGAGCGCCAAGGACTCTGACAAACACCGAGGGAGATAGCCAAGGTAAGCAGCCCTACGATTCTTTTACCGGATCCTCACCAACTGTCCCCACCAAGAGGTGAAAGGAGGCCCTCGGGGTCTCTCCCAAGCCGCCTTTCAGGTCTCCCCACCTAGGCACATGCCTGACCTTGCTTCCCTTCCTGGTTCACCTGGACCCTTGCCGAAAGGTGATACAGCTGTGACTGCTGAGTCACAGGGTCTCCGACGCCGAATTCGGTGCTATCCACCGACTTACTGAGAGGAATAGGAAACCGAAAGTCAGTGCCAGGCCTGGCTTCTTTTGAGAAGCCTCACCCGCCCCTGCAGGCCCCTGAGGCCGCTCCCCCTCGACTCCTGCTCACTTGCTTTAGAACAAAGCTGAAGGATCACAGGGTTCAGTGGGGTAGGGGTCGCAGCGACCAGCTACCGAATTTACTGGGATCGAGGTGGTTCCCGGGACCCTGGGCCTTCAGCGGGAAAATCAGGGAACTCTGAGTGCATGGGTGTGAGCAGCTTATTCTAGGAGGAGCTCAGACTTCTCCCGCTCTCTTGGGCGCAGGTGCCCACGTCACCATCCTGCTTTGTCCTGTGGGGAGAGCGGCTTGGGGTTTGGGGTGGCGGAAAGTGCTGAGGGCAAAAGCATACTGCCCTGAGCCTAGGTTCTTTCTGGACACTTAGGCGCATGCCCAGAGGGGGTGCCACTGGCCAGGGCCGAAGGAGAAAAATGCCCTGGGCTGCTCCAGCCATGCACGGGCTAGCTTCTCCTGCTACCCCTGAGTAGCAAGCAGGGGAGACAGCATGGCCTCCTGTGTCTGTCACAGGTTCTCACGCACACGTGTTAAACCCTGGTCTGTGTTACCAAGGCGATGGGGAGAAAGACCTGAATTCAACCGATAGGGATTGAGAAAAACTCACAGAGAAAGAAGAAATGGTAATAAATCGCCGGCTCACTTAGGAAGAAACATATAACTAAAGTAATTAAATGTGCAGTTGAAATCCTTCAAAGAGAACCCCAGACCTAGAAAGTTTTGCTGGTGAATTCTACCAAACATTTAAGGAAGCAATAATAAAATATTTACAGAATTTCTTCTACCATAGAGAAGTTTTGGGGATACTTCCCAACTCAATTTATCAGGCTAACATTACCCAAAAATCCAAACCAAAGACAAGAAAATAAAACTACAGACCGATATCCTTCATGAACACAACACAAAAGTCCTTAAAAAACGTTAGCAAAGTGAGCCCAGCTATATGTAAAAATGGCAAAATGTGGGGTTTATTCTGGAAATGGAAGGCTGGTTCAATATTCAGAAATCAATCAATATAGTAAATCATATTAATAGATTAAAGAATGAAAAGCATGCCATTTCACTAGATGCAGAAGAAAACATTTCATGTAATTCAATATTAATTCATTCAATAAAAGGAACTGTCCTCAAGCCAATAAAATAGACCTACAAAGTACCTACAGCTAACATATTTATTGGTGAAAGACTGAACACTTCCTAAAATCAGGATCAAGATAGGAATGCCCCATAAGACCACTGCTGGCCATTCTAGGCAGTGCAATAATGGAAGAAAAAGGAAAAAAGGCAAATAGCTTGTAAATAAAAAATAAAACTGTCTTTATTCACAGACAATTCAATTGTTTAAGTAAAAAATCCAAAGGAACCTACCAGAAAGCTACTAAAACAGATAAGTGAGATTAGCAAATAAATATTTTTAAACCGATTGCGTATCTGTAAGTGATTATTGAATAATTAGAAATTGAAAATATACCATTTTCGTTAGCACCAGAAAACTTCAAATAATCGTGTATCAGTCTAACAGAGTGTGTGCACGCGCCATACGCCAAACCTCTGACACGAAAGGAGACATCAGTAAACGTAGTGGCGGGCCCTGCTCGTGAACTGGGGGACTCCCTGAGGCGAGACTGTGAGTCCTCCCCAAATGAACGTATGCATTTTAAAATATAATTTGAGTCAAAATCACACAGCATTTGTTAATAAGAATTGGCAAACTATTTCTAAAATTTTAATGATTCAAAGGAACAGAAGAGCCCAAACCATTTAGAGAAAGGGAGAGCAAACTTGGTCTCTAGGCTCCCACCACCTGCCTTGAAGGCTTATTCTAGAGCTGCGGTAGAGACGTTAGCGTGATGTTGGCAAAAAGACAGAGACGAGAATCAGTGGGACCGAGCATCAGTGGGACCGAGAAGGTCCAGAAAGAGACCCGCTAAATAGTGTCGAGTGATTTTCTCCAAACTGCAAAGGTCATTCCACTGAGGAAGAATAGTCTTTTCAAAGAAGGGTGCTGTGGGGCATCTATATGTAAAAATAATGAACTTTGGCCCACATCTTGCAATGCAGACAAAAGTTATCTCAAAATGGATTATGGACCTAATGTTATGTCAGATTTCTAGAAGTAAGCATAAGAGAAAAACTTTGTGACCTTGAATTCAGCAATGGTTTCTTTGGGATAACACCAACAGCACTACACTTAAATGAAAACATAAAATTAATTGAAATTAAGAACTTAAGAGATTTGAAAGACACTATTAAGAAAACAAAAGGACAAGCTATGTACTGAAAGAAAATATTAAGCAAAACACATACTGAATAAATAATTAGCATTCAGAATATACAACGAACTCTCAAATTTCAGTGGCAAAAAGACAGCAACAATAAAAAAACTGCCCAAAAGATTTGAACAGACATTTCTCCAAATAGGACATATAAATAGCAAATAAGCACAGGAAAAATGCACAACATCTTCAGTCATTAGAGAAATTCAGATTAAACCACAATGAGATACCACCGCGTATCTGCTAGAATAAACAACAACAAGCAAGACCAGCCATGTAAGTTCTGAGCAAATGGAACTCACCCACTGCGGGCAGGATGCCCACGGCACAGCCCCTTCGGGAAAAAATCTTCACAGTGGCCGTCTTTGTAATCCCCACCCCCGACCCCCCAAAACTGGAAACACATAAAGGGACACATTTACCCACTCTCTTATTTTACTAGAGATCTTTTGATGTAAATATATTACAAATAACGACCAATAAGGATTTTGCATATTACAGATGGAGGTTTTTCAAATTGTTGGTACTATTTTTTTTTTTTTTTACCTCGATGAACTTTCTCATTCTTTTAAAAATTAAAGTCCACATTCATCCTAGCACCCAGTCCCTTCAGTTCATCCTCACATGACAAACTCCAGGAAAACTTTAAAATGTTTATAAAGAGCATGACTGAAATTCTTGCATGCTCTTTCAGCAGAGTTAAATTGAGGATATAATTATTTCCTTTAAAAATTCAGTTGGCTCAACATATTTTCAAAAGAGGAAATTCCGAGGCTTTGAAAAGCACATCTGTGTCACGGAGAAAACATTTTCTAAGCAGGAAAAGTCTTTCTGACTATGCAAAATATCAAATTTTCAAGCACGTGTTTCAGGATAATCTCTATCCAAATAATTTTTCTTCAGTCAGAATGATTCAGAAACGTGGGCAGACAAATCATGGTCACGTCAGATGCTTAGCCAGAAAAGCGTGAACACCCAAAACTGTATTTGATGATTTTCTTAGGGCAAACGGTGCTTTTTAAAGTAAGCTCTGCCTTTGCTGTGCATTGAGGATTCGGCTTGAAGATGACCTCGCCCAACACACCGGGCTAGCAGCTCCTCCAAGGGGTCCTTACAGAGACACCGCCGGTGCTAGCTGTCGATATTCCTTTGAGAGAAAATGCCAGTTGATTCTTTTACAGTTGTATTTATCTCTACATCTCATTTAACCTCTACAGTAATGTAGCAACAAGAAGAAAAAGGATAGTTAGATGACAATCCTGTTATTTGCCACAGCAGTCCGTGAGCTTGGAGGGCGTGGCGCCAAATGAAGACACTTTCTTAAAGCCATTTCACAGAGCTGAGACTCGTTCGGGGCTGTGTTTACTGGTTAGGCTGTTTTTTTCTTTTTTCTTTCTAAATTACCTTCCATGTTGTACTAGTGACTTTGGAGAAGCCGCAACTGAGGTTTCGAATGTCACTCCTAATTACAGATAAAGCTTCATTTCAGTGAATGTAATCCAAAGTGAGCCCTTAACAAAGCAATGCCCCCGTTCTGGTGGGTGCACCAAAGAGGCTTAGGTTTATTAATTTTGTTAAAATTCAGCCAGCAGACAACCACTCTGTGGTTAAAAGACTATCTGCACTGCCTATTTGTAGATGGCGGAAGCTCCCTGCCGGTCCTACGTCGCCTGTCAGATGCGCTGTCGTCATCTCACAGAAATCAGATGAAAGCTGCGTTGGTTGTCATCTCCGCAAAAACATGATGCTGGGTTCTTTTGGGACGGCAAAGCAGTGGGACACAGGGTTCTTGCACTCAGCGAGTTATATTATGTGTATGAAGTCAAGATTGAAATAGGATTTTTTTATAAAACTAAAACTATAATTAGATGATACCAAAGGAGCTGGCACCACACAGACTTGATTTATGAGGAAAAAAACAAACCCGTTGTTTGCATGAAGAAGAGGAAGAGGTAACTCGTGTCTGACCAGACAAGGAAGATGGATGGAGGGAACAAGCGAGCCCCAGTGCCCTAAAATGGAACTGGTGTTGCCTTGGGCAGAAGTGGGATATGAGAACGGAAAGGTGGGTCACAGCCCAAAGGACCAGGCTTTGGGTTCTCGGTCACTGTGCTCATCTGAGGACGACAGGTCACCTCGTCTTCGAGCCCAGCCATGGAATGTTAATTCTAAAAGTGTCATGCAAGAGACTAGACGCGGGAAGCTCTGAGCGCTGTGAACACGGAGGGTTCGCCCCGACCTTGGAGTGAGAGCGGGTCGGGAAGGGGGAGCAAAGAAAAGTGGAAGTCGCGTCTGTGAGTTCCCTCCCCAGTGCCATGCGCACACGCTGCGCTTAGCAGAAGCACCACATGTGAGCACGCAGCAGGCCAGGGTACAAGAACCTCTACGGCAGAATCCACAAGCAATGGCAACTCAACGGAGATGGTCCAGCCTGTGCTCTGACCATCTCTAGCCTAGCAGGAGCAACTGGGCTGAGACACGCTTCACCCTGTCACCCGCCCTGCCAACGTCAAGGGGTTGTTAAACAATTTAAATAAAATGATAACATAGAAGCTATGAATGTACCTCCCCAAACAGTACAAAGTCCAAAATACCATTATAAATAAATGTTTATATAAGCCAGGAAAACGGCAAGTCTGCAGGATGTCTGAATAACTCGGAAGTCGACGTCCATGTGACACCCATGCTGTTAGCTCTTCCTTGGTCGTCCTGGGTTCAAGTGGCCACCCCGGTCCCTGCTCTGTGTGGCCACCCCAGACGCAGTGTTTGCCCTGCTTCTCGTCTGCATTTACAATCAACAGAGAGAAAGACAGACAGATCGGGCAGGTGGGGGTTAAAATATCACCGCAGAAGCCATCGGAAAACGAGGCTGGCTTGTGTAGCAACGACGTTCTTACTGATACGATGACAAACCCACAAAACTCAGTGTCAAAAAATGGCTGGAATCAAGGCTTTGAAACCTCTTAGCCCTAGTGATTACGGCCAAGTCACGAGTCCTCGTTCGAACCTCGATTTTATCATCTGTAAATGGAAACCTATGTCCACTGCTGGCGCCGTTCCGTGGGCCACCGACAACATGCGATCGTCTTCCACATATTTCGAGTGGTGTAGGCACTTGACCGAGTCAGCATTCAAACAGCAACGGTGCGCTGTAATATTCTCGAGATGACCAGACTGAGTAACTCAAGAGTGAGAAATGCCAGCACGCGCAGCGTAGACCCCGGCGACGAGCGCATCCTTCCGGAATTTGACCCTTTTGAACACAATTATGTGTATTTGCACATTTTTCTTCACTGTTTTAGTCAACCATGCACGTGGGTATCTTTCTTCCAGTCGTACCATTTTATCATATCGTATAAAGAGAACGCGTCTGGGTTGCCCTCGGTTGTTTGTATTTTTATAATCTGGCCTCAATGTATTAGCTCGACTACAAAATCTTATGTCGTTGCCCCGAGAATTCCTTCTCTGTCCACGTGACGCATTTTGTCTTCTTTCCTGTTTATGCTGAGCTTCAGGTTACCGAGTAGTTAGGTAAGTTCTGATTTTAGAAACCACCATCCTCCCCTGGTCCGGATAAAGAGACAGAGTGTTCTTCAGGCCAGTGTGACCGAGAGACGTTTGCGTGCTCTCTCGCAGATAAACTTCAGGGAGTCATGGG
>NW_011888956.1:171004-176410 GCF_000151845.1 Pteropus vampyrus
GCCAACGTCAAGGGGTTGTTAAACAATTTAAATAAAATGATAACATAGAAGCTATGAATGTACCTCCCCAAACAGTACAAAGTCCAAAATACCATTATAAATAAATGTTTATATAAGCCAGGAAAACGGCAAGTCTGCAGGATGTCTGAATAACTCGGAAGTCGACGTCCATGTGACACCCATGCTGTTAGCTCTTCCTTGGTCGTCCTGGGTTCAAGTGGCCACCCCGGTCCCTGCTCTGTGTGGCCACCCCAGACGCAGTGTTTGCCCTGCTTCTCGTCTGCGTTTACAATCAACAGAGAGAAAGACAGACAGATCGGGCAGGTGGGGGTTAAAACATTCATCACCGCAGAAGCCATCGGAAAACGAGGCTGGCTTGTGTAGCAACGACGTTCTTACTGATACGATGACAAACCCACAAAACTCAGTGTCAAAAAATGGCTGGAATCAAGGCTTTGAAACCTCTTAGCCCTAGTGATTACGGCCAAGTCACGAGTCCTCGTTCGAACCTCGATTTTATCATCTGTAAATGGAAACCTATGTCCACTGCTGGCGCCGTTCCGTGGGCCACCGACAACATGCGATCGTCTTCCACATATTTCGAGTGGTGTAGGCACTTGACCGAGTCAGCATTCAAACAGCAACGGTGCGCTGTAATATTCTCGAGATGACCAGACTGAGTAACTCAAGAGTGAGAAATGCCAGCACGCGCAGCGTAGACCCCGGCGACGAGCGCATCCTTCCGGAATTTGACCCTTTTGAACACAATTATGTGTATTTGCACATTTTTCTTCACTGTTTTAGTCAACCATGCACGTGGGTATCTTTCTTCCAGTCGTACCATTTTATCATATCGTATAAAGAGAACGCGTCTGGGTTGCCCTCGGTTGTTTGTATTTTTATAATCTGGCCTCAGTGTATTAGCTCGACTACAAAATCTTATGTCGTTGCCCCGAGAATTCCTTCTCTGTCCACGTGACGCATTTTGTCTTCTTTCCTGTTTATGCTGAGCTTCAGGTTACCGAGTAGTTAGGTAAGTTCTGATTTTAGAAACCACCATCCTCCCCTGGTCCGGATAAAGAGACAGAGTGTTCTTCAGGCCAGTGTGACCGAGAGACGTTTGCGTGCTCTCTCGCAGATAAACTTCAGGGAGTCATGGGACAGCTACGTCGGAAACGATGACACTCACTTTTAGATCTGTGCGTGAATTTGAAGACAGATGCTAAAAACGAAGACATAGTTTCGAGTGTCCCCGTGCACACTATTCTTCCTCCACTTTTAAAGAAACAGCTTTCCAAGCCCGGCCTATGACAACCCTGTCGAGGGGGCCTGCTTCCTCTCCAGCCCCCACTTTCTCAACGAAGGCATCTCGATTTTTGCTCCAGGCTTTCCCCACCCTCAAAATCGGCTTGTTCCAGGAACAGCCGAACGCCCTGCGGCCCGGGCTGGTTCCCGAGCTCCCTAGTGCAGCCCTGCCCTGTCCCCCGCTTCCTGCTCCCCATGGGCTGTGTCAGGGACCCCATCAGAGTGATGCCCAGGACTTTATTGAATGACTGGGGAGGAAACGGAGCGGCAGGCTCAGGACGCTGGCGAGCAGGTTGCAACCAAAAGGGAAGTTGGCCTGAGTCTGAGGGGTCAGGTCCAAAGACGGGGCTCCCATGAGGCTGTTTTCGAAGCCTGAACGTCCTTGAACTTCTCTGAGTTACGCATGTCCCTTACTCCCCCTTTAAAGCTTTAGCCAATGTCACTTGATGTCTGCAAGTTGCATTTTTGTTACACGAATGCATTTGCTAATGTAACTGATTTGTGACCTTGAATTTACAGATCGCACATGATCATTAGCTCCTGCATTAGCATCATATACTATATGCTAACTGTGTGCTAACTGGGCAATTTTATGTGAGAACTGCGCGCTATTGGAACCTCTAAAACCACAGCGTTCAACCCCTCTTTTCATCGACGAGAAGCCGAGGCCATCGGAAATAATTGGAATTGTCCAACTTCATAGGCTTGGTTAACGACCTAGTTAAGCTCAAAAGTCAGGTGTCCTTGGCACAGAAATCACATCTCCCAGCACGGAGCATTTCTGTTGTCTTCCCTGAGCCGTGAGAGCCTAGTGCAGGCAGCCACGCCCACCAGGAGCACTTGGCCAAGGCAGGGCCACGGAGCGGCCACCTGCCTCCAACCCGGAGCTGAGCTGCAGGGACAGGCCGCCAAGGGGTTGGCGATACCATAGTGCACGGTAGAGACACGGCGCTTGCTCAGGGGTCAGAGGTCAGCGGCGAAGATGGAGACTTGGACGAGCGAGCGCCTGATCGGGGTACTGGGGGCCCAGGGGTCTTGTGGTTTCTGCTGAGCGGTGAAAACTCACCGAGCAGCCCTCGCGACGGAGCGCAGGGCAGAGCCCCACACCCGCGGCTCTCCCCACGTTCCCGCGGCTGCTTCCCAGCTCTCGCTCCGTGACCTCGCTCCTGACATGGCTATGAATTCCTAGGGAGTGAAGGTGCCTCACCAGATCTGACACTGGCCCGAGGCCCAAGGCCAAGGTGCGAGGATGGTGCGGGAAAGTGATTTGAAACAGCACTTGACATTCTCGCAATCAGCTAGAAATGTCAATTGCGGCTTGAGGTAAACGCTTATTTTCCAGGGTAAATGCTGCACACTCTCTGCTTTTCACGACCGCGTGTCATTCAAGCACTTGCTTAAAGGGCAGAAATACGTCTTGAAGATAGCTTTCATTCCTAATCCATATTTGTGTTTAACTACAAAACCATTTAACCCACCAGCTCATTGTAATCATCAAAATGGAGAAGACAGAAAACATTTCCTTCATTATTGAGATAAAACAAAGCCAAGTACTTTCCTCTGCATTAGATTGCTTTTGAATACTGATGCATAAAAGCCCAGATTAAATTAATCTCAGCTGTCACAGTCACACTCGGCAAATGAATCATAAAATAGTTTCCTCTTCATGTGACAAGTTGCCCTTGACAGCTAATTAAAATCTTAATAAGGGTTTCTAAAATACACATGCACGTTTACATGCATAATCTCCTTCATTGGAGCTCAGCGTCAAAATACAAATTATTTTGCTTTGTATTTCAGAAATTGTGAAGTTTTAAAAACGGCTTCCAGATCTTTTCATTTCCTTTCACTTGAATACCTTTTACTTACCTATAAAATAATTGTTTTGGAAATCTAGTGAGAGCTGTTGGATAATGGCTTGTTTTTTAAAACCACACAGCAATCATCGACCGGCTGTTTACATAAATAACAGATACCAATGGTGTCTGTCACTATCTCCTACCTTTCCCCAAGGGCTCTGGTATAACGTCGCGAAGTCAGAGGCCCATTGCAGCGGTGGGTCCTGCCAGCACTAGGAAGGGCAAAGGTGGCTCTCAGGATGGGCGGAAGGTGGTAGAACACACTAGAAAGCAGGTGGACATTCGTGGTTTCAATTCTGACCAGAGAAGAGCTTGGAAGTTGTCATTGCTGACCCCACAACAAGACAAAAGCCGAACTAACAAAATAACCAGTGAGGTCTCAGGTCTAGGCCCTGCTCCACAATCCCGGGAGGGAGGGGGCCCTGGGGAGTCACAGCCAAGGCCCGCTGACCCGGAACAGACGTCGCGCGGGCCGTAAACTCGCAGAGACACTTACACGGCAATTCTGATGAATTGCCGGGTGCAGATTAGGGACCTGCGAGACAGGGAGAAATCAGTGGGGACCCCAGAAAAAGGTCTACCTCTGGGAACTCTGTGGGGAGCCAAGGGGCATCCCCTGGGGACTCTGGCAGGAGAGTGGGAGAGTGGTCGTGTGACACACAGCCAAGCCTGCTCCTAACAAAATCCCAGCGGAGAAGGCCACCGCCCCACACCAGCCCCCGTGATGCTCCCCGAACTCGAGTGGCACAGGGGAGGGTCCCAGCCCAGGGACACCGAGAGCAAATCATAGAATCATAAGATGGCCCGGCGCTGTCCCCTCCCATGCACGCCACCATCATGTTGACAGGCCCCCGCGTAACAACGGTGGGTTGTTACTGAGAGAGATGCAACCTCCAGACTCCGCGGGAGGGCCCAAAGACACCAGGGGGACAAAAACGTTGGAACCAGAGGGATTTGAAGCCTCTGGCACATACGGCGACAAGAAACATCAAACACAGCCCAAACCTCACGTGAAAAGCCTATATTTACCTCCGTCCCCATTGCCCAGCACGTCACGTCTGGCTTTCAATAAAAAATCACAAGGCGTTAGGGTTAGGGTTAGGGTTAGGGTTAGGGTTAGGGCGAGAAAATGTACAGTTCTGAAAACGCAAAACAAGCATCAGAAACGTACTTCGATGTGACACAGATTTTGCAGTTATTTAAAATATCGACTAACGTGAAGGTCTCTAATGGAAAAAGCAGACGACATGCGGGCAGAGGCCGAAAACGTTTGCTGGGCAGGGAAAGAACCAGTGAGCTCGAAGATAGGTCACCTGGAACGTCCCAAACTCAAACACAAAGAGAAAAAAAGAGTGGAAGCAAAGGAAGGGAAGAAGGGAGGGAGGAAGGAAGGAAGGAAGGAAGGAAGGAAGGAAGGAAGGAAGGAAGGAAGGAAGGAAGGAAGGACGGACAAATATGACGTATCTGGACTTGATTACATCTGCGTAAAATGAGGATTGGGTGAAGAATTAAGGACAAAGGTCTAGTCAAGATCCCGTAATCTCGGAATATTTAATAGATGAGCAGATGCCAAAAGAACCACGGACGTTAGAATCTGGGCGGTTTATGCTCAAAGAGGCGTCTTTTCACCGGAGTTTACGTAAGGGATGTTTCTTCCAGGACAGCATCTTCCTTCCTTTACTGGTCTCCAGCGTGTCCCCTCGGTCCGAGGGAAGGTTAAGTGCTAGCAAACATTATGTGCCATGCGATTCGGCCTTCCCAGTTTCCCCACGCTCGTGTCCAGGCTATGAGTCTGCGTGGGCAGGACACCTGGAACGTTCTAGCGATTCTAACAGTCGCTGTTACGGTCTGCGTATCGGCGACTGTTAAAAAGCAGACCGTAAATTGTTCTCAGACCAATTTTTCTCCATTTCACTCTTCCGGTATTTTCACGGATTTTAAAATAAAGTCTCACTTGAATATGTGCTTTATCTATGAGAAATGTGCGATCATTTCAAAGTCGCTGTTTTTAGTAACAAATATTGTACGATTCGCGAGCTCGTGTCTGATTTACATAAGCTTAATGCCTCGTGTTTTCCAGAATACTTCCCTGCAGAGTCCCGTTTGATGACTAAGCTTACTTGAAGATCCATCAGTTTGGTCTTACGATGACTGAATTTGTAAATGGAATCTTTGGCATTTTAACTATTTCCTGATGTTAGCCTTGACTGTATTTGGGTCACCCTAAACCGGTTTGGGTACA
>NW_011888956.1:177895-181020 GCF_000151845.1 Pteropus vampyrus
GACCTGCATCGTGTGTCACAGAATCACTCAGGAGCAGATATGAGACCCAATCCCTTTCTGCCACCTCAATTAGTAGATGCTGACCTTCGAAATGCTAGTAGGGCAACAAAATCCAAGAATAACAACGCAAGGGAAAAGAAAAGCAAAGAAGAAACCCCAACCTGGAAGAACCAGCTGCTTTTAGCTGTGAAGTAAGCGTTTATATTCCATTCACATGTTGGGAGGAGGCTGTGAAACCAACACAGCCAAAGCAACATATTAGAAAACAAGCTTTGACTCGAATTTTATATAGCACGTTCTGGTGAAAGTATCGTTCCTAAAGTTGGTAGTTACACAGAACTTTAACGTGCATACACATCGCCTGTAATCTTGATAAACGCAGATTCCGATTCAGAAGCTCTCGGGTAAGGAGTAAGATTCTGCGTTTGCAAGGACACATTTTGACGACCGAGGCGTAGCATACACACACGTAAATAGAATATTTTAATTTCGTTTGAAGGTACAATTCCGATTTTGGAAAAGAAAGATGTGTCTAGGCAGGTAATTATGGTAGTTGTCATTTCACAAAATAGCGGGTATTAGCCAGCTACATTCGAATCTTTTGTCTGCTACTTGTTTTCTTTGAATTCTCCACACTGGCTTAATCCCCTAATGCATCATTTCCACTTGACACGGAAGAGATTCCTAAATGAAAACTACTATCGCACATAAAAAAGAAAAGACAACAATAATGTCAAAATGTAAGTTAAGAAGAAAAGCATCATCATAAAATTATCGAAGGTAATTCTTTTTTATTTTGCTTTGTCGCATGGAAGAGGATACGACAATTTATATTTATCAAAGAAGACCTAAAATAAGGATTCGGAACGTTACGACTAATTTACTATTTTTCTTACTTTAAGCATCAAATAAGATGCTCAACAGAACAAGTACGTATTGTTTTGACACTAAAGCTCGTGACAGGTTAAGACTCAAACCCAAATGTCAAGACATTTAGAAAACTAAATTCTCAGATGTAATCTCAGCACTTTATTTTTCCAACGACAGAACATTGTTATCGGTGCACTGACCTTTCCCCAGGTCCTGGACTCAAAACGATTGTTTCAAAACCAGCACTCTTTCCAGTGAAAGTACAAATGAATTTATTTTTTGAAGGGTTCTTAGCGGATCTCTCTTTTATAGATCTGTCGGGAGAAAAACGTTTGTTAAACATCAACTCTGTTGTTATCCTTATTTATAGAATGAAGAATACAGGCCAAAAGTCCCGAGACATCCGAGATCATGCTGCCAGTTAAGGAAGACTTAACACGAAGGACAGGAGGCCCTTCGGCGGCTGGTTTTACGGATGAATCGTGTAAGACCGGACAGGGAAGATGCGAATAAGACATAGTAGATGCTGAACTTCAGTTTATTCTCCTGACGGTCCAATTACACATACGTTACACAGTAAACGCAGGATCGGGTCGCTTTCTCGAATGTCCTCTGTTCCTTCTCTTCTCCTCCCTGCATCTTAGTCGGAGAAGTTCCTATCTGTATATCTGCTTCCTCCTCAGCTGGGTCCGGTCTCCCGGTGCGTTCTGCATGTCTCTGACGTGTTTTTGATTTCTAGCGTTTCTAGTTTGATCCTTAGAGGTTCTCGCTCTCTGTTTACATGACCCATGTGTTCTTGCGTGCTCTGAACACATTCATCGCTATTATTTTAAATTCCCTCTGTGATAACCCCAACATCTGGGTCACATCTGTCTGACCCTGAGGCTGGCTTCTGTGTTCCTTGTCGTTCTGTGCTTTGCAATTCTTTGTTGAAAGCCGGACACTACTGGGTGACAGATACTGGAGTAAACTGGCTTTTCGTTGGAGGGTTTAGGGTGACCCGGTGGAGAGCTGAATGTGCCCGAGGACCCAGATGCTCTAGGCCCTTGTTTTGTCTCCCCTTTGACTTTGGGGTTCCCTAAGGCGTCCTCGGAGACAGTCTACGGCCATCCACTCTTTCCGGGATGATGCACTGTTACATGAGGAGAGCCTTGTGTTTGGGGGTACCGCCTGGGGGGTAGGGCTGGACCTCCGTGTCCTGTGACTCCCACGAGTGCTTCTCTTGGAGTGTCCCCTCCTTTCTTGGCTATGGAGCTCCCCATCCATTTCCTGGGAGCTCCGACCTGACTCGGGCTCTGTTTCTGTTTTCCCCCTTGAGGGAGACGTGCAGGTTAGGGGGGCAGGGCGGGGAACTCGCCCCCCAGCCGAGTCGAGGCCACCGGAGCCCCGTCTCCTGAGCTGCAGCCCTCCGCTACGGAGAAGCGCTGGCTTCGCCTCGATCTCTCTTCCGCTCTGCACACGGTGGTTTTCCTGGGCCCTTTACCATGAGAACCTTCTGGATCACCTTGAGCTTTGGCCAGGGAAATTGAGTTCGGCTCGGGCTGGACCTCCTGGTTCGGTCGTCCTTGGCCTTGAACCGGTGTCTGCTTGGCGCATCTGTGAGAGCCCCGAACCCTCGGACCAGGCGCTTCGTCTTCACAGCCTCATGATGCCAGGCTGCTGTGACACATGTGCCATGGGCCAGCGGCTTAAACGGCGAACATGAAGTCCGAGGTCAGCAGGCCAGCACGGCTGGCCATGCTCCAGTGGGGCCTCCCCTGGTCACCGGGGGCCATCTTCTTGCGTCTCTGGTGTGCGACCACCTCCTCTGTCACTTGTTATGAGCGCAGCAATCTATCATGGGCTCCACCTCCATGACCTTGTCACCGCCCCCCCCCACCAGCCCCACCTCCTGACACCACCACACGGAGGATCCAGACTTCAGCAGAGGCCTTCGGGGGACTCAGCGCTCAGCCCACAGCACGGAGTGGCACCCGCACACGTGTCCTGGACAGACAGGTGCCCCAGTGACACTACGATGTGAAAGCGACCCAATCCTGCGGCTCGCACCTCAGTGCGCTGCTCTGCTGTAGTGCACGCGTGATTTCAGAGGGAATTCCTTTCCTTTTCCAGAATTCTCCAGTGTTACAGAACACGGAAAATAAGGCTTGTGGATTCTGCCGGAGAAAGAAACTAAATTATCTCTCTGTTTTTTTAATATAAAATGTTATGTTACAAAATGATCATCTGACAAAGATAATCAAAGAGCATGTAGT
>NW_011888956.1:181070-184641 GCF_000151845.1 Pteropus vampyrus
AGAAACTAAATTATCTCTCTGTTTTTTTAATATAAAATGTTATGTTACAAAATGATCATCTGACAAAGATAATCAAAGAGCATGTAGTGAAAAATGCCGGGAAAGGCACCACGGAGGCATGTGGGAAGCTAATTAATAAAAATTCTTCCTACATGTGATGCTTGAGGCATTTATCATCCTTTTAAAAACTCGCAATTTCTGGAGATGTTTATTCTCATTTCCAATAGTCAACTTTCATACCTATTTTTACATTCCTTTTCTTAAAGAGGGTCCCCCATGTTCCATGCGCTTCACAGCCCACAGAGCCTGGGGCCCCCTAGCTCAGAGCTGTTGTCTCTGAGGTTCGAGTGCGCTCAGTCATGTCTGCAGAGCTGGGGCGACTGAGGTGCCTTATGCGGAGGGACGAGGGGAGGCCTCGGAGGAAGGGAGAGCTAGTTAAAAAGGGACGGTTCGGCCTGGTCATCTGTCCCGGTTCCCGGACCTTGGATGTCAACACGGAGAACTGATTCTAGGGTGAGAGTAGAGCTGAGCCCTTCCAGGGCACCCCTACCCCGTCCTCCAGGGGTGCAGGACCTGCAGGTGAAGTAAAGACGTGTGTGTTTATGCTGCTGCAGCCCTGGGGCCCTCCGAGCCCAGCGACCTGGGAGGGCGGAGGTTTAGACAGCTGGGGACAGGAGGATCCAGAACAAAGAGGGAACTGGACAACCAGTCACCCCGTTTCCCTAGGCCCGGCATCGGATGGGTACTTCGTGCTCTGGTGGACTCTATGCGAGGCTTCTTTTCTGAAGACTGATTTTTTTTTGAGCGGTTTTAGGTTTACAACGAAACTGAGAGGAAGGGACAGAGATTCCCCACTCCCTGCGACCCCACACGGGCACAGGCTTCCCCATCATCAGCCTCTCCCACGGGGTGGTACTTTTGTTTACTAAGAAGGATGAACCTACACTGATATATCTTTTTTTTTTTTTTTTTTACAAAGAAGAGAAAAATATCTAAAGTTGATTCAAAGCCTTAGTAACGAATGAACCACATGCTTATTGCCCAGTCTGTTCACTTTCTTCTCTGAAACTTTCTCATCCAAAAGCATCATTTATAAAAAGCAAAAACAATTTTGTCTTTTTTTTTTTTTTTAAATCTTATCTTAATATTAGGGTGTATGCAGACAGAACTTTGTTTATAAAGAATTTGCTTTATTTCCTGCTTCCTGTAGATGGAGCTAAATCCTTAAGCATGTTTACACATCTTGGAAATTCCTGGGAATTAGATCGTTGAAAGACAATATTACTGTCTGCTGCTGAAGGTTCTTAATTTCTTTCTTCCTTCCTTTCTTTTTTTTTTTTTTTTTACTCTAAGTAGTGCTTTTACAAAAGGTGCAAGATTTGGTGCTAAAGAAAAATACATTTTGAGACACCAGTCCTGTATCTGTTTTTGAATTGCAATTGCTAAATATGTTGCTATTATTTTGTATTTTGTCTGAGGTCGCGTCTGACTTCTTTATGTTTTTTTTTTTTTTGTAAAAGAACGTAACTGTTAAACTGCCCATTATCCATTGTCCTTTCTCGCGGGTGGTTCCTGTGTGCTGGTCTTGTCCCTTGCTCTGCATGACTGAATGACCAAATATAACAAAACCCAACGAGCCCTCAGTGTTTCTCTCAGTCGTTAGTAAACATTGCCTATCTATTACTTCCCCACATGGCTTCTAAAGGATGTGAGAACACAATGTGACAGGCCAACAGGAAACTTAAAGAAAGACACAGAAAATACTATTTTAAAGACTGATTGTGTCTCTACCAAGTTGCTCATAGTTCTGTATTTGTTTATTGATTCCCAAACCAGGAACATATATTTTATACCTTACGAAGAAAAGAAAAAGCCAAATAATATTTAAAGAATTTTAAATATCAATATTAATATAGAATATATTTTTATTAAGTGAATTTCCCTATGTCTTTAATGCTTCTTAACTTATCTGAGTACGGTTTACTCTTCTGAAATAAGAAAAAAGGACCCTTCAAAAGTTTTTTGGATTTTAAAAATTCTTTCCTATTAGCTTCGAGTTTTGTAGCGAGTACACTGTTGTAGGCAAAATAAAAACGAAGCAATGACGTTAAGTATAACCCGAAATGGAATCTTGAGCTTCAGACATCATAGTCATTTTGAAGTTCAGGAAATGAGAGCTGCTGGCAGCAAAGCGAATTTCATACTCCACATTTTTAAGCTGCATATTAGAACCTTTGGCACGCTTGTGGACATTTTAATTCTCTAAAGCTATGACAGTTTCGATGATGAAATTTCTCTCTTTTTTGATTAATATGTGGATTTGCACACTGGGTTAATATAATTACTATGAGCTTTAAATTTATATTTCAAATAATTCTCAGAACGCCAAAATACCCAAGTTCACGTACTGGTTGGCATTCAGATCATTTACCATTGGTTTTTAGAGTTTAGAAGATTAATGGAAAGAAATATTGCTATTAAAGAGGTAAATTATGAAATGCGCAGTTCTCAAGACAACATCTGGGATTATTCTTTTTTAAGTAATAAAATGAAATTTTCTCAAAGTTACACTTACTGTTATACAAATAATCCTTTATTCTGATTTACTAAGAAGACATTAAGGCATAGTCTTTTCATGCATTGATCTTAAGACTCCATTAAAACCAATGGGTTTCTGGTCTGTGCCCTTTTCCAGGTCAGCTAGCAATTTTATATTGAATTGCAAAAGAGACTCCATTACAAAAACCTTTTGTAATTATCTAAGTTCCATGTGTTTAGGAAGCTTTTGAGAATCCAGGAATAAGCACTGTACTGTGGGTACAATAAACGCTTGCCTGTTCACTCAGCTTGGGCATAGAGAAACATATGATTTGTTATTTTTTTTGAAAAAGAAAAAATAATGTTAAACTTGAGCTGTATTATTGTTTTTACATAAAAACCAAACCACTAGCGACTATGGTTCCGTTTCCCTGTGAGAATGCTGTTAGCCACTGTCTTGAAGTTGCAACTAAGAAATCAGAGCTGATACGTGGTGTGACGGAGAAATTTAAATTGATTTATATACTGTAAAGCTTACAGGAAGATCCCTAACATGTGAGCACGCCAGTTGATGGCGACTGGTAACGATCATTGAAGATGTAATGTTTGCATGGGTGAGGATGGTACAGTCCCTAAAATAATGGCCTGGGGAGTGGGAAAGATGAGGAACTGCTGGTCAGGGGGCGTGGACACCCCGTTAGAAGGTGGGTGATTTCTAGGGATGTAATGCGTAGCATGGCGGTCATGGTTAGCAACGCTGTATTACACACTCGAAAATTGCTAAGAGACTAGATCTTAAACGTTCTCATTGCTGAAAGAAGTGGTAATTATGGACTTGATGGAGGCGTCAGCTGACGTTATGGTGGTGGTCATTTGCAACACACGACCCTAGTCTTACACAATGTTATATATCAATTATATCGCAATAAAGCTGGAAATAAAAGATAATTTCTTAAAAAAAGAAAGAAAAATTTAATGTAACCCTCCTAAGGGCGAGGCGTTTGCGAGTCGACCATGCTCAGATCTGTCATTT
>NW_011888956.1:185176-214740 GCF_000151845.1 Pteropus vampyrus
GAAAGGCTTCCGAGCCAGTGAGGCTGGCATCCCTGACTCTTCTGGCAAAGCTCAGCCATGGACAGAGATGACGTCACCAGCCCTCCATGAGCTAAACTGCAAGTAGACTCGCTTCTAAAACGCGTCTCTTTTGCAGGTCGTGTGCCCAGGACCATCCCGTTTATCAGCAGCTCCAGAGTTTAGCTGCCTCTGATCACTTCCACGTACTACAGTACGATTATGTAGCATTTGTAGACTTGAGATCCATCGCGTCCTTCGTTCAAAGACAGATTTCAGAATTTCGAGGCGCCTTCCTGGCGACTGCCTTGAGTAAGCTCAGCTACCCTGTCCCCAGGTGGCACTTGAGCAGTCATTATGATTCACCTGAAGTAGGGGCTGTCCTGGAAGCCTGCCTCACATGAGGCCGCTGGGAGAATTCAGTTACTTTTTTCAGTACTAGAGCTGTAAAAAGCCATCGGAACAGGATCAGCTTTTCTGTTTCCTCTGAAAGGGACACATATTGCTGAAGGAGACATAATTTTGAGAACTTTTGAAGTGGTATGAATGGTGGGAGATCCCTTTATTTATTCCTCTGATAATTCTACCTGAGGTGCACTTTTTTTTTTCCCTTAAGAAGATATTTTCATTGTTCTTTGTTCACGAACGAATCTTGACTCATAACGTGGAATTGAATTGTCCCTTTCACGAAGCCACTCCCGTCCTTTCCCGTTCCTCGGCACAATGGAGTCACGCCTGTGCCCGAGACCAGAAGGGTCATATTCCCAGACCCGTGGGAGGAAGCGCTGAGAACTGTGCAGCCACGGAGCCCCTCTATTTTGCAGACTTCGGCTTCCTCGGGGGAGCCTGGAGATGGGAAGGGGGTTCCGTTTCAAATGCTCCGTGTTAAAGTGCAAATACGCCACTTACGTATGTCAACAAATTCAATCTAGACATCTTATTTTTAAAAAACGTAGGTATCGGCCAGCAGCACCTCTCTGGAAGAATGTGGGACAAAACGTATGAGTAAAAGCTCACGGCTCCTATTATTTTTCGACTCTGATAACCACCCTGGCATTTACGTTTGCCTTACGAGGAGATCAGAAAACACGTTGAAAGCTTTCTGTGGCAATAAGGGGAGAAAGGAAGTGTGTACCCTAATACTGAGAGGACAGGGCGGTCACCTAATGAACAGCCCGGGGACCACCAGCAGATGGCGCAGCAGCCTGCGTTATCGTCAGCAGGAAGCCTTCCGCGATCAGAGAATCTCCCAAAATGGCATCTTTCTCTCTTTTGCTTGTCAATTCATAATGCACTAAAAACGTAACGACTTTATTTACAGCCACGTTTAAAACTGTAACCATGGAAGCTGCAGTGACTGCGTTAAGTAACGGTAGGATCGTTACATCTGCCGGTTTAAAGGGAAGGCACCTTGGAGCCAGGAGACCGGGGTCCTTAACCTTGAACTTAAGCTCCCGGTGGGGAGAGCCTTGATGAGGATCCCGGTCAAGTCGCTGAGGCCAGCCCTCAGCCGTTCGGCGACGCGGTCCCTCCGCCAAATGCCATTTTTAGCTCAATAATCGCAATGTTTGGGGGAGAGTGAAGTCAGTGAATCTTTTCAGCTGGCGTTACCTGTAGAGACCCTTCAACTCGAATTTTCAGACAGATGCATTTTCAGGGAGAACCTGCTCTCCTGTTACCTCCTGACCATTTTCCGAAGCGTCTCTTCCCAGGCGTGCACTGGAAATGCCATTTTGCCAATGCTTCCTTCCCAGCCTCTGGCTATTTCTGCGATGGAAGGAAACGGATTTTTCACACGTTTGGTTTATACTAGGAAGATATTTCTGAGAGAGTCAACAAATATATGACAGGAATGATCGAAGAGACCTAGCTCCTGTTCTGTCTCCAGGATGCTGATGGGAATGTTTGCTACTACTACAAAAATATCAGCGACGTAAAGCTGCATTATTAAATTATAGAAAAGAAAGTAACAGAAACCTGAGTTCAAAAAGAACACAATGCACCCCACATAATCCCCTTATGTAAAAATAAAGAGGACAGAAAATGAATTAGACACTCGTGGACTTCTAAAACACTGAAAATTTATTTTTTAACTTTTTTCCCCTTGTTCACTATTTTTCTCTTGTTCATGTTGTCCGATGCCTTGAAAACTGCCAGAAAGACCTTAAATAAATTACACTAAAAATAACACATTAGAAGTATTTTTCAAAAACATGCGGAAAGCTAAAATTTCTGGAAAACCAAGATATCCTACAAGGTCTATCCATATTTGCTTCCTTTTACCTACAGGCGATACTTTCTCTGAACCACCGAAAATGGGGATAGCAGTTTAACAATAGAATAACTTCCGATGTGTTAGAATTAGAGAATGCAAGGTAAATAGAACTGTAATCTAAGATCTGACTGGGAAAAAGATGAGTTACTTTACAGAATTCTTCAAATATTATTTTAAAACGCAGTTTCCTTTGGAAAGTGTTTGGAAATCAAATTGCCCAAATCATTACACCTTTGACAAAGGTCTGTATAGTTTACAAGAAGCACTCTTAAGCGAATGAATGCAGATAAAGCTCTTTGCCCATTGCCTGGCTCAGATAACTTGTTATTATTATTATTATTATTATTATAACCTTGAAGAACCTTGATCAAAGACCAGAATGTCCAGGGCTGGTTTACTCATAAAAGTAAATGGCCTGAGAGGGACGGAGGAGCTGGGAGAAAGGGGTGAAGGGTTAAAGAAGTACCAATTAGTAGTTGCTGGGGGGTCACGGGGATGGGGAGCACGGTGCAGGGCATGCGGTCAGCAGTAAGGTCATGGTTGTGTGTGGAGCCAGAGGGAAGATGGAGTAATCCGGGGGATCGTTTCAAAAACTATAGAAACGTCTAACCAATGTACCGCATACTTGAAACTAATAAGAAAAAACAAGGAAAAAAAAAAAAAACGTAAATGGCCCAATCAGATGTTCTTCTGGAGACTTCTGAGGTTTAACATTTGCTGGTTTTACCATCTTCTTCCCAATAAAGAAGCAAAGAAATCTCTCTGATTTTACTGTGAGAGCTCTGCATAAACAACCGTGTGTAACAATGTGACATATTATGGGAAAATTTGGTAAAAGAAATTTGATTTGCAATACTCATTTGAATTGAAAATGATCTCTTAGGGGACGTGACTTTGCTGATGCTTACTTCATTAGAAAATATCCTGAATCGAAAGCTTGGCCAGATATTCTCTCGGGAGCCATTCTACATTATTTAAAAGGCCTAACAATTTATCTTCCTATCCAAATTTAAACCTTTCTGCACATTGCGTGTTTTCTTTGGTTAATATTCCCCTTAGCCCTTGCCTTCTTTAAATGAATAGGAGCTTGACCAAGCAGAAAATCTACTAACGACGTTCATAATAGAAACCAAGAAAACAATTTGAACCTGGTGATAATAATAAAATTTTGCTTACTGATTATGACTTATTTTATTTTTTGGTTATTGCCTCCCCTTGCTAAAAAGGTTGCCGACATTTCAAATCTATGGATTGTGACATGGAAAAATGTGTGAGGCCTAGTTATGCGAACCACCCTGAGCCTCAGTTTCCCCATTCAGAAGGAGCTGGGCTGAATGAGAGCTGAGTTCCTTTCCCAGGTTATCTGTTGATAATGTCCAGTTGAACGATGGGAAGATAAGGCCTTATCTTACCCCAGGGCCTTGCGCAAAACTCGCTGGGTCTGATGTGTTCAAATTTCAGGTTTTTTTTCTTTTGGATTTTAGAAAGAAAATACACAACAACTACGCTGTTTTACATCACGCCCCAGCAGGCCCAGTGGCCCCCTATCAGCATGCATTTTAAGGGTTTGCAGCCAGCACCCTGACCGCCCACACCAGGTAGAGGTAGACCCGGAGTATCAATGGCTTCTCCGTTCGGGTCAGCTGTGGTGACTGAAGGAGTTATGAAACATCATTTTTACTTTTTTTAAGTGCGTTTTGGCTGAGAGAACGGGACCTGGGCAGCCAGGAGGTATACCAGTGAAAACGACACAAAGGGACTAAAACTCGTTAGAACTTTCCACGGTAGCGGGGGCCCCGTGGGACGGGACAGACGTTTCGCGTCCACTCTCCGCCGATGTCCATTTTCAAGAGGAGGTGGACAGGGGTTCACATCTGGGGAGGGCGCGTGCTCGGGGGAGGGGGAGTGACACACTGTCAATTTTTGCTTTGCTTTTGTGCTTTTTTTTTTTTTTTTGGTGGCAATACAAACACATGAACTGGGAGGAAAAAAAACTCCTCTAACTTTTATTAATTTTGCAGTTCAGTAAGGAGGAGAGGGAGAAAAATGAGGGAAGCCGGCAGTTATGGGGCAGGTCGTGGCCTCTGGGACCGCAGCTGTGCCCAGGTCGCTCGTTTGCTTGAGGCGGCTTCGAGTGGATGTGCGGGACACCGCGAGGCTGCCGAGGTCCCCACCGCTTTCCGCAGCTCCACGGCTGGTGTCCCCTCCTGCACTGGACTGGTTTCATTGTCATCCAGGAGCTGACGTCGAGGGTCTTGATGCGGATGGACGGCAAAAGCCTCCGAGAACGGACAGAAGCTTCCAGGCTTAAAGGCGGCATTTCCCGGTCCGTCTAAGCTTCTGCCCCGGTGAAGCACGCGGCCCAGATAACGGGCTCTGCGGGTCCCCGGCTGTCACCCAGAACACGGCGCCCCGGAGGGAGTGTGGGGGGAGGTGACGGGCTGCTGTGTCCCTTTTACAAACTCAAATCTTAACTCTGAAAATGAGCTGTGAGTCAAACGAATCGATTTATAAGACAAACAGTCCTCTCGGAGTCAAAGTAACGATGCTGAATGGAGGATTCGCCGTATTTGGAGCAGCTGGAAGGAGGGGAAACCTCTCCAGGGACCGAAGTGCCGAGCCCGCCCTGCTCCGAGTCAGCCCCCTGCTTTCAGAACGTGTGTCCCCCCTCCCTCTCCCATGCTTGGAGTGTTAATATTCACGTGACTACTGGATCAGCCCACACATCACGATAAAGCAAAGCTATGATGTGAATATTACTCCCATACTTTGAATACTCCCCGAAGTGCTTTTTGGGTGATTAGAGTGATTTTTCATTTAGAATGTGAAGATATTTTCAAAATGAAGGATTTCTAATATAGCTGGCCCCTAAATGCATATTATCGTTGTACATTTTCATACGGACGCCCCGCTGAGGCTTCCGAGGCCCACGGTTGATTGAAGTTCATGTCCCCCAGCTGCGTGGCGGCTCGGAGTTGCCAATGCTGCGTGTCGCCCTCTGTCAACCATCGGAAGCTGCAAAGGCCACGGATTTTGCCCGATTTGCCACCGGCACACTCCCAGAGACACGAGGCTCCCGGGTCAGAGATGAGGGACGTTGCTACTCCCCATGACACGGGCGGCTGAGCCCCCTCCCACCTGGTCCGTCCCTGGGTCCGAGTCGACTCCTGGGACACAAGAGGACCAGGTGAGACCACCCAGAGTCTCCGTCGCTCAGCACGTCACTCGGAGAAGAACCCAGCGTAGAGGGGACAATGACAGAGCCCGCGCTCCGGCCGACCGAGAGCTCCGCTCACCCCCGGCCACTGAACTTGGGCTTCCGTGGGATCGGACAGGGCGGAGGCTTGGCGACAGTGTCCGGTAGAGACGCAGAAGTTTGAGACTCTCCTGCCTGTTCTTCAGCTACTCCGACAGACGGGCGTGGGCTTCAGCGCCCCCGGGGACCAAGAGACATCAGCTGCACCCCCAAACATGTAAGACGCTTTACGTGCAGCCAGCACTCTGCATCTAAAGGGTTCATTCTGTGACGAGCAGAGAACGGCTAGGTATTTATCAATGTTTGAACCTCAGCGTGCGCATCTGAGCACAGACAGACGTTTCACGCTCCGTGTCCCCAAGGGCTCTTTGAAGGGGGCTCGTTTGCAGCATGGCCTCCTTGCCCTGGCTGCTGGTGGCAGTCATCATCCAACGTGGCCGAGTCCTGGCCTGTCCCATGCCCTGCGGCGCCCGCCGCCTCTACCGCCTGCGCCCCGCGGCGTCCCTGCACCCCGTTTCCGAGCCTTTCTGGCCCGTGCGCCCGCGTCTCCATCCCCATCTTCAGGCGGCTTTTCTGCTTCCCCCGCGTTTTCCCGACCTCCCCTACTTTGTCCACTTCTCAGTTCTGAAAACACCAAAGCACCTTTTCCCTTCCTTTCTTTTCTCTTCGTTGGCGGCTCCCGGTTTGCACTGGGACAACCTATGACTTGAACGTGGTTTCTAAAGCCGGTGACGTTAAGGAATGGAGGCCCCTGGAGACTCATCCGAGCTCAGCTTCGAGAACGCCCTGGTTCCTGGGGCGAGAACAAGCCGTCTGACTTCCGGGGTCCTCAGGGATAATTAGGGACAATAGGACAGAGCAGGCAGACGAGTTCGGCGGACAGCCACGCTCCCCGCAAAAGACTCTCAACGTACGTAAGCCCTCGTTGAATGTATACTGAACCCCTGAAAATGACTGTTTTGCATTGGGTGGATTCTTGCTACTTTCAGTAAAACAAAAAAGCCACATGGATGGTGACCACACAGGCGAGGTAGATGCAAACCAGCGTTTCCAGTCAGTCTTCCCTGTTCTCCACGCCCGCCTTAGGGAGAAACAGAAACAGCCTGCAGATCACAGGACGCTCCAGGGAAGACGCTTTAACGTACAAATCCTTTCATAGTCTCCTTGGGGCGGAGGATATTAAGACAGTGGGTGAGTCAACCCCAAACCCTCTGACATTAAGACAGTGGGTGAGTAAACTTAGTTGTTGAATCTTTGCTTTACACGCAGTGTTAAGAAGTTTACCTTAAGTATATACATGATTTTTCTTTCCCTTTTTTAATATTGTGGTAAACCATGTACAACATAAAATTTAACATGTTCACCATTTTCAGGCTTACATACAGTTCGGGGGCATTTAAGCACAGTCACAATGTCGTAAGCTGTCCCTTCTGCCCTTCTTCAGAACGGCCTTGATCTTCGCCCGCAGAAACTCTGGCCCCGTTAAACAGCGACTCCCCAGGCCCGCTAAGCACTGCTCTGCTTTTGGTCTTTATGGATTGACTGTCCTAGGTCCCTCATAGAAGTGGAATCACACAGTATCTGTCCTTTTGTGACGCACAGATTTCACTTAGCATAAAATCTTCACGGTTCACCCATGTGGTAGCTTGTGTCAGAATTTCCTTCCTTTTTAAGACTAAGATTCCTGAGATATATTTTCAAATATATAAGTTTTTCATAGCTATTTTCATTTCGAGTTGAGTTGATCATATCTTATTGCCAGGTTATTCACATTCTTTGAAGAGGAGTCTTCCTTGGGCAATTTAGGAACGCCTGAGAAAGTCAATAAGACAGAAATAAACTAAAAAATCTGAATCAGACCATGGATAACGATACAACACATTAGTGGGGAGAAATTAGCTTCTGCTGACCAGTGCTAAAGTTTGACCTTTGTGATCATCTTGTAATAAAATAAGAAGCAGGACACCACTCTACGAAAATGTTTATTCATTGATCATTGGGGTAGAGACCAGGATCTGAGGGGAAAGTCTCAGAGGTCTGTGCCTGTCACCATTCCCGTGGGTCTCGGGGACCGATACTGGCTTCGAATCTGCAATCGGAGCATTTCAGGCTGCGTGCATCCGGCCTCTTGTTCACTTGGCCTCTATCAAATTTTCCCACTCACTTGCCGATATCACCTCGTCCGGATGCAGGCTGTGCTTCGGCCAGTGTAGAACTCACTAACAAACCGTGCTGCTGAATTGAAGGGGTTCGCCTCCTGACCGGCAAATCTGGAGGAATCCGGGTGAGAGCCCCCGAGGGCACATTTCCAGTCATTTCCTTCTGCTGCGAGCCGGCACCCTTTGGTGACTCAGTCAGACGGTTAGGGGACCTAACCGTCCCCTGCAGCATTCTCCACGTCGGTTTCAAGAATCATCGAGCCAAATATACGCCGCCTCTTCTCATAAGCAGCTGGGTTTCCCGCCTCTTGGCCTCGTTTAACCCTTTCCACTGCTCTGATTTCGATGAGCAGAAAATTTATACGCCCGCCCAGGAAAATCACTCTTACTACCTGACCGTCTCTTATATCTACATGGCTATGAGACTCTCTACAGAATGAAAGAGTTAGCTTTCCCTCAACTCAAACACACCTGGCTTCTTACCAGCGCGCCCTTGGGCATGACCAGCCCTGCTTCCTCCTTAGCCGTGTGACCTCCGTCACCTCCAGCTCTGGGGAATCCACCAGCAGAGAGGCTATCCCTACTTTCTGGCTTCCATCCAGCACCTGGAGCGCATAGGGGTCCCAAAAGGGGATTCCTCGGGTTCCCTTGATCTTGTGGTAAGGGGCGGGGGTGGGGGCTCCCTACACCTGCAGGAGAGCGATGCTGGGTCATGGGGCCGGTGAGCCCGCGGTTGTACCTTGGGCGAGGTGGCTATAGCACAACTTCACTTCCTTTGTCAACAAAACGAGAAAAGTAGCTCCCCAAGGTGTTTCGTCCACCTCGCTCTGCTTCGTTGTTTAAATCTGTGTGAGGCACGACATCCGACCTATTATCTTACGAATTGGGCCAAAGAAATTGGAAGTGAGGGCCAGCATGTAATAAGTGACAAAAATCTACGTTCTCATTTTCTGGATTGATCCAAACAATTTAGCTGTCAGCGATAGTTGGATTCTTTTGGTTAGTTACGGTGGTTAGAGGGGAATGGGGAGAAACACATCCGCCAGTCTGCCAGGGTCCACAGGAATCAAAAGGGACACTATGATATAGTAGGCACACAACACGGGCCAATGCCACATACCCCCGCCCCCCAAATTCTCAATGAATGCCATCCTTCAGTATCAGCTACGGTCGAACATGTATATTGAACATCAGAAACTGACTTTGCTTTTTTTGGATGAATTCTCACTACTTTAAACAAAACAGAAGCCCCACGTACAGTGACGACGTATATTACAAACATTCCCTTGCTACTCAGTCTCCTGTTAAAATGACGTCGTATGTCAAACTCTAATGTGAACACCGACTTTCGCAAACAGGCACGACTCGCCCGTCAACCGCTGTCCTGCGGAGCTCAGCCCTGCTCTCTGCCACCAGGCTCTGCATCCAGGCACGTGGGCCCAGTGACGTTTGTTTTCTGTTGTTTGTCAGGACGACTGTGTATCCTAGGGCAGAGACAGTCTTCTGCTGCAATATGTCACTGAAAAAAGTCACAGTGGCATAAAACGATGAGCATCTATTTCTTTCTTGCGGGACTACGGGCCAGTTGCAACTCGCCCGGCTAAGCTGACCTTCAGAATTCGGGCTCCAGGCTCCAGAATGCTAGGTCATTTCCAGGCTCCTCCATGTGTCCCCTCGGCCTCTGAGGACTGCTGGCTACTTGGACCATCTCCCTTCAAGGCAGGTTACATGAATGCAAGGTGGCTAGCTAGACACGCACGCGAGTTTGAAGGGGTTTTGTTCACTCCATCGCACTGCTGAAAAGGTTTGCGCAGTGACATTTTACATCGGGGGGCGAGTACGCACTCTCTGCATTCCGCCGCACTGCAGTGCCACACGGAGAGGGAGACGGTGGTAATGACAGTAATCCAGCTCCCCACAATGGGACGTCCCCGTACGCTGACGGCACGTCCTTTAGTAAAGAAAGGCGGAAGACAGTAGACAGAGGAGGCTGTCTTTGTTCACCTCAGCTGTCTGATCCGAAACTTGGAACCAGGAAGCCTTGAAAGCCTACCCGTGAGGCTTCGGGAAAGATCGATTAATGCCAGTTCAATGAACTATCCAGGGAAACCTGGTCCAGCACATAAAATGTGAATATCTGTGAACAGATCAGTGAGACTGTCTGCATTCTCTTCATCCGTTATAAGGACCTAGAATGATTTTGGTAGAGGAGGATATGGAGTAGTTTTTATTAAAATATTTTTTTTGAAAAGGAACATAGCTGTGTTTTAAACGCTGTGTTTATTTTAAATTTTATTTCAAAATTAGAATACCAAAATGAACTCGATAGCTAATAAAATATGATATAATTTATATATTATATAATATATTATATACAATATATAACATAAATTACATAATAAATATATGTAATAAAATTTAGGAAGCAGATTAGCTTTATTTCTTAAAATACAGAAAATGATAAATTAGAGTTTCAAACATTTAGAAAATAGTACTTCATGCTTTCCATTTCTTTATTCTGCATATTTTAAGTGAGAAATGTCAGGTCCAGTTGAGTTTTGCAATTCTTGCTAAAAATAAAAGTTCTACACTGGTATGTAGGATTTAGAAGTAAATTGTATGACTGTTTTATTCATGCTTAAATACTTAAAAAAATTAACTATCTCCATTGGTATTCATGTTTCTTTCTAAGAAATTTTATGTAATTATTATTCTGATACATATTTTTTTTACTGTTTTAACATGCTATAGTTTTATTCTTAGGTACTAGCTGGAGAACGTCCCTTAGTTTAAATATCATTTTTTTCTTTTACCCAGTAGCTTTATAGTATAACTTAAAGTTCAAAAATATGGTTTTGTTTAAGATAAGGTATATAATTTATTGAATACAAACAACAGTTCAATAATTCAAGTCCTGTATTTATCTTCTCAGAGTAACTTACTGTCAGTAAAAGCCAGATTTATGCAAACAGATTTAATAAACAATAGTGGATTTCAACATCTTTAACTTGTTTTGGAGAAAGAGTCTATGTAATTCAAGAAAAATAATTTTAATATGAAATATTTTCCTTAACAACTCATCTCAGAATATGTTTGACATTTTCGTGTCTTTTTACATAAATATTAGGCAGCTTGAGTAGAATTGGGATATTTTCTCATGCTTTGGTTTAAAAGAAATTACAATCGTAAGACCTGTGATTTGGCGGGGAGCAGAACAGAAACGAGGGGGTGCGGACGCGGGGGGAGGGGCCATTAATAGGACACAGAAAAGATTCTCCTGTGAGAAGTGGCCTTCACTCTACTCCAAATTAAAAAAAATAGACTTCCACTATGGAAAATGTGCGCTTTCCCAAGTGGGTTTTTATTTTTTCAAGAGCAGAAAAACATTATCCGGGCTATTCACATGCCTTAGGCATCTGGGTGTCCCCAAGCGGCCAGAGCAGGGAGGGTTTACTGGGGGTGGGGCGGTGGGGGGTGGTGTTCTGTGGAATTAGCGAAGCTCTCACATGCTCGCAGAGATAACACACGTCCCCCCATCACGTGTGTTATCTCCGCGAACATGTGAGAGCTTTGTGACGGTCAAAACTATGTTTATAATTATGCTGAGACATCAACGCCGTTTGTGTTGCCGTTGCCGATGGCACCGATGATGCGAAAGCAGCAGAGAATCGCCGTGCTGATGGCTCAGCGTGAATCGAGACGGCGGCGCAGGACTGCGCTAGCCGTCAACTGTGTTTCTCCCCACCGGCACGGAAGACGAAAACAGGCGTTGGCTTAAGACATTCCTGTTGTAGCAGTAAAATGCGTCGATTGTACTAAATCTCGACTCTGTAGTGCACGTCTGCTAACATATTTGTGTAATGGAATGGGAGATATGCCTTACTGCTTCTGGATGCCGAAGCAGCACGGTTATCTTGAAAAGCACGAGTCTGATTATTTAAGCTGCGAGCTGAACCAGCCCGCTTTGTCGCCAAAGAATGACTGACGCAAACTCTCCAGTTATTCATCCTTGGGTCTCTAGGAGAGACTTCCTCAAATGGAATAAACTCGTCTGTCATTTCAAGGACAACAGCTGACACGATTTGTCGCCAATAAATGTTGAGCTTTCAAGTGATAAAATCTGGAAAACTTGTATTTATCATGGTGATCTTGCAACTTTTTAGTACTTACGACTTTTCTAATGAGCTCAGCGGTGATAGTGAATTTAATATTATATATTAAGATATGTCAATATTTGAAAAAACCGAGTAACTAAAACAGATGTTTTCCAGATGATGGACGCATGATGTTATGACATTACACATAGATCAAAGAGCCATTCGAACATGTGAGATAAACCCATGGATTTTAATGTAAGAGTGCAAGAAATTTGTTTGGTTTTAGAGTCCACATTACATTTTTCATGTCGAAACTTAAAAGAAACTGCCACTTGTCAAGTTTTAGTATGGTATCAAACAATGTAACAATGATCTGAAGAGGCTATTATAATATTCCACCCTTTTCCAAATGCATATCTTGTATGGGGCTGAATTTTTAAGTATCTTCATCCAATGCAACATATTTCAAGAGAATGAATGCAAAAGCGGATTTTCAGATAGTCAGAGATTTTCAAAAAGGTAAAACAATGCTTCTCTTCTCATCTTTTAAAAAGAACATATAGTTACTTTTCTTCAAAAATACATTAATAGGGTATGGGTTTATTATTAGTATTTTAAAATGAATCGGTAAATAGAAAAATTAAAATTTTTCTCAGTTTTAATTTTGAGCAGCTCAAGATTTGTAGATATAACTTACACAATCCGAAGCTCTTTGGGATTCTCTAAAAATTTTGAAAGTGTAAAAGTATCCTGAGTCCAATAAGTCTCAGGATCACCGTTACAAAATATAGGAATAAACCGACTGCCTGATACTTAATGACTCGATCCATCTTTGGGGCTATTTGTCTTTTTTTGTGGGAATAAATGATTTGAAATCCTGGGTCATATTTTCGGTCTGGAATAGCTTGCTGACTTAGTTCCTGCAACCCGAATAGAAGAAGTCACAATATTTGTGTGAAAGCCCTATCGTTTTCAAAATGATCAGGGTAGAAGTTGTCAAGTCTTGTAGTTAGGTGGACATGGTTTTATTTTAATAGAAAAGCAGGTTCCTCTCTAATACTTAATACAAATGTTTACTTATGTCATCTGTTAGTGAATATTGATAGCAGCCCAAAAAGGCTCATCACCTCTAAAAAATATCAATAAGCTGACTGGTGCCAGAGCGTGACAACCACGCTGTGACCGTTAATGTTGTGGCTGGAAGGGAGACGTCAACGGTTTATGGTTGCATATAACAAAGGCAGGCCAATTGTCCATGGTCCTCCCTTAACCATAAAGATAAATAAGAACAAGAACTTCATGTGAGTCTAACGCGTGCAGTATTTCTTCTCTCATTCCTTCACTATTCTTTATGATCCCGTGGAAGGCACATTATACAGGAATAAATGGCTGGTTTTCGCTTGATTTTTCTTTCACGCTATCTTTCCAAATGGCAAAGATCTGTTATACGTGAACCTAAAAAGTTTGAATATCACGCCTCGGTGGTATGTTTTTCCCTTGAAAATCCACTTCTAATTAAAAAAAATGTTTCAAGTTCACTCTTAACCTAAACTTTTAAATGGCGTTTTCTCATGTTGTCATATACCAAGGACACAAACATACCAGCTACACGGTTGTATACTAACTACGCCCTAATTGGAATTCTTTATCCCTGAAAGATGTCCAATACACCCACAGCAGTGTCGACCTAGGGATGATGTGTAGTGTGTAAATATGGTTATTTAACAAAAATCTTTTTAAATATAGGCTGTTACTCCCAAGATAGTGCGGAAACAAAATGGTTTTTTCTTTTTTCTAGTATTCTATGACCCCTTGGCAGATAATTTTGTATCCTAAGAAATGTGTCATTACTTAGGAGGTTGAGAAAATAATAGGCATCTTCAGACGGCCAGTTTCTCATTTGTTTCAGTAAATATTAACTGTCATCTAAGCGAGACTAAGTCTGCAGGGCATCGGCACACAGGGGCAACCGGATACTTACGTCTATTAAGTGCACTGATTTTGTTTCATGTCACCTAACTTTGAACGTGTCTGTGACTTGCTGCTCTTGGGTCCGCCACAAGTGTTCATAAGTGCCATTTGCTATTGTCAGTACAAGATGCTCATGAATTGTATTCGCATTTAATATTGATTCTTAGTAATGGGTACGTCCCTTCGAAGACTTTTCGTGTTCAATAATTCCGTTGTCTTCACAGTAATATTGTGTTGTAGATGCTTTTCACCTTTATTTTCAGGATTGATGTATGCGTTCTATAAAAGTATAGTCAACGCATTTAAGACACTTAATATTATGACCTACTAGTCTGTTAGTACCATGAGGGCAGAGATCATAATATTAAAAAAAAAATGACCTGAGATGATAAACTTTCCGCCCCATTATTCCTGAAGTCTAGGAGCTTTGTCATAAATAGCATATATAGAATGGAAACTTCGAATCGGAACCTAAGAAAAATCACTAATGTCTCTAAATTACCCAAAGAAGCACAAAACTGAGAAATAACATCAGTTTGTTATGGAACTAGAAACAATTTCAACCATCGGTGCCCTTGAAGTAGCCTCCTGGCGCTGCTGGCTGAATGACTCAGGTATCCTGCCTGTCCACATATAGACTCATTACCAGGGCCAGCGTTTACGAGCAAGGATCAGCGTTTATAAGCAACGAACAATGTGAAAAATACGAAAAATAAGGCAGTGGATCTATGATGCTGTCAGGATGGATGAGGAATCACACTGAACTTAGAATAAATAATGATTATGATTTGGACGTGTGCTGCCCAATACGGTAGCCACTAGCTTCCTGTGACATGTCCAGTTGGAACCGACATGTGCTGGGGTGTAAATGCCCACCAGACGCCAGAGACTCGGGAATAAAAGGCGGCAACGTGTTTCCTTCATAATTTTTATAGACTGAACATTAAAATGATAATTCTTGAATGTATTGATTTAAATAATATATATTAAAGTCTAGATAGTCTGTTTTTCCTTTCTTAATATGGCTACTAGAAAATTTAAAATGACCTGTGGGCCCTCCTTATATTTCTTTGGTGCGACACTGATATAGGCAGCTGACGAGTGCAATGTGTGGATTAAATAAAACATACACGCATTCAGATAAAAGGACTGCTTACAAAACGTGTCAATAACATATCCAGCATTAATGTTTTAAAAAATCTTTTTAGTGTGTTTGCCAATTAATTTTTTTGATCTATCCTATATGATTAATTTCCAAATTTGCTGGCAATGGCATGTTAAAACTTTACCGAAACAACTTAAATGTCTATTTTAATTTGTTTTATTTTGGCATTCAGAATGATTATGATGAACATTAGGAATCTGCCCTTGAGGGGCACTTGTTTGAAAATCTAAAGAAAATCTAAAGCATTTGAATGACTTAAGACCACATGGAAACATGCTGGCAGACAGGTAAGTCGTGCATAAAATCTGCAGAATGTATACCACATCAAAAAGTCTATCCGTTTTGCAAAACGTCATTTTATCTTTGAACTGATAACGATACATTTCTTACTTGGAATTGGTCCATTCCTCTCAGATACCTAGCCCTGCTTTCGTACCGATATCAGGACTGCTTTGCTGGCTCGTGACTGAATGCATTACGAGCTTTATAAACGGAAACAGCAGTAAAATCCATTACACGATTAAAGGTCAACATTCAAGCTGGACTTTGGCGATGACCGGGCGATTGGGAAAGATACAAAATTAACTGTAAAATGGCTCATTCTTGGTTCCGTTCCACAATAGAGACTCATGTGATCGGAGCACAGCTCTGAAAGTGACTCAGGCAACGGATACCTGGAGGCAGTTTGCATGCACATGATCACAGATGCACGTGGCACCGCGTGCTTTGCCTCTGGGGAATGTACTCACGATGTAACAGTGACCTGCATAATAGATAATGCTTTAATAATAAGACAGAGATTTATGGCACGGTACTCGGGTATCGAATCTCTGGTACTAGAGTGACCTTTCAGAATCCCTTTAACTAAATAACGGCAACGACGAATCTGTCCTGTTTTGGTTCTTCCTATAGAAAATTGATGGAGCTATCATTTTGCCTCGGTCATTTTTGAGATTCCCACCCTTTGGATTGCAAAGGTCTCATTCAGTTGCAAGAAAACAAGAGAGAAGCCTCGGTGAATGGTGATGGGTTTGGTTATTATATAAATGATTTTTTAATGATTAAAATAAAGTCTTATTTAACCATGATATAGAAAACATGCGTGTATGCTTGTTATGTGAATAACATTCATGTGTAAATATAAATAAATAAAATAGACATATAACATATATTTGAGTGTGCTCTACGTAAACATAGAAAAATGTTTCCACGTTCACACGGACTAGGAGATGACAGAAAGATCTAAACTCAGGGTTTCTGATTCCAGAGTGGGACGCTGTTATTTTTGTGTTCCTTAACCCAGCTCCAGGAACAAAGCAAATAAAGTAAAGGCAAGAAAAAGTGATAAAGCTCATACATTTTAGTTGGCTGCCAAATCACTGAAAAACTGTCAGATTTTCAGCGAATTTATAGAGTATGTTTGGGACGATCTGCCTGAGGACAGGGGCAGGATGGCAAACAGCACCGTTCACTCTTGCGGGGGCAAAGGGAGAGAGCTTAAAGAGACGGGGTGACGTTCTTGAAGTAGCACTGAGGAAGGACTGTCACCAATTGGGAAGGTGCGTTCTGGTGGCCGGACTCTCTGTGGCCGGGGACCCGGGGGGGGGCAGGGCTCGAAGAGTCACGTGGCTCCCCTCCCCCAGGCCAGCTGGACCAGCAGTCCACGCGGCTGGGAGCCTGCGTGACCACGGGAGAGGGCCGAGTGACCCCGATGCCGTGGGCGAGCCGCAGCACAGCCACGCCAGAAAGTGTCATGTGGCCCGTGGACAGGCGGCACCGCCACAGGGCCTACTGGGCAGCCCCCCTGAGAGCGCTGGTGGCAGGAGCCGTGGGGTGCCACAGAGGTGCAGCCTGAAGCAAGACTCGGACACAGAGACGCCCCTCCTGGGGCCACGAGGCATGACGCTGTGGAGGAAGAAGCATGGACCCCTCCCAGGACCTTGGTTCCTGTCCACTCTGCCAGCAGGACCCTGTCCCGGTGTCATTGTGGGGAGGCACCTGGGGCCTGGGGCGTCACGACAAACGGGCAGGAGTCTCCCCATCAGTGCTCGTGGCTGGGGAGGCACCGGCCCTATCCTGGCGTTATCTCACAGTGGATTCGGGCTGACTGCCTTGAACCCCAGGCCACTTGACCTGTGTCTCTGGGGGCCTGCGGGAGGCCAGCTCTCTCTTTGGGGAGCCAGACGGCTGGGGAAAGTCTTGGGTAAGTCCACCTTGACCTCTCCTAGTGTCTTCCTATGTGAGCTCCATTTTCCTAATCAAAAGGCAAAGGCTCGAGACCAAAACCATTGGTTTGCAGTTAAGCTTCTTCTCAGGCGGCGGCTTGATAGGACACGTCCCAGCCTGGGGAAACACTGGACTCGGTGGACAATGGAAACTCCACGAAGAGCCCATCAAAATTTCCCCTGTAAACAGTCTTTCGTATGAATAGGATACCGGGCGTTTTCAAAGTTCTGGAAAGACTCTTATGTAACGCTCTCTTCCCCATTTGTGTGGCTTAGAGCTATGTTTTCAGTTGCAAAGCTGAAATCTACTGAGACCTAACCTCACTATTACCGGCTTTACACTAGCACACTGCCCCTGAGGAGTGACCCTGATTGTGACACGCCATTTGAAAATGTATACGATGTTCATATTTTTTGTCAACGCGACCGTTATTCTTAAATAAAAGACATAAAAATCATTAACTAATAAAATATCACTTTAAACAATCAAGAAACACCAATGAATTTTTAATGAAAGATGATCCTTACGAATTTATAAATTGTTTCCTACCTTTAAGATCCGTACCCTGTGTTAGAATTCATAGACTCTCGGACTGGACGACGACATGCGGTCATGTTCGTGACAGCAATGTGTTTAGCATTCATCTGAACGACCGCCGTCTAGTCTGCGACCTTCAACCCCTTCTCTGATTACGGAGGCGTTTCATTTTGAATATAGTAGGAAAAGTAAAAAGTCTATATATTTCATAACGTAGACCTAACCTAGATATGAATTTAGAATTATGAAATGAATTTGAAAATCCGATGAAAATGTAAAATTTTAGAAATCTATTTTTAAAGTAACATGATCTACTGAAAATCATTAACTAATAGAAATTAATGTTTCCAATTGAATGCCACTTATAAAATGTGAGATCTTTTTTTTGTTTGTTTTTTGTTAAGTGGTTTCAAAATCAACTCTACTCAGAACAATGGCTAAATTTAATGTATCTCAAAAGTCAGCCTTGGAGGATGTGTCATTGGACTTTTGAACTTGGTAGATAAGGTAGTTAAACAATAAATAGATGAACATTATATTTCCCTAATCCAGTAGCAGACGTCTGTCCATGACTACATTACCATGCCGTGTTCACAAAAGGCCCCGCCGAAGCAAGATCTTTTCTAATGGAGCGTATTTGGGGATTTCTATTCTATTGAGTCCAGATATTTACGTATTTGGGAACATCACACACGAGGTTTAAACGTGTGAGTCACCTTTACGATGAGACAGGCACGAAGGCCTGCAGTGTGATCTGATGTCAGGATGAGTCACCCTGGAAATTACAGCGTAGTCCAAGCAAACGGTGAGGGACACGCAGCCGAGGGTTCGGGGAGCACCCATGACGCACTGAGCCGTTAGACCCTGGACTTTAAAACTGACATCCGCTAGGCATCGCTCTGGGGCAAAGGCGACCAGGAAGAGTCACCCTCCTGAGAGTGCTTTTTGGCGAACGGCCACTAGTCCTGTGAGGGACACAGCTCTCGGCAAGGTGGGAGCTTGTATTTCTGCCTGTGGCTTCAGTGCTCACTGTTACCCACTTGGAGAAAATATCATTGCAGGCTTTGGTCTCTTTCTCAACATTTTCTAGATATATTGTCATTGCTAACTTCAATTGGAGACTCACAAATGCATTCTAGAAAACCCTGAGGCGGCCGTATTCTGATTAATCTACCATATCACTTCAAAGGGAGAAACAGTTTTGATCTGAATCCTCTGTGCAGAGACAGCCCGCGTGAGAAGTGTCTTCTGTTAAACACAACGGAACAGCACACGCGCCGGGCGACGTTCACGCGGGACAGTGTCCGCGGTGGCTGAGTGACCACGCTCCCACTCCTCCTGTTTCCCGCTCTGTCCTCTGGGCCCTGCCCCCACCCTACTCTGGAGTGTGGCCTGTCACCTCATGCCCCCACCCCCGCAGTGTTTGGGACCTGGGTGGGGTGGGGTGAGGGTCCTCCGGACACACACACCTGCAAACCTGCGGGAGCAGACACTGCCGGGAGCCACTCCCAAGACAGTCACTGCTGGGGGCCGGGGCCGGGTCTGGAGGAGTAGACTCCCGAGAAGCCGTCCCTGGGCAGGGTCGCGTTGGGGCCACGGCCGAGCCAAGGCTCCAAGGCCTGGCGCACGCCCCAAGGGACTCCAGACTCCACCTGTGAGGCACAGCGTCCGAGACCAACTTCTAGGAACTTCGGGATGGCCACGGCACAGCGCTCACCCCCAGGCCTGGGTCCCCTCGGAGCCTGGCCCTGTGCCACCGCCCTCTTTGCTGGGAAACTCGGCCTGATGAAAGGTGGAGGTGGGTGTCCCCTTGGCCGTCCTGGCATCTTGTTCTAATTTCTCAGGTGGGTCGCGGACCGGCCGCGGAAGGGTGTGCGGCGGGCCAGGCCCCCACAGCCCCGTGAAGGGTGGGTGCGGTTCTTGCTAACGCTGACCCGGGCAGGTGCAGAGGGAGAGGCCAAGGAGCTGCCCACCTGCCCGTCTGTTTCCGCCCGCACCCACCGCACCCTCCTGCGGGACGTGAATAATCACACACGGGCAGACCAGGACCCTCCTTTCCTCCCCCGGGACGGGGGCGCGCGTGCTCCCCGATTTCAAATGCGAAAGGAAAGGAAATGCTGAGTGAATCATTAGCAGAGCGTGTTCTCTTTTACTGTCTCTCAATAATGAATGAGCAGCAGAATCCATAAAAGCATAGATAACTGCATTCGGAGTGTAATTACAGGAACTCAGTCAGCATCTGGCTTGTGCCAGCCCGTCTGCCCTCATCGTTTCTGTCCTGGTCACCCTCGCGGGCCCACCGCCCCCGCCCGCACGCCACTGCTTCCTGTTTTCATGTTTGCTCATGCTACTTAATATGCCTTCCTTACCTGGCTCATTTCCATCTGTGTCCCAAACTTGTCACTGTGGAGCTTTTCTGGGTCCCTTGGAACCTCCCTTCCGCCTGTCCTGGAGTGAGGGTGCCAGGGCCAGAATGTCGCTGCCCACCGCATGATCGGACAGTCTGTTCCTGTCCTTCCCCACGAACTGGAAGGTGTCCAGAGTGGGAGCAGTATCTCGATCACTTTCTAAGAACCTGCCCTTGGCATGGAACTTGGGTTGCAAGAGAACCTCTATAAATACGTTTTTTGAACCGAACAGAGAACTTTTAAACATATATCTGCTTACGTTCTCACATTTTTTCCTAAGGGACTAAGAATAAAACTGATAACAATGTTTTAAAAATAGGTATCTGTTTGTTTAGAAATGCTCTTTTATGGAAAAAGACTGACCAGACACTAAAAGCACCAAAACTACCTTTTAAACTGTGTATTCTCATCTCGTGTTATGCACCGCGAGGCCTTCACCTGGTCTAGTGAATTTGCATCAGAGGGTCAGCTGTCACACCAACTCTCCAGCCGTCAGAAAGTCTCTTTGGACCTGGGGTACTTGGCTTGTGAAATCACAGATGATAGTGATGACCGCTAAGCCATACTGATCAAAAATCCTCGACTGCAGAGTTTCAGAACTGCAGGCTGGCGGAGGCTGGTTCCAAGCGCGTTTTTCTAAGGTTCCGATGATCAGGTGAGTGGCCAGGGAGAGGGAGGCTGGCCTTTCCAGTTCTCTGTTTGGGGTCTCTAGCTCTCAAACCGAGCACGCCGAGTTAAAAATGCTGGTCGATTTTAACGCCTCTTGTTTCCAGATTATTCAACTACGTCATGGAAAATAATATTTGCTCGATCCTACGATGAGACGGTGTGCTGACAGGCTTACGAAATGATATTTTTTATTTCAGTAGACCGCATTTACATCATCCTCGTGTTCCTTATTGAGCTACTTGGCGGGAATTTGCTTTACTGTTATCAGCGGGGACTTCACATATTTTTTTTGACTTTTCACTCAAAATTGCTCTTATCACCCACTCCCCAGATAGAATGCTACTCCCGGACATGGCGTGATGTTAGGGAGAGGTGTCAAAGCCACACGAACGGCCTAGGAGGACAGCGAAAGGAAGTCCGAGGCGAAGCCGGAAGGTTGGGGCGGGCCTTGCGTCGGACCCTGGCGTGTCACACGACCTGTGGCCATGCCACCGCTTCTTCGTTCCCGCTTTCCGGCATTCATAGAGTCACGGTGTTCGCTTCTATGCAGATAAGTCCGGACGTGCTAGATCTGGTTTCTCACTCTATTTTTATCATCAATTTCCTGCGTACCCCTTGGGTTTGGATATTTCAAATTTCCAAATGCCAGTGAACAAGAATAGAGCAAAAATCAGGTTTGCTTTTAAAATTTGGGGGTGAGCATTGTTACTCTCAACCCAGTACAAGTGCAGAGCAATTTTTACGCAAAATAAGGTCACAGAAGGTAGATGAGAGAACACGCTTCCTCTGCCTCCTGCTTCCCGCCCCGTCGGTAGGAAGAGGGGTGGATGCAGGTTTCAAGCTTCGCCCAGAGCCACGGCCGCGACCTCCATCTGCCTTCTGTGGCTGCCAGATGCCGGGGCCCTGCGCGGGTCTGCACTTGGCTCAGAGTGTCCTGCAGAGAAACCACATCGTCCTCGGGACAGAAACCATCACCCCCTTGACACCAGATCCTCCTCTCTGTGACCGAGGACCGTCCGTGGCCATAAAGCGTGGGTCACCCGCCTGTTGACTCTCCGCCGGCCGGAGCCCTTCGCGGCAGCCTGTTCTCTCTGCCATTTCTTCGCTGAGCCTCTGATGCTTCGGCCCGTGGTCCTGCGTCTGCCTCCCCCTGGCGTTCCCATTCAGCGGGACTCCCGCAGCGCCACGGCTGCCTCCACCGGGCTCAGAGTCCCTGGGAGTCCCACCACGAATCTTTGACATTAACTGCTTGTCCCTCCCCCGCTAGCACGCCTGTGTCTCAATGACCCGCCCTGCAGACGATGGCCCCACGCTCCCATGGGGGCTCCCCCTCCAAAGCCCTCCAGGCGGCCGTGTCAGCGCTGCGGTGTCTGGAGCACAGCGGCCCCGCCCTTGCTTGATGTGCCTGGCGAGGGGCACGAGGTGGGGAACACTGTTTCCCTCCTTTCCAGCACCAAGGAGGGTTTTCTGCACCGGCACACGTGGAGCGCAGAGCCCCGAACGCTCGTGGTGTCCTCCCCAAGCGAAGGGATCAGGGGGGAGTCAGGGGGCTCCCGGGCCGTTTCCTGGTTCCCTGGCTGGGAAAACACAGGTGCCACCCATGGCAAGCCGTGACCTTGAGTGCTGCCCTGCCTCCCAGCCCAGCCAGGCAAGAGCGGCAAGCTCCTCAGACACCCGCGGCCCGGTGGGGACTCAGGGGGCCGGGGAGGCCGAGCCTGCAGGGTCAGCGCATAGACGCCGGTCCTCAGTGACGCTTTTAAAAGTCCCATCCGAACGTTTTGTTGCTGAGGACACAGCACGATCAACATAATACAAATCAGGACTATTTTAGCTTTTACAATGCGCGCGACTTTTTCACGCTTGGGCGTTTCGAGAGCGAGTCCCATTCATGAATATTGATAATCAACGAGAGGTGCCTTTTGTGGGCACGTGAAACATTTCGTGGGGGAAGAATCTACCCCTTAGGTTGAGGCTGCAAATCTCAGTAGGGAGACGGGACAGGCGAGCGTTCCAACTTGTTTCACATCTCTGAGCTCTTCGGAGATGGGTTATCCAAAGTATCATCCTTACATCTGCTATTTAGATTTTCTAAATGAGATCTGACCTGGGGATAAGGAGAAGCTAATGATTCCTCCCTGAAATGTTGCAGTGGGCTACTTTACGTCCCTCCTGCGTAACCTCACCGACAGTTACTTTGCTAACTTTTTGGCCCAGGTGATCTGTGAATACAGAGCAGCTCGGGGAAATTCCTGCATCCAGTGGGCTGACTCTCCCGTGGAAAACAGCTAACAACGCTGGGTAAAACAGGAGGCCAGAGCACAGCAAGAAGAGAAAGAACGCAGAGCACAGGATGGAAAAAAGAGAAAACGTGAAATGGGGAGAGAACTGGCAAATACAGTGAGGCAAATAAACGTTTAAATCTTTTAAATAATTAAATATCCCCCCCCACCTCCCCCACCCCGCCAAAAAAGAAAAACAACAAGGCGAGAAGAAAAATCCCCATTAACAGCAAATAACATGAGCTTGGCTGTCTAGGTCCTATGTCGAGTTTGTTTTGTCAACTTCCATATAAGCTTTACAAAATAAGATTCCTTAGGCGACTACTGGGGTTCCTTTCTAAAAACATAGAAAACATTGATTTAACTTATTACTGTGGAACATCTCAAAGATACTCAAAGGTATGAAGTGGGGCGCCTTGCATCACGGCCCCCCTGGACCTACCACCTAACTTCAACTCAGCTCAGGGCCAACTTTGCTTTATCTGTAATTCCTTTGTTCCCTACCTCCTGGATTATTCTGAAGCGGATTCCAGAAGTCATAGCGACCGTAACCAGTGTTTATCTCTAAAGAGAAGAAGTTTTACAACAACGTCAACGCCATTATCACAGCCCCACATTTAATAATAATAATTCCTCAGATCCAGTAGGCGATCGAGCTTCCCCAACAGTTTCAAAAGTTTCAAAACATTTCATGTTCACGTGCTAAGGCTGAGCTCTCTTTCATTCAGTGGTTATCATATGAACAATATTCCTTTTACTTTGTAGGTCTTTTAAAAATATCTCCACTGAGATACTTGACCAACCTTCCAAGTCCTTTACTGCTTAATGATCTTTGCCCTGCGGTTCACGGCAAAACTCACAGGAAATAGTTGGGTCGCTACGTGCTAGGGATCCGTCATATCCCCACGTGTCAGCTTTGAGAAGACCGGCACAGACCACTCTAAGTCAGCCTCACATACTGTTTCTGAGTCAACGTGTGCAGGTGAGCATCAGCCCAGCCTCCTCCCAGCTCTCTGCCTCGCGCTTGCCAATTGTATTGTGAAGACGTGACCCCCCTCTGGAAAGTAAACAGCCTTAATCTGCTCACAGGCTGTTTGGCAGCATTTACATGTATTTCTCTACTTATTACACATGCAAATATCTGTATGACTGCGGCCCGCGCATGGCACTTTTACACCGATGTTATATGGTCACTGAATTAACCAGAGCTGTGCAAAACAAATCTGCCTGAACTTGAGTCACAGGATGTGTTTTATGATTCAGCAGGGACACGGAAACAACAGGAACTCTTTAGCTGAGCTCTTAGAACATTCAGCAATGGCTTTCTCTTTGTCCTTGTTGTAATGATTAATCTTAAAATTCTAAAATCTTCTGATTTTACTAAAGAGTCCACTATAACAAAACAACAACAACAACAATAATAATCTATGACGTTTTGAAATCGACGCTAATGTGCAAGTAAGCCTGTGGCGAGTCATGCTTCGGACACGATGGCCGTGGCCTTTGACCGGCTGTAACATTAAATACTCCTGAAATACAGACAGACAAGACGACGGGCAAATATAAAGTTAGGGGAGTTACTGAAGCAGTTCATGAGGAAGATAGAGAAAAATTCAAGATACCGCCAGCCTCTGCTCCTTCTCGGATGTCCTCGGTTCTAGGAGCTGAGGGAAGGAGCTGCTCGCGTGGGAAACGGGCTGTGTCACAGCACTAGGAGCCCTTGTCCTCCTGCCCTTCCCCGCCTCAAGCACTTGAGAGTGGGTGGGCTTGGTCCTCATTTAAAGGCAGGAAGCACTTCATAGGCATTTGGGCAACAAGCAATAATTTCAAATGGCCATACAAATAAAATATTAATGTGAAACCCATTAACAGAAGATGGAGTTGATTCCAGAGATCATCAAGAGCGGGCAATTAGCGTCACCTCTCTGGGAGGTGCTTCAAAACCCAGGACTCAGTTATTTATTCAAACCTACAGTTAGCATGGGATGTACTTCTGCATGTCTAGTGATTCTGACTTCCCCAAATGGAAATCTGAATATGTAAATGGTTGAAAATATTATAAAACATACGGAGTGCATAAATTGGTCAGATTTTTTTCAGACACGAACCGATTTAAATTAGTCGTTTTTAAATATTATTTATCTTTAAAAAAATCTTTCATAGTGAATGAATCTTTTTTTCCCCTGAGAAAGCATATAAAAGACAATTGTGGCAAATGACATTTAAGAAGAAAATCAAGAATTCTATTACATTGAAAGTCAGATTATTTTTTTTTTGTGTTATCTAAGAGAAAGGCTAGAATTGTTTTTTTGTTTTTTGTTTTTTAGTATTTTATATTATTTTTAATGTAATTTTAAGTTATGGACAGTAAAACTCACTCTTCTTTGGCGTATGTATAGATGTGTAATCATCACCATAATCAAGATTTAGAAGCGTTCCTCGCCACCCAGAAAAACCTAGTGGCGACATTCCTCCTCAAAACCTCTGCCCGTTTGCCTCTCTAATTCTGTCTTTTGTAGAATGACGTAGCAATTAAAGTTAGATGAGGTCATAAAATGGGGTCCCAATCTAGCAGGGCTGGTGTCATTATTGGAAGAAACAGCAGATTTCGAGCTCCCTCCACCTCGGGGTGCACAGAGAATAGTCTCGGGAGCACACAGCACACAATGAGAGGGCAGCTGCCCGCGGGCCAGGAAGAAATCTCTCAGGGGATGGAAGAGAGTTCCCTGGTGCCTTGGCCTCGAACTGCGAGAAAACAAATGCCTCTAGGCGCAGTCCCCGGTCTGGTCTGCGTGGTGCTCTGTTATGGCAGAGTAATTAATACCTTCGCCTTCTTTGTGCTTCTTGCTCATTTGAATATTTTTAAATGATTTAACTTTTTTTTTTGGCAACATCTCTTTTCATTATTTTTAAGTGGTCGGTCGAGGGATTAAAATGTACACATCTAAGATCACAATGTTTTTTGAGTTGAAAATCTTGTCTTTTCCCCAAATTTTACCAATGACGCAAGTCTACCTCATTTATGGCGATTAACAGATCTTAGTTTTTAGTCTAATTATTTTGTCCATTTACATGTTTTACACACTTTAATAAGCTCTGAGCTCTCTTGATACAGAAACTGTATATCTTTATTTTATTGCATTTTTCCTGTTGTAGTTAGGGTCTTCCTTATACCTGATTGACAATCAATAGATATTCAGTAGTTAAATCATGAAAAAAGGAGATAGATATTCAATGATAAATTTCTTTTGATATTGGAAATATTCTTTCCTGGTCTCATTATGTTCATAATATTATTATATAATATATTCTTATGTGGAATGTGCTTTCCTCCTTAGGGTAATGAGTAGTTATCCATTTTTTAAAGTCACAGTTAAAAAGCAGAAATCGGATATATGTGATACATTTCAGAGATAAAACTCTTGTCATATTCTGTAATCTTAATTCTCCAACAGAAAAAAATATGTATCTGTTAGATAACAAAGGGAAATGTATTAAATTGCCCCTGCTGAAACATAACTCGGCCATCAGCAAGGCTGTAAATTCAACACCTGACATCAGAATCTTTAAACAAATATCTCTTAAGAGGCGTTCGCAGATGTTTTCTTGTTTTAGTATTTTCTAAAAATAAAATCACCTGAAAAAATTATCTGTTAATGTTATTAAATAAAGAAAAAGTCTATGAAGTCTTTGATCTCGCTTTGGTTGGAGGTTAGTTTTCTTTTTTGAATGTTTAGGTCTATAATTGCCTTGACCTTTACCTTGTATCAACACGTGGCACATCTGGTCAAGGACATTGCGTGTCGTGCCCCAAATTTCTTCCCGGGGTGCCTATGGCTGCCTGCAGGGGAGCAGAACAAAGAGCAGGTGCGTCTCTGATTCGCAATAGACTCAAAGGAAGAATTCCAACATCAGCCAACCATGGGCCAAGAACTGACGAATAAAATTAAAAGGACTGGGAGGGGGACCTGAAGTCCCCAGGGCACAGATAGGTGACTTACTGTGAGTCAGTCAAAAAAGCTAGAGGACAAAAGTTTATTTGAGCCAACTTTTCTCTCATTTTCTCCTTAATTCTCCCCAGATGTGTTGACTTCTCTTCCGCTTTCTCCTTCTGAGTCACACTCTTAACACACACACACACACACACACACACACACACACACACACACACACACACACACACACACACACTTTCATTCAGTGTCTTATTCTTGGCTCTAGTACTTTCAACAATCCCCAAAGTGGATGTATTGATCTCCTTCAACCCACGGAGATGAAATGAGAGATTTTAGAAAAATTATAAACCAACAAACCAGAATTGAGAATTCGATATCCCAGCTGCGTCCTTGTAAAGGAGTTGGATGTTTTATGCTATTTATCATACATATGAAATCATGTAATTGAGAGCTCTGTGAGGCTGCAGCTGTGGTAATGTCACACCTCGTGGTGGGGGCTAAGTCCAGGTTCCCGTGTGCTTCCGGAAACTTCCCCTGTGCCTAATCGAACATCAGCGCTGCAAAGGGGCCGCCAGCTCGCTGCTCCCAAAGTGAACTGGAAAACGGAGTCAGTTAACAGGCTAATTCAGGAGAGATCGCCCACAACCTGAAAATGTGAAAATCAGTTTCACGGGACTGCGTAGACTGTGCAATTGTCCTGCGGTCAGCGTGTGGAACAAGACGTTCCCATGTCCGCCTCCTCTTGGAACAGTGCCTCTGCTGTCCATGTTACAGCTGAAGCTTTTTTGTCCCCAGGCCAGGCTTTGTCCCCAGCCCAGGCTTTGTCCCCAGACCCCGAGCCTCAGCCCAATACGCAAGCTCACAAGCTTTGAATGTACAGTTTGGGGACCCTGACTTTCTGCATCTGGAAGGAAGGCTGCTATGACTTAGTTCAATTTTGTAAATGGAGAATCCGACCTTGGTGAAAGTCATTCATCGTCGCAAGCTTGGGCCACCTCTCAGGCCAGCTCACTCTGCACGATGCAACGCTGCCTCCCGCTAGGGCCCTGAGTGATGAGCGCTCGGCCATCGCAGCCCTCCTCGGGGGCACTACAGAATTCAATACAAGGTCATGTCAGCACCATGATGTTTTAAGGTCAATATCCCAGATATTTTATCCGGTGTGAGACTAAGATCATCCATTTCAAGCTCGTTCATTCAACATGATTTTTTTTTTTTTTTTCTTGCCTGGTAGAAATGCCTAATTCAGGACATGACACGAAGTGGGTGGTACTATTACCTGCATTTAAAAAATGAGGAAATAGAGAAATAAAACTATGAAATTACTCAAGTTATAAAAATACAAAGAAAAAAAAACACACACACACAACAAAAAGCAGAGTGGAAGTGCTGACGGGGCCCGGGCCCCGCCCTCTGCCTTCCTCTCCAGCCTTCTCTCGCAGGCCCTTCGGCCGCGGTGAGCCCTGTGGTGACCGCGGTGACACAAAGGCACACGTTCACCGTGCGCGAAACTGACCCAAAAGACCGCAGATCCCGGATTTGGCAGAGAGCTATAGGTTGCGTGCTGTTTAAAAGGGTCCAGTGTCCTGGGCACACTCTAGTTTGGTGGGTTATTTTTATATTTATAAATATAAGAATCGATACAAAGTCTGTCCCATGAAAACTTGGTCCTCCAACTCTAGTTTTTCTTTATAAAGTCTCCCTCACCAGGATTTTGTTTGTGTTCTCATCTGTTTTCAGAAACCCCGACACTCGCGCTCATTGTAAACCCCCTTCCCATCTCCACTCCCCGCTGCTTAAATGCTAACTGCAGACTCCAGGTAGGTTTGTGCCTTTTCCCAGTCCGTCTCGCCACTAGAAGACACACAAGTATAGAATCACGCGCAAGATGCAAAACAAAATTAAAAAAGAGTAAAACTGGAATTCGGACTCATGTTATAGGATGCCAGATACCAAACTCGTAATCCCTAAACCATATAATTAATTCTTACACCACATAGACTAGAAATAAAATAATGTAATTATTAAAATGCCAGCAAAAAAATCATTTTGAGCTTATGTTCGTGCCTCTGTCACCAAAAGCTATAATCATTGACCGATTGCATGGGAATAAATAAAATAATAGGGGAGATAATTTTTTGGATAAGTACTAGACAAGTTCGATAACATTATATACCCAAATTATATGAAAATATTAAAAATGTGAGGTTCATATTTTCTGTTTTAGATGGAAGGACACCTTAAGTACACGTATCCTCAGGACTTTCTGAATATTATTACAATGTCATGGGGTTTAGCCGGTCGAGTGTAACACACCTCACATGATACAGCAAAGTCATGATGACTGGTCTCATGGCTTCTAATCTCACCCTCCCACATTGTTCTCACGCAGCACCCAGGGGTGCTTCTGGCACATAAGCCATGTGGTCATCTCCTGTGGCTCCCCACTCACTCTGACCAAAAGCCAACCCTCCCACAACCGTCTGCATGGAGAGCAGGGGAGGGAAATATTTTCCATGACCCTCTTAGGTGCTGGATCTGGGGTGCTGCAAATTAAGCTAAAAAGCTA
>NW_011888956.1:215940-216994 GCF_000151845.1 Pteropus vampyrus
GTGCTTCTGGCACATAAGCCATGTGGTCATCTCCTGTGGCTCCCCACTCACTCTGACCAAAAGCCAACCCTCCCACAACCGTCTGCATGGAGAGCGGGGGAGGGAAATGTTTTCCATGACCCTCATAGGTGCTGGATCTGGGGTGCTGCAAATTAAGCTAAAAAGCTAGATTAATAGGAGAAAATGTACACAGAGTTTCCATTTTCATATCCTAATGTGCACAAGGGCTTTGATCTATTTGGACTACTTTAATATAAAAGAGTACATTATCTTGGAAGTTGTACAATATTTAGAGATAATGAATATTCACTGCTTTAGTAAATATGTCAAGTAAATATTGATTCCTCAACTCTTCCTTCATTTATTTCTTTTATGACTTTCCTTGTCTTGATTTCTTGGCACCATGCAGACCATAAAATGTGTTAGCTTCAAAATAAACTTTCACAGTGTAAATATTGAAATCAACAGACTTATAGTTTTCCTTGAACTTAAAGACATTTAAAATTCGCAAGCTTTCTTGTACTAATGAGAACAAAAAAAGAACATCGAGCTCTTCCCCATTGTTTTTTAAATTCAAGTCAGAGTCGTCACTCAAACGTTGGAACAGCAAAGACAATGAATGGGCTCAAATCTGGACGCCCTGGGCTGAGAGGATGGGGCAGCGACAGCGGGATGGTCGCTGACTCGGCTGCTTGGTCCACTTCTTTCTCCCTTAGGCTCTGCTCTAATCGTGGCAAAGAGGTCCCCAGCAGCTCCACGCTACGCAGCCCCGGCACTGACCCCGCAGAAGGAGACTGACTCTCTCCCGGGAATATGGGTTTTCTAAAATCATGTTCTCACGTTCTTCCATGGTTCCTGGACCATGGAAGACAAAACTTGTCATCAGTCTGGATCACGCCCTCTGTGCAATGACCTGGGCTGCACGAGCCCAGGGGGAACAAAGCAGGAAGAGGTGCCAGGCAAAACAAAGCCTCGGATTACATCTCAGAGGCAAAACAATGGTGTAAGAACTTCTAGTCTGACCGTCTTGTTTAGCGGAGGAGAAACCCGAGAC
>NW_011888956.1:218135-236628 GCF_000151845.1 Pteropus vampyrus
TGACTCGGTGGAGCCTGTGACATCTGCCAGGCTGACAGTGGCCGGGTAGGAAAGGGTTCCTCGCAAATCAGAGTGTTAAATGGACAGAGGTGGCAGTCATTATGACAGCGATTTATGTCCTCATTAAAGGCACGTCAGGGTTTTCGCACCGCCATTCACTTCCTGTTTAATATGTGCTTTGGACATTTTGAGGAAGGAATCCAATTTCAAAATTGTCTAGATATGTTTAATGACAAATACCATGCTGTTTGAAAGCATGTCACTCTGAGTGACAGATGTCTGTATACTACTTATTGGTAGGCCCAGATCTGTTTTTTTTGGTAACATTTTTCTCTCAGCAGAAGATATTATACTGTTTCTGATTAACTAGAATGTTATATACTACATAAGTGAACTAAATGCTATAGAAACTATATCACTAATTTTGGCCTCATGGATTTATGAAAAAATTAATGTGGCTGATGGATATTTCTTCTCCTTCTGTAGGATAAAACCCGGTATGCAGAGAAACAATTCTCCTTCAGTTTTTCATTTTTTGTATAAGCTCCAAATAAACTTTTTAAATGATTATTTTAGCTACTTCAGATTCATAGTAAAGACATAAACATATGGTTTCTCCGTATCCCACCCAAGTGCCTAGCAACTTTCAGAGTAAAAGCTTTGATAAACGCTCGCCACTCTTTAAACAAGAATAAAACCCAAAATAGCTTGATGTTACTTGTCATTTGTCTGAGTTCTCAGGGGCAGACTGAGAGCCCACCAGGCTGGGGGTTCCGTGGAAGGCCATGGTCACCTGCACACACACACGGTCAGGCGTGAGGGAGAAGGGGGCCGCCCACGGGGGTCTTCGCCCTAGGGTGCGATTCACTGTGCTGACGGTCAGGGACACGCGAGACTAAAACGGCGTCGGGAACCCAACACTGAACCGGGAATCAGAGATCGCTTCCCTGCTGGACGTTACCTGCGAAGTTCGTCCCCCATTATCCCGTTTACATAGACATTTACTACCTCCTCCAATGAAGCCAAGCTGTGTCACATCCGCTCTGTGACAAACACGGTGCTCATCCGCAGAGGAGATGCAGAGAAGTGTACAGCGGTCCTGTCCTCATGGATTTTATGAATGACGCAGGAAGGTACAGGGACACCCTCAGGTGTACCTGTGGCAGGTCTGTAAACGTCCTCCCCAGGCAGACCCGCTGCCCAGCGCCCATGCATGGACCATTTACAGTATAATCACGAGCTCGTGTGAAGCTACATGCAATTTGTAAACACCAACCAATGACAGAGATAATTGGTATGATATTACCTCAGAGCTGTAATATTCAAATTAATTAATGTTAGTGGCCAGACATGAGCTAAGCCTCGTGGAACGCGTGGGCCTGTTTTAAAGGTACACGCTGATGTCACTCTGCCATCTCTATCAGCATCGTACGCCGCTTGTATTTACGTTTCTAGGGCACTCCTTTGGGTATTATTCTAGAACGGCTTGTTTTGGAAAGGTGACCTGATACGTAATGGTTGGTTTCCAGTTTTATGCAACTGATCAGTTTTAACAGGATGACTCTGTTCTCTTCTGTCTGACCCTATAAACTTGATTATTTACTTAAGGCGAGAAGGCTGAGCCAAGACAGTTGGCTGCAGAATCCTAGTTCTTAAAGCTTTGCAAGGACAAGTGTGACATAATAAATGTATATTTGGTCTCTGCCCCTGTTCCTGACGCAAAGCTAGCTCCCCAAACCCTTGTAATTTCCTGGCTGCTGGGGGCGATGGCAGCGTCTTACACAGAGTTCCTACATCTCTTGGAATTTCCTGGGTGCTGGGAACATCTTTTGTCCTAATGAGGCGACACTTGGTGGCCTCTTGGATGAGGGCTGGTCACTAAGAGACCAGCCATGATTAGAAGCTTGGAACTTCTGGCCCAGGCCCCATCCTCTAGGGGCTAGAGATTGAGTTACTAATCCATTAAAATCCCTGAACTGGGGGATTAGGGGAGCCTCAGGCTGGCAAACGCACCCTAACATGGGAGGGTGGCTAACCCCAGCTCCACGGAGCCAGAAGCTTCTGCAGTCTGGACTCTCTCGGACCTCGCCTGGTCACCGTCATCGGTATCCTTATTGGGTCCTTTATAATAAACCAGTATATGGAAGTAAAGTGTTTCCACAAGGTTTGTGAGCATTTATGGCACATGACTCACTCTGAGGAAGGGGTTATGGGGACCCCTGTTTCCAGTCCCTCAGACAGAAGTGTGGGTAGCCGGGGACCCACTTCTCGACACTGCCTTCTGCAGTGTGGGACTGAGCCCTTCACCCCTGGGGGCTGCAGAACTCTGAGAGGCAGTGTCAGAAGTGAATTAACCTGCAGGGCACCGCCGGTGTCTGCAGGGAGCTGGAGCATCGCTCCACACGTTGGGTGGCGGGAACGTGGGCAGAGACATTTTCCTTCAGAGCAGGAAAGTGACGTTCCCAGTATTCGGTGAATGCAGAATTGGCCAGCAGCACCGACCCGAGTCTCTGGGCGCTGCTGCGGGTCGCTGGTGGCCTCACGGGGCTAATGGACCTGACACTTGGCCCTCTCGTCACCCCGTCCCCTGAGCCATGCTGCACTCTGCCCTTCCCCCAACCCTTGGAAACAGCCCGGCCTCGGAGCCTGTGCGCTCGCGGTCCCCTCGGCCCGGAAGCTCCCTGCCAGGACACCCCCGGTGCCCAGTCCCTCGTGTCCTTCGGTCCAGCGGGAACATCACCTCCACGGAGAACCCTGGCTCCGCCTCCCTCTCCAAAGAGCGAGTGGCCCCTCTGTGTCCCCCTGCGGTCTCTGTCAGCACTCCCCGCTCGATTTTAATTCATTGCACTTCGTGAAACCCGACGGCATCTTTACGTCTAACGAGTGTGTGTTTCTCCCGCCGTCGCCCCCATCCCCACCCCCAAACACGCAAGAAGCCTTTGGGGTCAGAGATTGCGGGTCCCCGCTGCTCTTTCTGTGGCACCTCCCTGTCACCTGGCACACACTGGGCTCTTGAAAACCTCTGCTGAGAATGAGCGACAGGCAAGTAGGAATCACGAAGCACATCCATTGTGGGCTGTATATTTTCCCCACATGTTTAAACGCTCAAGACCAGAAAGCTACGGCCATTTGCCTTTCTCACGGCGAGATACTCAGTGGAAATCTGCGATGAAGACAGATAAGGGCAACACACCAAACAAGAATAAAACCCAAAATAGCTTGATGTTACTTGTCATTTGTCTGAGTTCTCAGGGGCAGACTGAGAGCCCACCAGGCTGGGGGTTCCGTGGAAGGCCATGGTCACCTGCACACACACACAGTCAGGCGTGAGGGAGAAGGGGGCCGCCCACGGGGTCTTCGCCCTAGGGTGTGATTCACTGTGCTGACGGTCAGGGACACGCGAGACTAAAACGGCGTCGGGAACCCAACACTGAACCGGGAATCAGAGATCGCGTCCCTGCTGGACGTTACCTGCGAAGTTCGTCCCCCATTATCCCGTTTACATAGACATTTACTACCTCCTCCCATGAAGCCAAGCTGTGTCACATCTGCTCTGTGACAAACACAGTGCTCATCCACAGAGGAGATGCAGAGAAGTGTACAGCGGTCCTGTCCTCATGGATTTTATGAACGACGCAGGAAGGTACAGGGACGCCCTCAGGTGTACCTGTGGCAGGTCTGTAAACGTCCTCACCAGGCAGACCCGCTGCCCAGCGCCCATGCATGGACCATTTATAGTATAATCACGAGCTCGTGTGAAGCTACATGCAATTTGTAAACACCAACCAATGACAGAGATAATTGGTATGATATTACCTCAGAGCTGTAATATTCAAATTAATTAATGTTAGTGGCCAGACATGAGCTAAGCCTCGTGGAACGCGTGGGCCTGTTTTAAAGGTACACGCTGATGTCACTCTGCCATCTCTATCAGCATCGTACGCCGCTTGTATTTACGTTTCTAGGGCACTCCTTTGGGTATTATTCTAGAACGGCTTGTTTTGGAAAGGTGACCTGATACGTAATGGTTGGTTTCCAGTTTTATGCAACTGATCAGTTTTAACAGGATGACTCTGTTCTCTTCTGTCTGACCCTATAAACTTGATTATTTACTTAAGGCGAGAAGGCTGAGCCAAGACAGTTGGCTGCAGAATCCTAGTTCTTAAAGCTTTGCAAGGACAAGTGTGACATAATAAATGTATATTTGGTCTCTGCCCCTGTTCCTGACGCAAAGCTAGCTCCCCAAACCCTTGTAATTTCCTGGCTGCTGGGGGCGATGGCAGCGTCTTACACAGAGTTCCTACATCTCTTGGAATTTCCTGGGTGCTGGGAACATCTTTTGTCCTAATGAGGCGACACTTGGTGGCCTCTTGGATGAGGGCTGGTCACTAAGAGACCAGCCATGATTAGAAGCTTGGAACTTCTGGCCCAGGCCCCATCCTCTAGGGGCTAGAGATTGAGTTACTAATCCATTAAAATCCCTGAACTGGGGGATTAGGGGAGCCTCAGGCTGGCAAACGCACCCTAACATGGGAGGGTGGCTAACCCCAGCTCCACGGAGCCAGAAGCTTCTGCAGTCTGGACTCTCTCGGACCTCGCCTGGTCACCGTCATCGGTATCCTTATTGGGTCCTTTATAATAAACCAGTATATGGAAGTAAAGTGTTTCCACAAGGTTTGTGAGCATTTATGGCACATGACTCACTCTGAGGAAGGGGTTATGGGGACCCCTGTTTCCAGTCCCTCAGACAGAAGTGTGGGTAGCCGGGGACCCACTTCTCGACACTGCCTTCTGCAGTGTGGGACTGAGCCCTTCACCCCTGGGGGCTGCAGAACTCTGAGAGGCAGTGTCAGAAGTGAATTAACCTGCAGGGCACCGCCGGTGTCTGCAGGGAGCTGGAGCATCGCTCCACACGTTGGGTGGCGGGAACGTGGGCAGAGACATTTTCCTTCAGAGCAGGAAAGTGACGTTCCCAGTATTCGGTGAATGCAGAATTGGCCAGCAGCACCGACCCGAGTCTCTGGGCGCTGCTGCGGGTCGCTGGTGGCCTCACGGGGCTAATGGACCTGACACTTGGCCCTCTCGTCACCCCGTCCCCTGAGCCATGCTGCACTCTGCCCTTCCCCCAACCCTTGGAAACAGCCCGGCCTCGGAGCCTGTGCGCTCGCGGTCCCCTCGGCCCGGAAGCTCCCTGCCAGGACACCCCCGGTGCCCAGTCCCTCACGTCCTTCGGTCCAGCGGGAACATCACCTCCACGGAGAACCCTGGCTCCGCCTCCCTCTCCAAAGAGCGAGTGGCCCCTCTGTGTCCCCCTGCGGTCTCTGTCAGCACTCCCCGCTCGATTTTAATTCATTGCACTTCGTGAAACCCGACGGCATCTTTACGTCTAACGAGTGTGTGTTTCTCCCGCCGTCGCCCCCATCCCCACCCCCAAACACGCAAGAAGCCTTTGGGGTCAGAGATTGCGGGTCCCCGCTGCTCTTTCTGTGGCACCTCCCTGTCACCTGGCACACACTGGGCTCTTGAAAACCTCTGCTGAGAATGAGCGACAGGCAAGTAGGAATCACGAAGCACATCCATTGTGGGCTGTATATTTTCCCCACATGTTTAAACGCTCAAGACCAGAAAGCTACGGCCATTTGCCTTTCTCACGGCGAGATACTCAGTGGAAATCTGCGATGAAGACAGATAAGGGCAGCACACCCCACCACCCCACCCTGTGAGCACTTCCATGGGGTGACGCTCCGGCGCGCTCAGCCACGTGTCATCACCATCGGTCAGACTCTCCAACACACAGGGTCGTGTCGCTGCTGCGAAGTCCACGAAGATGGCTTCTGAACCGGACTCGTCTAGTATTCATATCAAAAACCGTTGTTTTTAAATCTCCCCCTGCTCTCCAGCTCCGCTCTGGTTTCTCTCCAAACGTCTAAGCCTCTTGGCCTGTCTTCTCTTTTTTTCTCCTTCCCTTCGGTTGTCCTTCCCATCAGACGTTATTTTTCCAATGAAAAAAATTCACTCGACAGGGATTTCTGTGAACTATTTCTCGGCACGCTATAAATAGCCACGACTGGCTTTGACTTCTGGTTCCTGCTCATTTTTTAGAAAATATTTTTTATGGAACAGCAAAAAAAAAAAAAAGAAAAAAAAGAAAAAAAAGGAATCCAGCACCTCTAGAGGTGCTAATGCTCACATTAAAAGAACATAAACTGTCTTTATGGGATGGCGGGAGATCCCAAAATCAAAACGATGTCATCGTGCTTGTGTATGTGCTCGTTCGCTCAACAAACACTTCCCGCGTCTCCGACCCGAGCACGCGCCGTGGCAGAGCTGATGCTTAGAGGTGGGTAAGTCGCAGCCGTGGACGAAGCAAGCCCTTGTGTGAACGCAGTGGTCTCGGCTGGGCCTGCCCTCCCTCCTCAGCCCGCGTGCGGGCAGAAGTCCCGCAGGCCGGGCCGCCGTGACGTCTGCCTTCTTTCCTCTTCTCGAGAGCCCCCTGCCAAGTAATTACTTCTCCCACGCTGTAGCTCTACATTTTTGTCCTTTTTTTCTTTTTTTTGCCCTGGTCATTACTGACCCCCATGCCTTTACACCCCCCAGACCTCTTCTTTCGGCCACCTGTTAAGGTTCAGAGCAATTCGATAACTCACTCGTGTACACCGGTCAAACGTGGTTCTGTCACACCCACGGCGATGACCATCACTGCGGAACCCCACGGTGCTGTGCTGAGCCCCACTTGTAGTGATGGGGTTGTGGGGCTCCCGGAAGGCTGTTGTATGAAATAATTTCGGATGAGGGAAGCCCCAGCCTGAGTGCGGTTTATCCCGCTTCACAGCGGTCATCCCTCTTATGAACCAAAGAATTATTTTCTCACTGAGAACCTGAGGTAAAGGGTGTTTTGTTCCTAATGGTGATTCTTAACGATACTTCCTGTCTGTCATCACCCCCATCTTACCCACATGGGTGTTGTTCTCTCTTTTCACAATACCATGGAAAGCCCACTCCTGAGGGGACAGTACAGCTGACTCTATCGTGAGCAGAATAGCCAGGCGAGGGCTGGGGAATAGGGGGCGGTGAGCGCTGGAAATTCATTTACACACTTCGATGTGAATTGGAGAGCTGATTAAAAACTTTTTTTCACCTTAATCTCCTGTTTGTTTGTTTGTTTATATATTATTATTATGGTGACACTGAAGATTGAGGATATGAGCCCCAGTTATTGGAGAGAAGCCTGATTCCTAGTAATAAAGGATCTAAGAAGGTTACGATAAAGAACACTCAGAGAAAATAAAGAATACTCGGAAAAGTTGCTTCACACTCATCTAGCTCGTTTGAGCAACAAATCAGTGAATATATTAAGTGGTGAGTGGCGCGATTCTAATGCCTTACTCAGACAGAAGCTCAGATGACCCACATCTGGATGCTTGTGCTGCATTTTCAAGTGATATAAAACATTCCCCTTGTGTTGCCAAGATATTAGTTCAGATAGATACACTAATGCCCGTCGGTCCATTGAAGTACATTAGCCAAGGGATGATTACGGCCTCGGCACAGACGATACGCGTTTTAGCATACATTATTCAGTTAGAACGAGTTTTAATCTTCATGCATTCTGGCTGTGATCTGATAAAAGTTTAATGATACATCAGAGTCGATGCTTGAGACTTGTTTCTCCAAATATCAAAGCAAGCCTTGGTCGAATGAGTCTGTCTATTACCTGCGGGGGACATACAAAGTTCCCCATTTCTTAGGTTATTATTTCTGTGTTTCTGTGGTTATCAGAGAAGAACGACGTCCAGTGGAATTTGTTATTTGTGCGTTTCTTATTGGCTTTAAAAATGTCTTAGTTATTTACGCAGCGTGCAGACGGATAAATGTTTGCCAACTGCTGGTTCTAACGCAGCTCGACCGCTCACGCGAAAGCCGCCATCGTCGCGGTGAATAGGAAGCGAACACAGAGGCTTTGCACTCAGACATCCTCTTCCGTGAGTCAGGCCAAAGCTACCTCGGCACCCTCGGTCGCTCTCACATCCTTCCCAGGAACAAAAATTATACTAGCTTTCTGATATCTACATTATAATCATGACCGAAATGACTCAAGTAACGAGATTATCCCTTAAATACTGCCTGACATCGAAGGGGTCTAATTCGCGGCATCGGTTCCCTCACCGGCCGCCCCGTGGGAAACACGGCTTGGTGTGGCCCTAAGGGGAACCGCAGCTCGTCTGGTGATTCTGTGTTGGTTTTCCGTCGGGGTGGTTTCTGCGGGGGGCATATGTCTACGGGTTCTCAATAGTGTGTAGTACAAGCAGCGTGAAGGCAGTGAGCGCACGGTGGAGAGACACACAGAGGAGGAAACACACTACATTTTAGACTGTACCCTCCTTCCCTCCCGGCTTACCAGGTGGCCTCAGAAATATTATTTCACCAGGTAAAATGACAGCACTTGGCAACTTGCTCATCTTATGCATATCCTTGGGATCAACTTGTCAGATCTAAAGAGAAATGAGTCAGAATCGAAAGAATGCTTATTTCCCATAATTACACCCATGATTTAAAAAAACAGGTAAGATATATTTTTGGCCTGGATCAGCCATATATTTACCATGTCTTTCCACTTCTCCTTGTACTCATAATATTCTTGGTTCTCTTCTCTCTAAAATATAATATTCTTGGTTCTCTTCTCTCTTCTCGATTTTTTAAAATTCTGGACGTGAAATGCAGGCATAACAAATATTGTATGCATCTCTGTACTACTGCCAAACTTCCATAATGATGTATCCCTGTTCAATGCTGTTCACTATTTTCTACCTTATCATATTGTCAATTTTACATGCATACTTTTATAGTGTTTCTTGAGAGGAGGGTCAACGTTGGATTCGGCTGGGATCTTCTATCACGTGGAGCATAGCATATAGTCAATAAATACTAAGTATGTCAATAGATTTGTTAAAAACATTTTTTTTCTTTCATAAAAACTATGTGCTGGGCTCTGAATGAATTACCAAACATAAAATCCAAATTGGAAGCTTAATTATGACATTCTTCAATTGTCTTGCTGTCGAGACAATTGAAGAATGTCATAAACAAAGAATCTATCCTGAGACGCCAACTCAGAAACTCTCCTCCCGTGAGACCCTCTGGTGGTCCACAGCATCTGCGTCATCCCGCGAATGAATTACTCAGCGGGGAAATGCAAGTCACCAGAGACAGACTTCATCATCTCTCCGTTAACGAGGACATGTGGTCATGACACATATCCTGAAATTCTTGTGAAATTAATTCAAGTGACCCGTGGGCTTTTCGGCAAAACCCAAGGGAGAGAGAGAGAATTAGATTTCTAAAGGAAAATCATATAAAAGCAAGCGGTTTAGAAACAGTGCATGCCATTTTTCGTCTTGTCGCTTTAAACTTCAAACTGGAAAAGAAACTCTTACATTCTGTTGCCTTTGTTTCTGCTGGTATAAAGTTCTCAAAAATCTGTGAGTCTCCCATGGGTGTCAAGGGCTCCGCCCCTTTAAACACGAGCATTCCATGCAGGTCCTTCCGGGGTAACCCCGCCTCTCCCCCTGACTTGCGCCGAGATGGCCGACCGGAGCCGTGAGTCACACATCTGGTCTCTTTGGCCAACAGTCCCGCCTGTGGCCTTGTTTCCAGAGCATGCTATCTGGACACACTGAGCATTTTCCAGATCACCGCGACCTGGTTCCTTTCTCCCGATGGTTCGTTGCTCAATTTAACCTCTTTCTTCTACCAAACAGCAAGGAGGAACGAGGTCACACCTTGTAGTTTTGCTTGGAAGTCTCAGCTCAACAGCCAAGTTCAGTGATTACGAGCTCTGCTTTTCGCCCAGTGGCAGAAGGCTACCCGGCCGAGTTTTCTGCCACTTTATAACAAGGCAGCCTTTCTTCCAGGGCCTGATAACACGCTCCCCATCTTCATCAGAGGCCTCTGCGCCCGTCTGTTGTTTCTCTTTCCTGTTCTTGCTTTTCTATGTGGTGACTCTTTAAAGTTCATCTTCAGCTGCGTTTGTTCAATGCGCCTGTGCTGGGGAATGTTCACACGCTCCGACCTTTTATATCTGTTTGACGCTTTATTATATAATATTTCCCACTGTTTGCTGATTATATACAATGATACGATTGACGTGAAATCTTTTAAAATTCAAATTGAATTTTGGAAGTTGCTTTGTAAATTTCCGAGGCTCCTTGGTGCAAATGACGGTGTTTCTTCCTTACTGTGCTTCGCTCCTCCCTGAAGACCCTTCCTCCCGGCGCCCTGCTTCTCGGTTTGAAGACTCTGCTGTCCTATTATTCCTCAGGTGAGGGTCCACTCATAACATCTTGTCTCTGTTGTCTTTTATCTGAGGGTTTCTTCATTCTACCTTCGCTTTTGAAGGATACGCTTGTTGCCTGTGGAGCAGGGCTTTGACATGTCTGTTTGTCGTCGGCCCTTTATTTGGCTCTGCCACTGTCTTTCATCTCCATAATTTCAGGCAAGAAATCGTAAGATATTTAAATAATTTTTTTTTTTTTTTTTTTGCATGTGGGTAATGTGTCATTTTCCTCTGGCTTTTAAACACATTTTTTCTTTGGCTTTCAGTGTTTTGACGATGACGCGCTTGCTCATATTATGCACACCCACCCCTGGGATTCACTGAGTCTCTTGATTCTATAAATTATATCTTTCGCCAAGCTGAGAATTTTTCAGCCATTCTTTTAAAGAATTTTTTTTTACGTCCCATTTCCTCTCTCCTTGGCTTGTGGGACCCCGATTCCATGTATGTTGGAACTTTGGCTATTGTTTCACAGGCCCACGAGGCTTTGTTCATTTTGGTTTTCACATGCTTTCCTTTGTTCTTCAGACTGAAAAAGTTCTGGTGCTCTGCCCGCGGGGTTGCTGACCGCCTCCTCCGTCAGCTCCCCTCGGCTGGCAAGCCCAATCCATGCGTATTTACTTCATACGCCGCATTTTTTCCAATCCTGAATTTCCATTTGGAACTTTTTCGTAGTTTCTCTTTGTCTGATGAAACCTCTTATATTTTCACTGATGGAGACCATATTTTCTTTTATGCTCCTGAGAACAGTTCAAATAAAACCCTGTCTGCTTATTCCAGTGTGTGTTCATGTGGGGATTGGTTTCCCTTGATTGTCTTGTCTTGTGAGAATGAGTTAGATTGTTCTCTTTCCTCAAAAGTACCTGTTGGCTGAATTTGTATCGTTTCCTGAATATTCTGAAGGTGCAGAGACCTGGCACCTTCCTAAATAGAGTGCTGATTTTCTAAAATTTAGCGGGCCGTAATCTTGGACTCATAAGCACCATCTCTTTGCTGCAGCTCGGACTTCATTCTGAAATGCTTTGTGTGTGGCCTGTGCACGCATGGTCCAAGACCAGCCAGGGGAGTGATGATTTCCTCAGCGAGGGTTTGGGGTCACCCCCGTCTGGCTCTCTACCTTTAGGAATATGTCCCTCACTTTCTGGGGGCAATGACTACTCCAAACTCTGTCCTCCTGTTCTTTAGGCCAAAAAAAGTATGGATTTTCCACCAATGTTTCGCCCCGTCAGCTCTGACTCCTTCCTGCTGTCAGGCTTAAATCACTAAAAAAAAAACAGGATGATCACCCCGAGCCATTCATTCTTGTAAATTGATTCTCTGCTATAATCTTCCTGCTTTTGTTCACTCTGTGCTATCTCCAGGCGGTTTAAAACAGTTTTTAATCCAAGTTTATAGCTGTTATTTGTAAGAAAATTGGCCTGGCAGGAGCTTCCTTGGCCATGTCCGGAGCGCAATACGTAAACAGTGATTTTGCATTTTCTTTGGCTGGAGCCTCCAATATTTCATCTTCCTGAAGTATTCTTTCCCTTAATTTGTCAGCTTGGGATTTGCGGAACCCTTTGATAATATTAGTTTGGACTATATAGCTGTGCGAAGGTCAAACTGGGATTTGATTTCTCACAAGAAGTATTTTCTCCTCCAAATTAATGTCCCATGCAGATGGCTAGTTCGATTGCATTATTTTTGGCCCTGTCTTGGCCCGTGTTTCTGGGATTCATGTTAGTCATCATGTTCCTTAACGAGTCCCAACATCTCACAAGAACCTGTTTGAAGCCCCCAATCTTGCCTAAGTGCAAGACAATGGCTATTCTCTCCTCCCCTCGCGTGGGCATCAAAACACCAACCATAATATACATTTTTCTTTTCTCACCAAGGAATTTATCTTGCACTTACTAGATAGTCACGATCTTTAAGAGACTGAGAGAAATAGCAAAGGGTTATAATCGTTATCAGGGTAACTGCCTTACGGGAGAGACTTCTTGAGAAGCGAGCAGGAAAGGCAGCTCCGGCTGGATGAAGCCACTTCGCAGGTGATGCAATGACTTGTCTTCTGAAGGAACAGAGAACGAAAGCTTCTGGATCCACCAGACAGACAAGCCTCAATCACGTACGGTTAATGGATCTTGCTAAAAATCATGGGACGTTTATAATGGCGGGATCACCACCCTACATGTAAGAGACTCTCTGAGATCAAAAGGAGCAGCTGAATGCAACCGTATGTGTAGTATGACTAGTTCGTGAGAAAGCGGTCGTATTACTTCCTGCGTATTTTGATTTTGTTTAAAGAGAGCTGAAACATAATTTTTATGGAATAAGGAAAAACTTCTGGAAACATCAGTTGATGTAAAGTTGTTTGCAAATCAAAATCCCTATAAGAAAGTATTGCAACATGAAGAAGAAAGTTATTCTGAGTCGATGACTCACACGAGAGTGCTAAGTGCCATCTGCTTATGCTCCAAGACGATCTTCGTGGTTTGGGACATTAGCTTTATTATTGGTTTCGTGATATTTTTGAAAATCCAAATATGTAATTCAAATGGCTAGAAGAAAAACATTACAATAATAAGTAGTTTAGGCATTTATTGCGAATTGGCTAGATTTTCATAAAATGGCTATCAGTCTATTATTTTCTTACAGACTGTGGGCAGTACCAGAGCTCATCTGTGATTCTTGTTTTCCTAATGATATTGCATTCTTTACGGAACTACAGCCTGTGGCATTGAGAACACAGATTTTGCCCCTGGCTATTATCTAAAAAGGCAAGTGAAGAAATAGTATCTATAGACTCTTAATTGGAGAAACTCCTTAAACTACTGTAAATGTCACGGAAGTTCAGATCATCAGATGTATTTATCACTGATGTTATTTTCAAAATCCAAGCCTAACAAAAAATAAAATGACCAGACCGCCTTCTGAAATCTGGCTCTCTCAATCACTAAGTGTGTAACTTAGGACATCTTATGTGAGATCTACCTTTTTGTGATCCGCGATATAGGAATCCTTTCTATTAACCTCTTCCAAAGATTGCTGGAAGCTGCACATTATATCTGAAGTGTGAAAATGCTGGGCACGGTCTCTGGAACGTGGTGGTAGGTGTTCCAAAAATGTTAAGAGTTGTTTTTTAACCTTCTTCTCAGTAGTCACGGTTTGTAAATTTTCGATACATTATTTTCCCAAAGTAAACCATGGGGTTTTATAACACATTTGATTCCCCTTTAAATAGATCTTAACTCAAGATTGTTTGAACAAGGCAGTCTATTGAGATTGACTGGAATAAAAGACCGACGAAATGTGAATTTGCAGCCTCATGGGGAAATGCAGGAACTGGCCAGGAACTCAAAGATGTAAAGAGAAATCTATTGTGAGAAATAACTCAGCCAAGTCGTTTTGGTTTAGGTGGTACCTGGAAGTAGAGGAGACTATGCCACTCTCTCTTGCCCGGCAAACAGTTTATCCTGGGGGGTGGGCTGCACCCATGACCGTGACGCCAGAAGCGCCTCGCTCCGCCTGCCATGAACAGAGCCAGAGACAACTGCCCGAAACTGCTTCCCCAGGGTTAAGAGCAGAGCCCGCTTATTGTATCTCCAAAATGATGCCTGGGCTTCTTAATTAAAGACTTCACATCCAAGTCTGTTTTCTCTGGTTCTGATAAATTCAAAACAAGGAAATTATTTATCAGTCTGGAAAATGATGGCCATGGGGTGTTGGTGGGGAGGGGGACCGAGTAAGGACTTGTGCAAACCCTCTACTTTATAAAAGCAGTGAGAACACTGGCAAAAACGATCAGAGTAGACTTTTTCCGATCTCAGGAACTTCACCAAAGACAACAATCCGGGGAGTGTTTATTCAAGACGAACTGCTTAATCTTGGGCAGGACAGCCAGTTTTGTGGAGTCTTAACTTGCCTTTTCCCATCTCCCCTCCGGTCCTCCCGGCTCTGTGGTCGCCTTGGAAACGAAATGCCATCTTGGAGAAAACCAGCAGCCTGGCAGCCGCCCACGGGACAGGCCTGGTTCCCAGAGAACTGTCATTACTTTAATTGTGTGTGGTTCCCTGAAGACCCACTTATCAGCCTTGTCTTCTTTCGCCCTGACTCAGCACCCACCCTGAACAACGGCCCTTTTGCAGGGCGTCTGTTGAAATCAGTCGGTGGCCATCTTGTATCATCCCAACGGCCCTAAGAGGCGAACAACAAACCAGGGCAAGGAATAGCCAAACCACAAAGGTTAAAAGCAAAAGCTAAAGGGCAAACTGTCCTGAGGGGGATTTGCGAAGCTCTGACATAAGCCTGGGACGCTAGAAGGTCACGCGTGTGTGCAGAGCTGAGCACGTGCTCAGGACTGTGCACGTGCTCAGGGAAGCATTTCTGAACGGCACAAATGGATACCAGCATGCAAAAGAATTAAACCCGACTCCCACCTTGCACCGTATACAAAAACTAACTCGAAATGCAAATGCTGAAGTAATAAAACTCTTAAAAGATTAGATGAAATTTTCATGACCTTGGTATAAGCAATTTCTTTAGATATAATAACAGAAGCACAAGCACCAACAACAAAAACAGATAAAATGAAATTAATCGAAATTAGAAATGTTTGTGCCGAAAAGGATATTATTAAGAGAGTGAAAAGACAAACCATAGGATGTGAGAAAATATTTGGATATCGTCTGTCTTATAGAAGAATTTGCGTTCTGGATGTGGAAACCTGCAACTCGACAATAAAAAGACAAATAATAAAAATGGACAAATGATTTTAATAAACATTTCTCTGTGGCAGATATATAAACAGTCAACAAAGCGCATGAAAAGATGCTCAAGGTCATTAGTCATTAGGCGAATTCTATTAAAATCGCAATGAGCTACCACTTCACGCCCATTAGGCTAGCCCTAATAAAAGGCTTGCAGTGAGTGTTTATGAGGTGAAGAAATCGGAACCCTCATACGCTGTTGATGACAATGCGCAAGGTTGCAGCCGCTTGGGAAAACAGTCTGGCAGTTAGCCAAACGACTACAGCAGAGTTAGCATCTGACCCAGCAATTCCACTCCTCGATACGTACTGGAGAAATGAAAACGTATGTTTAAACAAAAACTTGTCCATGAATATTCATAGCGGCATCCTAAAATATTAGCCCCAAAGTAGAAAGAAACTCCCCAGAAACGTCCACCAATCGGCGAATGGACAAACAAACATTTTACAGCCACCCATATAATAGAATATTAGTCAGCCATAAAAATACATATTTTGATATTTTTATCATGTTTTATCCTAAAACATGGATGCACATTGAAACCCATACGCTAAGAGAAGGAAGCCAGAAATGTTAATATAAAACGTCTATAAAGGGTTTCTTTTTTTGATATGAAAATACTGGAGAATTACACAGTAGTTATGAATGTACGACTCTGTAACTATCTGAAACCACCGAAGTATGTGTACGTACACATATATACATATATAGCTGATGACGAAAAATCAACATATCTAGACATAGAAATTATTTTTCACAGGAGTACTCTAAGCATTAATTTCCTATATTTCAAAGAACCCTAATTCTATAACAAGACCCACAGTGGCATATATTATACAACCGTTTGTTTGCAAGATGCTGATTTAATGACGCTGATGAGTCTTTTACGCTTCCATGTGTGCCGCAGTCATGAAATCTCACCAAAAGACGTGGCCTTAATCGTAACAGGATTTGACGTATTCGGGCAATTCTTCGTACATTTTCCACACTCCTCATTTTATCCTTTCAACAACCTTTTCAGTTATATTCAGGCACTTTTGTTCTCATCGTATGTATGAGGAGCCCACGAAACAGAGCATTTAAGGATTATATTCAGGACTTCATAATAAATCAATAACGAAGGCAGTACTAGTCTGACAGCCGTTTTTAGATTATTATTTCCAAAACGCACAGAAGGGAGAACTCATACAAAGAAAAGTGTCCACTTTAAACATTTGGTAAGAACATTTTCCTACTGGCTTAAAAAAGCTCAAGCCAACAGCTTTATTGTTGCCATCCTTCCTCGGATGCTTCGGAGGACCCTTAGCAGCTATTAGTTCTCCACTGCGACACACACAAACGTCCACAGCATGACCTTTCCCCCGGGGAGTTCGCAGATCACAGTACGTTACAGGCGGGACGCAAATCCCAGTTTACAGAAACCACCAAGACAGGTGGCAAAGTCACCACGAACACGGTTCATGAACAGTGGCATTTGAAAGTCAACGAGGGGACCGAAAACGCCCGGTGGACTCTTGCCCATGAAGTGACACCATATCCTGGAGCGACGAAGAGCATATTGTCTGGGAAACGTTGAAGCCCGGGGCCTATCTGTACTGGACTTCCGGTCGTTTCTATCATCGGTCAGTTTTCTGTGTCGCCTGGCTTTGTCTGGCCGTGCCGTCGGAGTCTCTGACTAAGAACTGAGCGAGCACAGTGTCGTCTGAGCGCTGACTTCTGTGAGTGGACGGGCCGTGTGGCCCAGGGAGCAGAGCTGTGCGGGGAGCCGACGCCACCCTGAGCCTGAGGCCGCTCGGCATGACTCACGCCGCTGCTCCCTGCCTCCTGGTGTGCTCGTCACTGGGGCTTTGCCTCGCCACTCTGGAGCTATTTTGACTCAGACTTAAGAGAGGAAGGAAGGGAGGAAGGAAGAAAAGGAGGGAGGAAGGAGAGAAAGAACAAAAGAAAGAAATGTGGCCAAGAATTTGCCCTTTCTCTGAAAAATTAGGATCTTTGGAGAATCACGTGTAGCTTTCCGAGGCTGCTCTGGGGACAAGGACAGAAGTCACGCATGTGGAGGGGGACGAGTCAAGGCCGTGCCGGCTGGGGTGGGGTGTGGCGCGTTTATCCCACTGCAGTGTGCACATGTTTGCGTGTGCTGTCCTTAGAGAGAGTCTTCTACGTGACACCGAATGATTTCATTCGAGCTTTTTCTAGAAAAGGCTGATTCAGATTAACCATATTTTTTAAGACTTAATTTTTTTAGATCAGTTTTAGGTTCATGGCAAAATCGAGGGGCGATGCAGAGGTTTCCCACGCCCCTGCTTTCCCACACGCACGGCCGCCCGCTGTCAGAGTCCCGTGAACCTACGGTGACACGTCATCGTCACCCAGAGCCCACAGTTGACATCAGGGCCACTCTTGGTGCTGTACCTTCTGGGGGTTTGGATAGATGTGTGAGGACACGTACTCACCACTAGAGTGTCACACAGTGGTCTCGGCGTCCCGCACACTGTCCGTGCTCCGCCCGTCCATCCTGACCCCCGCCCGACCCTGGCAGCCACCGATCTGTCATTGCCTCTCGTTTCGCCTTTTCCAGAAGGTCATACAGTGGGAATCACACCGTACGTAGCCTTTTCGGATGGGCTTCTCAGCTTAACCTTCTGGAATTTTCAGTTATTAAAATGTGTGTAACGAATTAAGGAAATGTCACTATTCGCTATAAGAATAGACTTAGGAAACTTTTCCCGCGTTGGCACTTTATTACTGTAAAGGCACCTTTTGCCCGCAGACAGGCTGCCGTCCGCGCCGGTGGGGGTCGGCCGCCCCGCAGAGTCGCTCTGAGTGCAGGAGCGTGTCGCACAGGATTCACGGAGAGGAACTGGAGGTTTGGGGAGGAGATGGGGCCTGCTAAACCGATGTCACCGAGGCTTTGCAACAGACGGGACCCAGAGTGGCACACACTCGAGTCTGGTTCACGCGTCGGTGTCCAGAGGCACCGAAGCGCCTCGGCCAGCGGGGCAGACACAGAGGGACTCCCTGGGTCGGCCGGACCCAACGGTCGCTGGGGCGGGGCCTGGTCCCGAGGGAGGCGCCCAGGAAACAGGCTCCTGGGGACGGTTCGCGCCGGGTCATTCAGGTCTGCACTTGGGGCTGCAAAGAGACACGTGCTGAGTAATCCCGGCGGTCAGCATCGTATGGGGCGGACAGGATGACGCGTGGCCTAGGGATGCTGCCTCGGGGGCTGCACTGTTGCGTGTGACACGGAGCCTTGTGGCCCCACGTCACAGCCCTTCCACGGTGTGCCGACAGCTGACTCTGAGCAACGAGAGGAAGGAGGGAGCCCGTGGAGATCGGCAGAAGCCCGAGCCCCCGCACCACGGCTGGGTGACAGGTGGGGTGACAGGCGGGGTGACGCAAAGGCCACGGAGG
>NW_011888956.1:237083-252270 GCF_000151845.1 Pteropus vampyrus
CCCTGGCAGCCACCGATCTGTCATTGCCTCTCGTTTCGCCTTTTCCAGAAGGTCATACAGTGGGAATCACACCGTACGTAGCCTTTTCGGATGGGCTTCTCAGCTTAACCTTCTGGAATTTTCAGTTATTAAAACGTGTGTAACGAATTAAGGAAATGTCACTATTCGCTATAAGAACAGACTTAGGAAACTTTTCCCGCGTTGGCACTTTATTACTGTAAAGGCACCTTTTGCCCGCAGACAGGCTGCGGTCCGCGCTGGTGGGGGTCGGCCACCCCGCAGAGTCTCTCTGAGTGCAGGAGCGTGTCGCACAGGGTTCACGGAGAGGAACTGGAGGTTTGGGGAGGAGACGGGGCCTGCTAAACCGATGTCACTGAGGCTTTGCAACAGACGGGACCCAGAGTGGCACACACTCGAGTCTGGTTCACGCGTCGGTGTCCAGAGGCACCGAAGCGCCTTGGCCAGCGGGGCAGACACAGAGGGAGTCCCCGGGTCGGCCGGACCCAGCGATGGGAGAAAGGAAACGGTCGCCGGGGCGGGGCCTGGTCCCGAGGGAGGCGCCCAGGAAACAGGCTCCTGGGGACGGTTCGCGCCGGGTCATTCAGGTCTGCACTCGGGGCTGCAAAGAGACACGTGCTGAGTAATCCCGGCGGTCAGCATCGTATGGGGCGGACAGGATGACGCGTGGCCTAGGGAGGCTGCCTCGGGGGCTGCACTGTTGCGTGTGACAGGGAGCCTTGTGGCCCCATGTCACAGCCCTTCCACGGTGTGCCGACAGCTGACTCTGAGCAACGAGAGGAAGGAGGGAGCCCGTGGAGACCGGCAGAAGCCTGAGCCCTCGCGCCACGGCTGGGTGACAGGCGGGGTGACGCAAAGGCCACGGAGGTGGACGCTGCTGCTGCTGCTGTCCCCCGGGGTCGCCACGACACGACGGCGATGGCTGAGACAGTCGCTGCTGGGTGTGCGGTGTGACGTGGCTTCTGTGCGCGTCCGCCCGCGCACGTCTCTGGTCACGCACTGGGAAGGACACACTATGGAATCGGCGTCTTGGCCAAACCCGTGTCCCCTCAGAAGAAGCAGGAGCAGGGTCTGGGTGCTTTTCATCGTGTACCGCGGTGAAGCTGCCGTCACGTGGCTTTCGAGCTTCCAGTCACTCATCCCCTTCGCCATTTGGCACCAGATGTGCCTCCGGGGCTGACTGGCAATGGTCACTGTGCCATGCTGCCTGGCTGGCTCCTGTCTGCTCGCGGGTCCTGTCCATCCACCCACGGGCAGAGGGGGTGGGAGGGGAGGACAGAGGGCGGTGGGGACAGAGAAGACGAGGGAGAGAAGGGGGAGCGGGGGCAGGAAAGGGAAAGTGTGGGCACCTTCTTGCTTTTTCCTTGCTTTCTTTCCAGGCCGTTCGGTCTCAACCACCACTGTCAAGGTGGTGTCTGAACTTGGTGCCGGGTGAGGCGAGACCGTTTGCCACGCTGCCCACCATCTCCTCGGGATGGGTACCTGTAACTGAGTCCCGTGGAAACGGCTGCGAACAGCTCTAAGTGAGGAATTGGGCCTCGGTGTCTCGCTGACTGTGAAGACACGGCTGTGAGCCTGCGGATCCGAAGCCTCCATCACATCGCACCTAGTGCTCTGAGGAGATGCTGAATTTCATAAGTAATCGCAAAAAAACCCCCTTAGATCTGTCGACTTCTAAAGCAAATCGGAACTTCAAATAACTTCACAATGAGGAAAAGCTTTTACCAGCTGTAGAGTTAAAAGGCAGATAGATGTTAGTCATAGTTTAGGCTCTTTATAAAAAACCCTGACATGTGCAAAATCATTTGTAAAAGTAGATGTGTGTGTGCTGTATAAATACTGCATATATTCTACATATGCATACTATATATCGTATATATACATAATACACTGTATAGTATACATACAGAAAACTACATGTATATAAATACACATACATACATTAAAGGTCTATATACAAAAAAGTATGTATGTATAAAGAATATAAAATATATAAAAGGTTATAAAAGTACATATATACTAAAAAGCATATGTGCAATATATTAATATTAATATATGTTAACAATAGTATATACTAAATCCCTCCTAACACACGTTTTTGTACATACTACAGTACCATGTGCTATATTAATATGCATTATTTTAATACGTACTTTTTATACGTACTATAGGATGTGCTAATATAGTTTTTAAAATGGAAGGAAATCTAGTGTCCTTTCTATTTGTGGTCCTGCGTGTGGTGTCCACATTTGCCCTGGTTTATTTCTCTGGCTATGATCAGTGAAATAAACCTGGAAGAGCCCGCAGCCTCCAGGCGCGAGGTCGGAGGGCCCTCTCAGGCTGCCTGGGAGGGAGCCGGGATGTCCTAGTCACCAGCGCGGTCTCCCGAAGGTTAAGGACCACTTACAGAAGGCGGACAGCAGGGGGCAGAGGCGTCCGCATTTCTCTGATGTGGCAGCTCTGCTTCCGTCTGCCTGGGGTCTGAGACCCTTGGGCGTCAGGCATTTCCTACATTTAGAATTTTCACATGAAGATTTCTTGTCTGTTTCCTCACTGTCCAGCCTCCAAACAAAATTTGGAAAATACCAAATTAAAAATGAACAAAATTCCCATCCCCAAGGAATAAATATTTTGATAATACTTTATTTATTTTTCTGCATACATTTTTGTACATACATACGCATATGTAAAAAATTTTATTATAATACAGAATGTATACGATACATACAATAGTAGGAAATTAACTTGTATATATAGTCGTATAGATCATATTGTATATATCGTATTCATTCATGCATGTGTAGTTTTCAAAAATTGAGATCACTTTGAAATATCTCAATTATGAACTGCTTCTTTTTTCACTTAAATTATGCTTTTTTTTCTGAGTTTTGGTAGCGAACAGATAAGATTCATTACAAAATCTACAAGGTTTAGGCACTTTACAAAGGGGTTAAGTATTGCACTGACTGGGGGCTCCGTGAAAGAGAGAAGGGTGTCTCACTTTCTTCAGCGCATGTGGGTCACAGAGACCAAGGCCGGGTTCGTTACAGACTCACATTTGACCATATTCTGTCACTGTTAAGTTTTGTTGCAAAGAGCTTTAACCCGTTTGAGAATGTCAAAGCACATCTTCAAGTCTCGGCCTGTCTCCATTGTCCGTAACCTCTCATTTTATACATTATACAGTGTATAGATTATATTTATACATGTCTATGTTTATACATCATATTTATATATTTATACATTATATACATGTAAATGGTATATATTTTATGCCTTAGAAATGTCCATCATGAGATTTTCTAGCCTTATTCAGACATGTTTTCTGTAGTATTTACTTGTAATCATTTTAATTCTCTACTGTGGAACTCGAGAGCTCAAATAATATAATCTTTCAGACTACCAGGAACTGAACGTCAGAAATTAGATCAGCTGAGTTTGCTCTCTCCTAATAGTTATTTTATGAGGTCCTACTACAATCTATTCTATGGGAAAAATGGTAAACGAGACGGACTCTGCCAGCTTTCCATCCTCTGCCTAAAATGTCACTCTTTGAAAATGCTGGCTACAAAGCGATGTTTTTCTCTATAACTTTTATGTGCATTAAGAAGAACTTTGAGCGTTACCAAGTCAGGCACGCACACCCGTGAGGATCTGCAGCCCCGCAGCGAGGCGGGAACGCAGTTAGCCCCAGCGCCTCCACGCCGAGTCTGGCATTGCGGTCCCTCGGTCCACAAATGACTTGTAAGGCCTTCTCATTAATTTGTGGACCAATTAACTTAGTCAAGATCAACTTAATTCACCTAATATCGGGTTATGCTACAGAATTTGTTGGAGCCTCCTGTGGATTAAGAAAAGATTTGCTTCTATTTCAATAAGTGTTATAAGAAATTGAATGTCCATGTAGAAAAAGTAGATGATATAAAAAATATATTTTACCCGATGTGGAACTAAATGTGAAAAGCAAAACTTTAAGACAGACGAAAATATTTTTAAAAATCTACATCATAAGGAAGAAATGAATTACTTGACCCAAATCATAAGGGAAAAACAAAAACCAGTAATTAAATAAACACATACGCACACAAATAAAATTTAATATGTTAAATATTTGACCAAATGCTCCATAGTAGAGATAACAAACAAACCACAGATGGGAAGAATAAATAGATTGACAGTGCATATAATCTATAAAAAATTAGTAATCACACTATTTAAAGTTCTCTAACAAATCACCAAGAAAAAGACTCCCCCCCCCAAAAAAAAAGAAAGAAAAAGTGAAGGATGAGAATAAGCAATTCATAGAAGATAAAATTTTAATGGTCAATAAAGAAATGCAGTGGTGTTAAAATAGTGGGGGAAAAAAAAAAAAAGAAATGAACTCAAGGTCCATTAGCGGAAGGCATATTTTTGGGTAGTTGTATAGTAGAATGTAATATTCCCTGGATGTTTATATTCCTGCAATTGTTTATTAAAATATTCTTGGTCTCTTTTCAACAATTCAAATGAGCCACTAACAGGAGCTGGTGCCATTCATGAAAGTTACAGTTTATATGCCGACGGGGAGAGCGGATTAAGTATAATTTCGTTTGCGTCTTCTCAAATGTTGTTGTTGTTTTTTTTTTAAACATAAGAACTGAACTAAATGACCTAAATTGATATAAAGGAAAATGGCTGCTTTTGCTAAATATCTTGATGCACCTGAATTCTTAGATGCTAAATATCTTGATGCACCTGAATTCTTAGGTATCTCTGTCTAAGAGCGATCTAAACAGAAATAAAGTCGCTTTCTAATTATAAATTTGATTTTAAGTACAAAGCAGTCTGAGAGAGGAGCGGAGGGTCCTAGAGCATTAAGATCCGAAGGAGAATGATTCCTAGAACCAAGAACATGAGCCAGAATGAGTGGGCCAAGCGATATCACAGCCCCGCTTAGGAGCTTAGCCGGGTGGTCAAGTTTAAGGGCTCCGGGGAGCGGAAGCAGAGGGAAGAAGGTGAGAACGAGTGGTCCAGAGCACAGAAGAAACACGGTGCCTGATGATGCGCTGGCTTCAAGATGTGGACCTGACCTCGCTCCCATTTAGCAACTTTTGCTGTCTCCCGATTTCCTGTGTTGGGCTCCATACTCCTCCAGAGGCCCATTTGGTAGGGCTGAGACACCACCACTGCAAATCCAAAAGCCTGCTGGTTCCTAAATGTCCCTCGCCTCATCTCAGGACACTGCTCATGCCGCTCCAGGTACCCCAGGAGTGGAATGGGCAGATGTTACCAGAGGCTGTAAGGTCTAGTTGACATGTAGCATAAGTCCTTGCAATTAACGCACAGGTACATCTTTTAATGCCTCCAAACTCATGCAGAAGGTGGGGGTCTCAGATCCTGTCCTTGAGATGACTCAGGCTTCTGCAAAGCCTGGCACCTCAGGGAGGGGCCAGCAAAGCATCCCACATAGTGACAATATGTGGAATGTCCTAACCTTTTAATTATCGGTTGTGAAACAAATTGGTTGTAAAGACAGCCAGTTTTTTTTTTTCCTTCCTGATTTAGCATCCCTTTGCGTCTGTGAGCTTCCACTGCGGGCAGCTTCACAGAATTTCTGTTGGTGTTACTGAAATTGTCGAGATTGCTTTTTGAGATTATTTTGTAAAGTTTATTTATTCATTTGTTTATATAACACTCACCACATGAAAAGGATTATTTGGTGCCGTTTAGTTGTGTTCCATGTAAATGTTTTTATGTTACCGGCAAATAATATAAAAATGAAACATCGATCTCGTCGCCTATGAAGCGATCATGAGTGAGGTGCTGTCCTGACCCTTTATAAAACTTGGGAGTAAAATCTATTAAATCTGTTTGAAAACATATATGCATATACAAAACATAGTGTGAGAAAGTTTATTTCTCTACTATCTAGCTGTAAAGTTCTTTTTCATTTTCCTTGTTTAGTGTTATTTTAAAATTAAATGTATTGAGGTGAGTCTAATATAGTTTTTATTAAAAACTCTTAAACTCCAATTTTAGGTCCAAATTTTTATATAGTGACAGGAAATCAGCAAATAAAAGCTGATGAGAGCAATATTTTTATTTTATGTTACATGTAACGTAAAATAGCTGTGGGGAGTAGCCAGCCTCTGTTATGCCACAAAGACCGAGCTCGAGTGTCACGTTTTACCTGTAGGACAGTCCATCAGCCTCCCAAGCCCAGCTGATTATGTTGTGTCCTTATCTACCTCATTATAGAAACAGAAAAGTGACAAGAGAAGTTAGGAGGTTAGGTCCTGGCTGTATAAAGTAGCAAAAACTGACGGTTTGTAGGAAGATAAGCCTAAGAACGCAGTGAGAAGCCAAGGCCAGCACGGTAGGCTGAGGGTGGCCTCACAGGATGGGGACACGGACAGTCTGAGGCTTTACTCATGCGGGGGCCTCAGTACCCATGAGCGGGCCTCCGCCCGCGTGATGATAGAGAGTAATCGTGATTGATTTCCCTCCTGTGTTATCCGCATGCACGCATTTCACTAAAAATTCTGTGCGGAAATGACTTAGTACGGACCTGAACCTTTACTTTTTATACCCAACACAATCTGCTCGCTAAACGGGCAGTCTGAACCGTGGGTGGTGATGCGGCGTTGGAGAGCGTTTGGGGCAGCGGGCAACACATGGCAGCTGGGAGTCACCGATAATGTTGCATGTGAAACCTAGATGTCTGAAGCTGTCACTGGAACACCCCAAAGCATGGCATGACATTCCCAGTCTTAAAAGAATGCCAATATTCGTACCATATAGAGACTTCAGTCAATTTTCCAAGTCGCTGGAGATTTAAAAAATTTTTTTTTTCATTTTCAGAGCAGTTTTATGTTCACAGCAACACCGAGGGGAAGGTACAGAGATTCCTGGTACCCCCCTACTCCCCCCCATGCAGAGCTTCCCCACCATCAGCATCCCCCCGGACGGGACGTTTGTTACAGCCGGTGAACCTGCACTGACACATCATCATCGTCCAAGTCCAAAGTCTGTCTTGAGGTTCACTCTTGGTGCTGTACATCCTGTGGGTCTGGACAAATGTGCCAGGACACGTACTCACCCTTAGAGTATCACGTGGAGTGAGGTCATCACCCCGAAAGTCCTCTGTGCTCCATCTGGTCATCCTTCCTTCCCCATGACCCCCCGGTAGCCGCTGGTCTGTTCACCGTCCCTGTCATTTGGCCTTTTTCAGAATGTCATAGAGTTAGACTCATACGTACGTACGCAGCCTTTTCAGATTGGCTTCTTTCACTTAGTAAGACGCATTTAAACTTTCGTCATGTCTTTTTACGGTTTGAGAGCTCGTTTCTTTTTAGCGCTCAATAATATGCTATTATTTAGAAGTTCCAAATTTATTTATCCATTCACCTACTCATAAAGCCGCTATCAACATCTCTGTGCAGGTTTTTGTGTGGACATGTTTTTAACTCCTTAGGGGTCATACCAAGGAACAAACACTCCAGTTTTAAGAAAAGAATGACTAGAGTCCTGGGAAAGAAGAGGAAAATGAAAAAGGAAAGAAAATGGAAACGTAAGCTGAAATAGAGCTCTCGGATTGAGCGATACGTTCAGGGCACCAGAAAGTAGCAGCGATTGTGATGCAAGGAGCACTTCACCCACGAAATGCGTATTTTGTGAGCAGGTTCATCTTCTTCCACTTTCTGAGTCAGACTCTGGATTAGTCACACACTTCAGGAGACAGACTCTCCAAAACCTCCTTGAGATTAACCAAAGGGTGCGGAGCCTTGCAAAGCAAAAATGAATATTAAAACGAACCTCCTTCCAGAACACACATGCTTACTTTTTCCCAGCGATTGACCTTCTGCGTTGTATTTCCACCTGCAGCGAGCGTTACGCCGGAGAGGGGAAGAGACATCTTATGTGTGGCACTGTTATTTTCATGTCAGGGGACTGATTACAGTGACAGAGAGGTTTATAACGTGTCATGCTTCCCTGTATAAAAGCCACATATCTCCCAAAGTCATTTAATACTCTAGGATGTCAAAAATCTGAATCCTTTTACTTTTTGTTACACAAGAAAAAAGAAGACATCAATTTACATAAAAATCCCACAGATGTCACTTAAAATCAAGTAGGAGATAATATAGCCTGGCAGCCATCATAATGCTTGGTATTTTTATGATTCAGAAAACATCATGTCAGGTTAAACAAATAGTATTTTTTATTAAATGTCACTCAATCCCAGGGCTGGTTATTCATCTGTGTCCTGCTCACAGACTCAAACGCTGTAGTTACAATCAAAAGATGGCTTGAGCTGGAACCTAGGAATCCCGTTGGCAGTCCATCTCACTCCGGAAGTAAGGGAACGAAGGGACAAAAAAAGGAAGCAAATGTTCTGGTGGGGAGACGACGGAGCTTCTGAGCTGTGCATTTAAGTAAAGCATGTGCTTCCTCAAGCTTCAAAGTAGATGTCAAAAAAAACCAAACAAAAACCTGTGAGTCCTACCTCTTTCTGCATTTCAGGATCCATTCATTTTCTACATAAAGAATATAGCACTTGTATTTCATGGCGAACCCAGTGTGCGCTCATGCAATCTTGCAGAGGGTAAGGTGAGCGATTTGCAGTTGTTAAGAGCCCCGTCATTCAATGAGATGAAGCACAGGGCAGACAGCGGTAAAAGCAAGTGATGCTGCTGTGGACAGCTGGCGCCTATCCACATGGGTGCGATTCCCCACGAAGTGTGAATGTGCCCACCCCAGCACGCAGTCCTCTGGCCGTCCCTGGAGCAGGCTGTGCCATCCCTTTTGGTTGTCTACATTTTAATCTTAGACATTAAGTTCCCTGACCTACAGGGCGTGCACACTGTGTTGCACCATCAGCATATTGTATTAGAATCATCCAGTCACTTGGCCTCGTTATTAGACAGTGAGATCCTTGAAGGATAGGCCTGGGTTTGGCATCCAGCGGCGCTCAATAAGTATTCATAGATTGAGTGAATATGTGTACATAGTTGCATGCAATCGAGTTAATTTTATTGTTGCTATTGTTTTTAAGACCAAGGGTGTAGATAACATGGGTAAAACCACCGAACTCTTTCCTTGTAAACGAGCTGAGTATTAACTGGCATCCCCATTCTGAGTATTAACTGGCATCCCCATTCTGAGTATTAACTGGTATCTCCATTCTGAGTATTAACTGGTATCTCCATTCTGAATCTTAACTAGTATCCCTATTCTGAGTATTAACTGGTATCTCTATTCTGAGTATTAACTGGTATCCTCATTCTTAGTATTAATTGGTATCCCCATTCTGAGTATTAACTGGTATCTCCATTCTGAATCTTAACTAGTATCCCTATTCTGAGTATTAACTGGTATCCCCATTCTGAGTATTAACTGGTATCCTCATTCCCAGTGTCCGTTGGTCTCGTTTCCAAAATAAGTAAAGATGGCTCCAGGGCAGTTCCCATTTCTTAAAACGCTGGCCCCACGAGCAGCTCCGCATCTCCACCTCCAGCAAGAGACTTCCACCATAAAACGGCTGTGTATTTGATTACAAAATCCGGAAAAAATGTCTGTGGTACCAGGGCCTGCACTGTAGTTTGAGAGATTTAATAGATATAAATGTTCATGTCATCATTTGTTGAGTCAGAGATTTCTTAACGCTCTCGTTCTATTCCATTTTGACACTTTCATTGTGTTTGGTAACACTGGGCAGCTGTATACATTTATTACATTTTGAATCACAAAACTGTGGTAAGTTACCTAAAACACCTACTAAAGTCACGTCCCAGGATAGATAGATAAATCATAATAGTTTTTATATTAGATTCTCCTCTCATACCGCCAATAATTATTTTTAATTTACTTCTTAATTTCCAGTATTATTATTTGTTTTACTTCTCTATGGTTTTCTATAAACATAAAATATTTCAAAAGTATCATTAGTTGTCATAAGCAAAACCGTGGTCATTTTGATAAAATCCAACATACTGCTTTAAACCTTTCATTCAAAACACCACAAATAGCTAGTAACATTCGGGGGAGGATATTTTATGTATATCGTAGGGCTTGCACTGCTGGGCGAGTGGTCGGGAAACTTAAATGACGTAGCTGTGGGATCATTTCCCCGAGTCAGAGACGCCGACACTGAGGTGAAGAGAGGTGAGCTGGTGGTGGAGGACAGATGAGCAATTATGAGAGTCCCTTCCTAAGAAAGAGTCTGCTTGTGCCTGATTTCACCGTAGGGACAGGCTTGGTGGGTTTGAGTTTCTATATTTAAAAAATAGGCAGTACCTCCATGAGATTTGTTGTAAGAGATCCAGATTTGTAGAGTTCTTTATAGATTTCAAAGGATGAGTGTGTGGCTCTGGATCCTCCCTGGTCTGACCTCTGGCTGACTACGTCTTTCTCAGGGCACAGAATCAAGGCGGGGGGAGGCCTGCTGTCATTCACCCCCGGAGGGTCACTTTGTTTTGGGGACAGTTGCCTGGGTCAGTAATTTTGACTAAGATCCACTGGAATTGGAAACTTTGAAAATGGATAAAAATATTCACCCTAGCAAGTCTCACAGGGTCATGACGACCACCTAAGAAACTCCAGGAATCAACCTTTGGTGACACAAAATATCGCCCAGTGCCATGTGACGATGACACTTGTGTTTAGATCCTGTCCCGTTTCTCTGCGTGCTCCCTGTTTTCCAGCGACTCTTCACCTCCCATGTGCTGGATCTAAAATGGCCACGGAGGCCACCGATTCCTGGGCCACCTTCCCATTAGGACGTGGATCTAATCCCGTGAACGTGGTCCTGCCTTAGGGACGAAAAGGATGAGACGCGGTTGACTTCTGAAGCCTGCTCCCGGAGGGCGTGGTCTGTGTCTCCGTCTGTCCCCTTCATCACCCCTCCCCTCCCCTTCCCTCCCCTCCCCCCTCCTCTCTCTCTCTGCCTCCCCCTCCCAGGCAGCCAAGAACAGGGACGTGGTATCTACTAACATCACTACCGTGTGATTACGCCTGGCAGCGAAGTGTAAGTGGGGCAGCTGTGTCTCCTCCCTGGATGCAACCCCGTTTCTCGTTCTTCCTGCAGCTCGTGAGGGAGCGGCTGGGGCCGACTCACGGGGCGCAGCCATGAGATGGCAGTGTTCCCATCCGTCTGGGCTCCTGAGTAAGCGATCGGCAAGCACACGTGCAAGTCCGCGCTCCTTAGTCTTTAATTATTAGACTTTTAAAGAGAATATATAGGGATGTCGAGAGAGGGATGAAAATTAGAAAAGAAGTCAGAGTCAAAAATCGAGAACTTTTCTCCTGCCGGGGGCACGTGGCCGCGCCCTTTCATTCTCTGAGACGGAGGGACAACTTCGCGCGTTTGCTGGGAAAACGCTGGGCACTTACAGCCGTCGAGCAAATTGATTTTTCTTCACGAGCGTATTTTTCTTTTTATATTTTCTTTTCATTTTTACGTCTCTACAGAAGATAAATTACACGTTAGACAGGTTTTCCATCTTTCGATAATCTAAGTCAAGGGTACAAAAGTTGAAGAATTGGGCCGCCTTTTCGCTGCCAGGAATGGAATGCATTAACATTTAAAACTCACTGGCGATATTGATCGGAGGCTGGAGACGCTGTTTAATTGTTCTAGTTCTACCTCTGCCATGGAGGCGAGCTGCAAGCTGACCGGACTCCACGTTCAGTGTGGAAGAAAGAGCCAGCGTCGCCTTCTTTCTTTTATTTATTCTAGTGTCTTCCTTTTTCCTGCCTCTTCCTTCCACTGTTTATGCTCGGAAACGGGTGATTCTCGACCCCGCTCCCGCCACCTTGCCCAGAACGCAGGATCGGCCTTGCAGACCGTCACGTAGCCCCCGCTCCCTCACCTGCTCAGAGGAGCCGGACAAGCTTCTCATTTCTATGGCACTGACTTTTAGCTCTGTTAAGACCAATGACAAAAGAACTATTTTTGGTGCCTCCATGAAAGAAACACGCCGGGGCCTGTTATTTTCAGTAATCCTGCTATTCAGAGAGAAAAGTGCCGACAAAGCCAGTCTTCAGCGACCAGCACTAACCTCTCTCACCTCCGTCGGTCCGTCCTCTGCCCTGGGCCAAAGGTGCCACCCGTCACGGCGAGTGAGCCCTGCTGCTCGTCTCTGCGAAAACGGAGTCCAGGGGGTGTGGCCCCCTGTGTCGCGGCCCAGATTAGGCGTCTTTAAAATAGTTTTTTTTTTTGGTAATCTTCAGGCGTTGAACCGGGGTGTCGCTTTAGCACCTCGTCACGGGAGGTGACTTGGAAGCGTCATCTCCTCTATTCTCCTCAGTCTCTGCCCCCACAAACACGAGACGCCCGTGCCTGTGCAAATTAAGGTTTGGCTGACGTCACCAAGCAAGTGGAGGTAAAGCCCCCCGATGGTGGCATAGGAAGGTCACTCCCAGACTGTCCGTGCGCATCTGGAAGTCGACAGCGTGAGCGTATACTAGTGGACACGGCCTGTGTCAGCCACTAATGAAGGGGGTGTGACAAGGGCCCTGCACAGGCACAGTCGCCGGCAAGAAAAATAAAGTCGATGGGAACAGTCAGTGAGAAGAGACTGAACTTGGAAGAAGTCTCTAGACTATTCTGCGGGATGAACGTGGGCGGCGCGGTGGAGATATAATTAAGATAATTTGGGGAATAATTTATGTCAATTCTGAGAAGTTAAAAATAACTGCGGGGTTTTAAATTTGGATGACTAATAGAATGTAGTGCCTGCAAATTAAAAAAAAAAGCCTAATGGGGAAGAGATTTAGAAAGATACAGTACAGGCAAAGAAAACTGAGATAGGTCGGTCCAAGGAAGAGAAAACGAGCGAGAGGGAACGATAAGCGTCCAACATATTTGAATACTGAAATAGAGAAGATAGGGAAGGTTGGTCATGTTTTTTGGATGTTTTTATAGGAGACTGATTTAAGAAGAATCATGAAAATTAAGGCATATGAATCCAAAAACAATTTTAAATATCTGTTCTAGCAAAAAAATGGATTGAGAAGTTTTGGTAAGCAGCGAACGCTTGTGGTGTTCGAGTTGAGCCAACGGCCCCGGGAGGCGTGAGGGGGGCTCTCGCTTAGGGGGACAGAACGTCCTCGCCCCAGCACCTCCCTCCCACCCCCACGGACGGCGTCTCATCCCGGATTCAAAACAAAGGGAGGCCTTCGGGTTCCCTCCGGCCGCAGCCCACGCCTCTGCCCCCGCATTCAGAGCAAAGCTTCCTGCTAGAGCGATCGTTTTTTTCCTTCCCATTCTTTACTTAACGCAATTTCCCCAGCCACCTCCCCCGTGACCTGCTTCTTGTCGGTCATATTGCTGACTCCACGTTGCCGCATCCAACAGTCAGTCATCAGCCTTCTCTTATTTTACTCCCTGTTGCTACAGTGAAACTGGTTTCCCATCTTCTCTCTGGCTTCCTGCTCCTTCTCAATTTCCCTTCACACATCCTCCTGTTTATCTAAGTGTTCTCATACCTCAGGGGGCTCAGGCCCGAGTCCTCTTTTCTTCTATATACATTTTGGTTTTATATGTAACGCTATCGCAATAAAGCTGTTTTGAAAATGTAATCATTTGTTTACATAGCAACACGAAGACTAATACCAGGGCCAAAGGATTGTGGATGTTGCTGGAGTAAGGGGGACTGTTGGCAAGATACGGAGGGCGTAGTCGAAGGATCTAAATTTAAATTTTAGAGGTGACGCAGCTATTCTGAGAAAACAAGCCTAGGGTATGAACGTAAAAGAGAGATACTGAGGAAAGTGGTAGGGAAAAATCATTTAGAAGAACCCTAGGTAAAAAGAACCCAAGGTACTGAGGGAGAGGAGAGAATATGGTACTGGACGCTGGGCCTCTGCCTCCCCTCCCCACCCCACCTGCTACACCTGTAAGCTTTCGTTGTCTTTACCTGGGCAAATTTCGTTTTTCTGTCTCTCTTAAAATTTGTTTTCATATTAACTTAATTGTAACAGTTTTTGTACTTATTGGCTCTATCAAACACCTTGAAGTGGGATTATATATTGTTTACTCCTGGATATCCAGTGCTTGTCGAGGCTTTGCTCAAAGGCTGGTTCTCCTCTCTAATTCTAAGCCAATGTTTATGAGAATTATACCAATAAAAGTCGAAAAGCCTGATGTCGTGTGTATGTACCTGTATTTCTTCCTATTTAAATTTTAGTTATTTGCATTAGCTGAATGATTTACCTTTCTCTCGTCGATTTTGTCAGGGCTCCCTGGGACTCTACTACAAACTGAGATGCACAGGCTGTGTCTGTATTCTGCTTGTTACCCTAAGTAGCACACCCTTAATGTCCTAAAATTGCTTGTAGTACTCTAATTTGGAAATACACTGGTCTGGCCAGACTGGCTCACTCTCCACTTATTGGACTCCAAAGGTTCATATGCAAAATGAAGGCTCATTCTGAATATTCATTTTTCAGAGAACACCAAGTATCTATTTTCGTGTTTTTTTTTTTTTTAAACTACGCCGAATTTGATCACAGATATTTAAATGACACTAAAGGCAAAGCACAGAAACGTTAGACAAATTCGTGCTCTACCACAGTATCATCACAACTTCCGTAACCATTTCAGCGACAGTTGGTAGAGATGTCTAGGAATAGACTACACACAAAATGAAAGCAAAGTCATTGTCATGGGGTGAACTTGGAATCCAAAGTTTCTGCCTCTAATTTCCTGTGCTGTTCACTCACTGACCTCGGCAGGGTAACTGTCTGTGAGACAGCAGGGTTTAAAATAGGGTTTCCCACTGAGACAAAGAAATCTCACTGAATAACTTGGAAAAATGATAGCTACCCTGAAATTTATTGTACATACAAACACCCTTTGGATGTTTTTCTCCCTTTCTTTGTAGGGCCTGCTTTTCACAGGGTCGTACATCTGAGGCTCTTGGGCATTCAGTATTAACGGCGCAGAGGTTCGAGTGTGTTAGGGACCCGGGCCGAACCACAGCGCTGTGCACATGGCAGGAGCTTCATTTTATATTTGTGCAGAAGTGTTCTTTGTCTTTTTGTGTCCTGGTTGAGTGACATCAGTCCTTAAATGATATAAAAACTCTAATTTACCCAAGGAGAAGATGCATTTGCTCTATACATTATTCTGTGCTTAGTATTTATAATTATGTGTATTTACAAAAATGCTTTTTTAGAGTAGTTTTAG
>NW_011888956.1:252320-253592 GCF_000151845.1 Pteropus vampyrus
GCGTATACTAGTGGACACGGCCTGTGTCAGCCACTAATGAAGGGGGTGTGACAAGGGCCCTGCACAGGCACAGTCGCCGGCAAGAAAAATAAAGTCGATGGGAACAGTCAGTGAGAAGAGACTGAACTTGGAAGAAGTCTCTAGACTATTCTGCGGGATGAACGTGGGCGGCGCGGTGGAGATATAATTAAGATAATTTGGGGAATAATTTATGTCAATTCTGAGAAGTTAAAAATAACTGCAGGGTTTTAAATTTGGATGACTAATAGAATGTAGTGCCTGCAAATTAAAAAAAAAAAAAGCCTAATGGGGAAGAGATTTAGAAAGATACAGTACAGGCAAAGAAAACTGAGATAGGTCGGTCCAAGGAAGAGAAAACGAGCGAGAGGGAACGATAAGCGTCCAACATATTTGAATACTGAAATAGAGAAGATAGGGAAGGTTGGTCATGTTTTTTGGATGTTTTTATAGGAGACTGATTTAAGAAGAATCATGAAAATTAAGGCATATGAATCCAAAAACAATTTTAAATATCTGTTCTAGCAAAAAAATGGATTGAGAAGTTTTGGTAAGCAGCGAACGCTTGTGGTGTTCGAGTTGAGCCAACGGCCCCGGGAGGCGTGAGGGGGGCTCTCGCTTAGGGGGACAGAACGTCCTCGCCCCAGCACCTCCCTCCCACCCCCACGGACGGCGTCTCATCCCGGATTCAAAACAAAGGGAGGCCTTCGGGTTCCCTCCGGCCGCAGCCCACGCCTCTGCCCCCGCATTCAGAGCAAAGCTTCCTGCTAGAGCGATCGTTTTTTTCCTTCCCATTCTTTACTTAACGCAATTTCCCCAGCCACCTCCCCCGTGACCTGCTTCTTGTCGGTCATATTGCTGACTCCACGTTGCCGCATCCAACAGTCAGTCATCAGCCTTCTCTTATTTTACTCCCTGTTGCTACAGTGAAACTGGTTTCCCATCTTCTCTCTGGCTTCCTGCTCCTTCTCAATTTCCCTTCACACATCCTCCTGTTTATCTAAGTGTTCTCATACCTCAGGGGGCTCAGGCCCGAGTCCTCTTTTCTTCTATATACATTTTGGTTTTATATGTAACGCTATCGCAATAAAGCTGTTTTGAAAATGTAATCATTTGTTTACATAGCAACAGAAGACTAATACCAGGGCCAAAGGATTGTGGATGTTGCTGGAGTAAGGGGGACTGTTGGCAAGATACGGAGGGCGTAGTCGAAGGATCTAAATTTAAATTTTAGAGGTGACGCAGCTATTCTGA
>NW_011888956.1:255572-258474 GCF_000151845.1 Pteropus vampyrus
TTTACAGTAAAATTGAGAGGAAGGTACAGATATTCCTCATATACCTCTGCTCCCAGACACACACAACCTCCGTCACCATCAACATTCCCACCGGGCAGATGAACTTACATTGGCACATCATTATCAGTCTAGTCTGTAGTTGAAATCAGGGTTCACTCTTGGCGATGTACATTCAATGGGTTCAAATAAATGTATACTGATGTGTATCCATCATTATAGTATAATTCAGAATATTTTCACTGCCCTAGACATCCCCCGTGCTCTGCCTATTCATCCCCTCTCCCCTGCCACCTCTGGCAACCACTGATCTTTTTACTGTCTCCATAGTTTTGCCTTTTCCAGAATGTCATACAGTCGGAATTGCACAGTGTGTAGCCTTTTCAGATTGACTTCTTCCGCTTAGTCATATGCATTTAAGTTTCCTCTATGTCTTTCATGACTTGATGGCTCATTTCTTTTCAGTGCCGAATAATATTCCATCGTCTGGATGAACCACAGTTTATTTATCCATCACCTACTGAAGGAGATCTGGGTCGCTTCCAAGGTCTGGCGATTATGAACAAAGCTGCTGTAAAAGATTTTTGTGTGGACATTTTCACCTCTTTTGGGTCAACCAGTAATTTTCAAAGCTATTCTGTTTGCCTCCCTTTCTGAGGTCTGTTGGACTTTTTCTCATTTATTTAAGATATGTCAAGTATTTCCAACGCTTTCTATTTTTCCTTGTTAATTATGTTTCTTTATGTTTCCTGTCAGCAGAGAACTCTAATAGGGCAGGCCCTATAGTTGGGCCAGAGCCTACCAGCATGGTTTCGGAGAGTTCTGTAGATGGACTCTAATTCCAATTGTGCAATTCCAAGCTCAGAACCTTACTTGGACGATGCTATATCAATCTGGGAGGCCAACAGTGATAAACAAGAAGTCCATTCTTATCTGAGCATACTGTATCAACGCTGCACACTATTTTTATACTTTGTACAACTATCACGTTGTACGATTATACGTGGATGACTTATAACTGGCTTTGATAAAGTACTCCCTAACACATCCCCATACTATAAGCCTAAGTAAAGAACCAACAGCCCAAAACTTGATATATATTTTATATTATACATGGATTTGAAGGAAGAAAGTTGATCTTCTAGAAGATCTAATATGATATTTGTTTACTTAGACGTCATCTTTATGCACGTCATCTTTATCCTGGTGATGATTTTGGGGTCTAGAGGCCAGAACTTATGTCTTAGATGAATACTCATTATTCTATCTGCTGTGCACACTGACCTTGCTGACTTCCTTCTGTATTCGTTATACAATAAGCCCCGGCTGGTTATGCAGGTGCCATCTGCACCTGGGTCTTTCAGCCAGTCTGAGCCAATCAGCAAGGTGCAGGTCCAGTGGCTGAGCTCTCTTGTACGTGATGTTTATGTATTTCCCTAATTCTGAGTAGTCTTTTCATAATTTTGTTATACAACCTTTCCTCCATTTGAACATAAACTATCTGCTTATTAAAAGGAAATAATTCAAAGGTTTAAGTGTGAAAAACCCACTTTCCCCAAATTTGTTATTGTTTATTTTCATTTTTAAATAGAGTTGGTTATCTAGAAGGCCTGGGCTCTAAACATAGCCTTTCGCATAGCCTTAGTGACCTCTAATATTGAAGCTCGGATACGTTATTGTTTAAGTTGACACTAAAGAACATCTGTCGTGTTAACTCACAGGGTCGTTGTGAAAACGGAATGATATGGAATCTGATTTCTATACACGGGAAAGAATTTAGACTGCCATGGTTCAAACGTTTTCATCATATGGACAGGAAATTGAGAGCCAGATAGCGTGAATAAATTGCCAAGGCCGCATACCTAATTAGAGACCCTGTAATGTATATAAAATACTTTCTAAATGTAATGGGCAAAACAAATAATCAAAAATCTAGAAATAGTAACGTGATATGAAATGACAGAAAATACGCTTATTAATATTTCTGAGAACCACTGTATTCCCAATATGGTGCATGGGGTGACCGAAGGTTGTAAGTATGATGTGAGGTGTCATTTGCATGGGAGTAAGGTACTCAAATGCCATGAATCCTCTCTGACAGGATTATACAGACTGAAAGAAGACCGTTCAGAATGTTGTTTGTACCTGTCATCACTTACTTATTTTTATATCTTCTCTATAAAATAAAGCATCAACTGAAGTTGAAATAGCGATGAAGAAAAGGTCTGCTGGGTAAGCCTGGGAGTGTTCACATTTGTATTTATCTTCATTCCCTCCTGAGAGGGAAAATATGAAATTGACAGATTGCCTAATGTGTTTGACCTTATTAAGTGGTGTTTTGCATTTATATTGAAGAGTTTGAAAAGAATTAGAGATTGATGTTTAGAAAACTAAGAGCATTCATTCATACTTTAGTTTTCCACTTTAACAAATATCGATCAAATGTCTGTGTCAGGCACTGTTCTAGACACTGGAGATGCAACGGTGGACTGAAATGACAAGGTCGGGGGGCAGGGGGTGTGGCTGGTATTTTCAAGGTACAGCAAGAAGGCCGTGGACTGGCTCCTCCAAGAGAGGGTCCAATAGAAAGTTCACCTCTTGCACCCTCTGCCCCCAACACAGACAGTCACACACAGCACACACACACGCACAGATACACATGCACAGACACACATGCAGACGCTCACACACGTGCGCAGATACACATGCACAGACACACATGCAGACGCACCCACACACACAGACACACACACGTGTAAACACACACACGTGCACAGATACACATGCACAGACATACATGCAGACACACACACACATGTAGACACACACTTGTGCGCAGATATTCATGCGCAGATACACTTGCACACACACGCACACACCCACATGCACAGACACACACACGTGT
>NW_011888956.1:260419-262582 GCF_000151845.1 Pteropus vampyrus
GTCTAGGGAATACTCCTAACCACCTTTGGATCGGAGCAGCCCAAGTCAAATCATGAAACTCTTAATGATTTTAATATGCCTCAGTTTACCTTTTCGCACTATTAATCCACCACTTTCCAAAACAGTGATTCCATACCAGGGAAGAGCAGAAGTTCCCACACTGCGAAATCTGCTTTCCCCACTTCTTTTAGACAGGGACACCAGTGCGACACAAGGGAAGGTCACGTCCAGAGACGCTTTGAAAGAGAGAACGTTAAAACAGCTTTAATGATGAGATGAGGACAATGACTAACGTCTCCATTACACATGCAGGTTTAAGGAACATTTAAGGAAAATCGATAAAACGCGATGAAAATATGCGATATTATGGATTAACCAAGTCACGACCGTTAAGTTGAAAATGATGAACGCGCGTTATTTATAATTAAAAAAAGGAGAACAAGAGCTGCCATTTTAAACTTCGCCTTGAGACATTAATAAGCGAGCGCTTCCTCATAGCAGCCCCCCAGGCTCCGACCGGGAAGCACGGGGTTCCACGCCCCCTGGTGGAGCGGCCAGGCTTTCTAGTAGACCTGCTCGTCGAAATCTTCTATACACTCCAGAAATGTGCTAGCTCAGGAATAACACGCTTTGATAAACCTTAGCGACTCGGCAACGAAGCGTCAAGTGAATACCCCTCGCCCTGTGTAGATGGAGCATCAGTGGTACTGGGGCATCATCCACTGGTAACCGTACAGGAAGAGTGAGTTTGGGGTGGCGATTTGGCCACATGTCCTACGATTCATGAGATACCGTCCAAGGAGGAAGGAGATCGCGTGGACTTCCATGACATGGTGACGCCTCTGGGGAGAACGCTCAGTCACGACACAGGCATCTGCTACCTCCCCACACTGAGCACGTCTCACGGGTTATTTCATGGAGTCGCGATCGGGAAAATTGTTTTAAAATACAAAAGCCAGAGCTGCCTGGTTACTTTAAACCAAGTTCAAGTTCTTCCTGGTCAGAGGGAGGCAGGTGGCAGACTGTCCCCTGCTCTGCCAGTCCCCGGTCCTGGGCATTGTCCGCTTGTTCAAGGATCTGGAGACGTCTGATTTATAGGATGTGCCACACAACAATCGGGAAAACGAGACGGGACAAACACCACGTCAGCTGTAGGGGGACAGGCTCAGGACGATAAGCGCAGGGAAGGGAGGGCGCCCGGAGGGTCTGCCCCCAGGACAGTCACGGCAGGGGAGCGTGGCCGGAAGGCCGAGTCACACCTTCCCGTCCCCGGGGGCGTCGGCCGGCCTTGTGCCCAAGCGATAGGAGAAGGAAAAGGAAAGGACACGGGGGCCATTTAGCCACCAGCATCTCAATGATCACAAATAACCTTGTCTTTTGTCTTCTTACCCAACTTTCTGAGAGAGTTTTATAGTTTCCTCCAGGGAAAACTGATGTGTTGGCGGGTTCACAAATTTCCAGCGCAGCTGCGCTCGTGAGAAAATCCATCTGAGCGAGAGCAGAAGACAGTTCCCAGACACCGGGGAGATGGAATGTCACTTGTCAGAGCAGCAGCCGCTGTGATCGGTGTGGGGGCAGGGCTGTGCGCTGAGGCCCAGGAAACACATGCATTTTTTTTTTTTTTTCCAGGCAAAGAAACCAGAAGAAGTAGAGGGAGAAAATTCAACAGCTGGCGTTACATTTCACGCAGAAGTGTGACACGTGGGGGAGAGCGGGAGCTGTCGGAGACACTTCTGGATGTGTGCGTGCCTGTGTCACCCCCGATTCACCAGTCCGGGAAGATCTACAGTAAACTGACCATTTTTCAAGGATGTCGGCTTTAGAACATGATTTCTTCTGAATGCGATGCTGGTCCGAGGCCGACCCTGTGGGGCCCTGGCTTTGCCCGGGTGACACGTGCATTTGATGAGGACGTGAGGAAACAGTCAGCAACCCGCACGGTCACGGCTCCCCACAGCTCAGCTTACAGCGGCCGCCTCGTCTTGTGAAGAGCGACACTAGTTCCCGCGCACGGCCACAGTGCCAACGGCCTCCTCGAAGTTCCTCATCTGCGATGTTGCGGGCGGTGGAGGGAGAGCTCGCGAAGGGTTAGTGCTGAATGAGTGTGAGATTTATTTGGCTCCGAGTTCCGTCACCACCCCCACTAGCAGTTTTCAGCAATGA
>NW_011888956.1:265782-268384 GCF_000151845.1 Pteropus vampyrus
TGGGATTAGATGGTGGTGGAGATGGCACAGCTTTGTACACATATTAAAATCCACCGACTCGTATGCTTAAAAGGGTGAAAATTTCAATCCATGAATTTGGTTTCGATAAAGTAAAACTAACCGAAAACTATTATAAAATTCCCGGTGTTGGAATTCCGAGGATGCCTCGGTGTCGTACAGCTCCCGGGTCCGGCTCAGCAGGGCGGAGACCAGGCTGTGGAGAGGGCTCTTCCCGCTCCTTACTCTCACCCGACGATCTTCTGGATTTGGACCAGGCAGACCCAGAATGTGGAGAAACAGAAGGAAGTGACAGCAAAGAAGACACCGGTATTGTGCACAATGAAATGATGGAGAGTTTGAATTTTGATGTTTAAAAATACCACGGCTTGCTCCGTCTCTCTACCATCCTTTTTTCGGAACCTCACAGCTTTTTGAAAAATAATTACGAAGGATGCAGATGACGTTTTCTCCATTTGCAAGAAAATGCCCAAATTCCGTACTTCAGAGTCATCTTCATATGAAGGGTAAATAAATACATTTTCAAAGAAGACTGCATTATAATGTGATCGGTTTCAAACTGAACTTAAAAGCTATTGGGGTTTAAATTTTGTTTTGCTTGGCAAAAGACAGCTTGCTTTTTCAAAGAAAAAGATCTATAAGGGGCTTATGAGGCTTTCTGAACATCAAATAGCTCTCATAAAAATACATTTGGCTAATTTAATTATAAACAAATAAAAAATTAGATTTTAATTTTCTTCTGACCACATAGGAATTTAAAAATTCAAAGACCGAACAGGCAGTTGAGCCAGAACTTACGCGAGTGACCGCGATGTGTCCCCTGCCCCCTCCACCAGCGACTACGCTCTTGGGGGTGCCGGGAAGATTCTGGGGGTCTGGAATAACAGAAAACCAACTGTAATTGTTAAGAACAAATAAAATATGTGTTTTGAAACTACATGGAATTATATTTTTATAAGGAAAGGGAATGCTGTGACTATTAAATTGCATTGTCATAACGATTACACGAATTTTTTGGCGTCCATAAACCACAAATTATGAGTTCCCAATAAAAAAGAATTATGTGTGTGTCTGTGTGCGTTTAATTTCCTTAATAATAAATTAAACATGTAAAAGGAAAATAAAGGGCAATTTGGGAATTACGTGGCATATGACCTTAATACGTGCTGTTAATTAACAAAAGGTCTTATTTATTTTAGTAAAGTGGCTCATGCTTATTCTTTCCAAATTTTATCATATGGCCAAGAATGTCATTAGTCATGTCATTTTAAGTGGGCATAAATTCAGTACCTCTGAGAATGAGAAGTGAAGAGCAAATACCCCAAAATGCAATACCTGCCATGGCTTCTAGACAAAAAACATCACTAGAAAGAACGCTGGTCTAGGTGGCCCACGGAGAGTTACGAGGGCGAGTGAATTAGGGAGCTAAATGAAATCAACCTCAGGGGGTGAGGGAGCCATCTTCTCTGATGGATCGGGCCATTATTAAGCCAGGCAATGTACTTGGCACGTGGCTAGCTTAGCTTGCGGAATGCTGGTCACATGGGAGATGGCCAGAAATCGTGTTCCCTGAGTACTAGGAATCAGATTTAAGTCCTTAAATATAATCAGGCAGCCACTCAATGTTCCACCTACTTGACTGTTAGAGTTAAGGCAATTTAAATTCCTTTTGGCACGTTTTATAACTTACTTCGTTTTGTTCCATTTTATTTCTATTCAATCCTATTGTCATCTGTTAAGAGGATATCACATTACACAAATCTGGTACCTGCTTCCATCAGTTAAAAAAAATGACATCTCAAATCCAAATTCCTGTTTTATCTTTCCTGGTACTGTCACTGAAGACATTTGATAGTGGGGAAAAATAGTAGGTTTGGACTTTTTGTTAAATGTAAAATTTGAGAGTTATTCGATTTGTTCCTTGCATTTATTTCATTCAAGGGGAAAAAGACTTGAAGATACTAAACCTTAATTTTATCTGATTACACCAAATTACATTATCCTAACATTATCCAATCGTAATGGAAGCGACTGATTACAAAGATGTCTTTTCAGTTGCGACTAAAAGGAACATTTCAACTCTAATTGTCGACAAATTAAATACACCAGGGATCTGCAACTTGAAATTTCAGCCAGAAGAAGAAACGAAATACATATAATATTCTTTTGACAGACTAATTCCGAAGAGTCGTGTGTGTGTGTGCGTTTGTACGTTGCACGGGAGGCAAAGCTCATTAGAGAAAACAAGCAAACTGCCAACAGGAGCAAAATACCTATTGAGACATTTTACTTTTTAATTTTTGCACTATGTCTTCAAAACTCAATGCGTATTTCACCCTTACGTCGCATCTCAGTTTGGACCAGCCATGTTTCTCGAGCTCGCCGCCACGTGTGGCTAGTGGCTACCTTATTATATAGTACAGGCATGCAACTCCAGGCTGATCTGTGACGTTGACACCACGTGATCCTACCCGCACCCCTTGACAAATCACGCAAACATTGTTCCTTTGTCACTCCATCTGTCAAAAACGGGGTTACATTCCCAATTTCCAGTTTTGTAAGGTCGATTATGACTAAGTAATGC
>NW_011888956.1:268434-273236 GCF_000151845.1 Pteropus vampyrus
GTGTGTGTGTGTGCGTTTGTACGTTGCACGGGAGGCAAAGCTCATTAGAGAAAACAAGCAAACTGCCAACAGGAGCAAAATACCTATTGAGACATTTTACTTTTTAATTTTTGCACTATGTCTTCAAAACTCAATGCGTATTTCACCCTTACGTCGCATCTCAATTTGGACCAGCCATGTTTCTCGAGCTCGCCGCCACGTGTGGCTAGTGGCTACCTTATTATATAGTACAGGCATGCAACTCCAGGCTGATCTGTGACGTTGACACCACGTGATCCTACCCGCACCCCTTGACAAATCACGCAAACATTGTTCCTTTGTCACTCCATCTGTCAAAAACGGGGTTACATTCCCAATTTCCAGTTTTGTAAGGTCGATTATGACTAAGTAATGCGAAAACTTTGCAAAGTCTCCAGAGCTGACCTCTGGTATAATGGTCTCGCAAGGCTTGGTGCTCATTGATTACTTATTGTTAGATGTCTTTAACATTGAGGTTGAAATTTGTTTTTTTAGGGGTGTAGGCTTAACTATATTAAGGATAAAGCCGGTTAGTTTGTAGGACATGTTTGGACACTGTTTTCTCCAAGATCATTTCCATTCTTCTTGGCTGGCACAATACCGATTTTGCTTAAGAAGCTACGTGTCACGGGAAGTGGCCTTAGCACCTCCTTGGGGTGCTAAGATCTTGGCCAGCTACACCCCCGCCGTGTGAGGCTGGGCTCACCAACAAAGATGCGAGGCAGAGCCCTGTCCCTATAGGATTCTCTGGGACGCACTCTCTGGGGAGCACCCTTGGCCTGACGGCGGCAGGGGTGTGCCACACAGTTGCAGCCCGGTCCCCATGGGATCCACAGAGAGCTCAGAAGCCCGAAGTGTCCCTTCAGCGCCGTCCCAGATTCAGGCAGTGAGGCTGGGCCATCACTGCAGTTCTAACGGCCACTGAATGTGCCATGCACCCGGTATGGGACATCAACTTGGGTGACACTCTCGCTGCCAAGGGCAGAGTTCCTGTGAGGATTCTTGCTGTGAGATCTCAGCCAGCTACAGAGCTGGTGGAGAACAGGCCCCTTGGGGTCTCGTCAGCCCGTCCAGGTTGTTCTAACAGATGCCATGGACTGGGGGGCTTTTAAACACAGGTGTTCCTTCCTCAGTCTGCAGGCTGGGAGTCCAAGGTCCAAGTGCCAAGTCTGTGACTCTCTTTCAGGTCATAGACTTCTCGTTGTGACCTCATATAGTGAGAGAGACAGGGGGCTCTCTGGGATGTCTTTTATAAGGACAGTAATCCCGTCATGGGGCTCCACCCTCATGACCTTGGCCTGTCCCGGAGGCTCCGCTTCCCGACACCACCATGCTGGGGATCCGGTCTGAACACATGAGTTCTGTCCACAGCGTTCCTGAAGGGGGTTACCTGGGCAAGGACCACGGCGCTGCGAAGATTCTCGTCAGTATCATCTAGTCCTTCCCCGACTGTTCACTCCAAACCCCGCTGGAAGAATAAAGGACTTATGTAGAGCGCCGGGCTGCTCCGATGAGGCTTCTGTGCTGAGAGGTCCTGCCTAGCTCTTGGCCCTGAACGTGAAGGGTGTCAATATCCTGGCACTTACGACCGATTTGTGCCATGTGATGGCACCTTGACACAGTGGTGGGAAATTCTCATCAAATGGATGATTTCATTGTGTAGAAATGAGCAGATGTCCAGTTCTGACCTACAAGACGGGCGAAGAGCCCCCTGGAGAAATGCCTGACACACTCAGGACGACTAGTGGCAATAAAAATTTGCACCCCGCCCCCCGCCGCTTTTGAATAGCAATTTGCTAAAAGAGAGAGACAGAGAGAGAGGGAGCGAAGGTCATCAGATTAGGTACCCAGCATTGCTAGCACACTCCGAAGCCTTTAAAATACCCAATTTGATCTGTTTTTAAAACTGCAAGGGACTTAAAAATGATAACAGCCAAAGTGTCGCTACAGCAGTGATTTTTATCTGAATTTCTTTTGCTTTTATTAAAGTTGAATAATATTTTTCAGCAATATGCCTGTAGACTTGAGAAATATTTTAATCCCTTTTTCAGATTAGAAGAATGTACCAGACTGAGCCATTTTGACCCCTTCTGCGGGTTGGAAGAGTGGCTTAGAGAACGGGTCAGAGAACTGGCCAGAACTGCCCAGCGGGTCGGCAGCAGACTGTGAGCCGTGGGCCCAGATGGTGGCTTAATGCTAGAGTACTAGCCTCTGGACCTAAGCATCCATGGAGACTGGAAGCACGCCCTCACGCCCAGGGTCAAACTGAGCCTCGTAATCACAGATGTGCATTTGTTTCCCCAGCGACGTCTTATATTATGTCTCAGGAAGGGACAATGTGGAGAAATGAGATAAAATACCGAAAGTCTCGTTTTTGTTTGTTTGGCCATGTTTTAGGGTAAATACACGCTCTGCTTAGTTGCAATGATGCTGGCCTAGTGTTTCGCTCCGACTTGGTTCAGCAAAGATGGATTTTCCTCCTCGGGTTTATTACTTTAATAGTTATTCACCTGAGTAACCGTGTTTCTGAAGCAATTTTGATCGTGTCATTGGACACAGTTAAAGTACGACAGGCTGACTGGGCCTTTTCGTGTTGCTGACTGTGGGTAATTGCTATTTCTACGAATGTCACAAGGTGCCATGTTTTCACAGAGCAGTGAGCAACACTGTCAAATCAAGGGCTGAAAAATGTAAAAACTGTTTTAGCGCTTTATGGGGACTGACTTGGGAGCACACAACAGGAATCTGGAGTTAATATTCAGTATTCTCCTTAAAACTCCAGTGCTTATGGGCCGCAGCCACCCGAGGACACAGAGTCTACAAGATGGCTACAAGGGCACCGCGACGCTTCTTGCAGAAGATAACCATGGTTTTCTTCAACTCTTCGTTAGTTCTGCCAAATCACGTGCAGCCAAGGGAACAGCCTGAGCTGAAGCCATGCTTCTGGTTGGCTTCCGTGCTAAGATTTCTTGTTTGGAACGTGCTGACGTAATAAAGGGGCTTTGAGTGGTGGTCATGGCCACGAGGAAGTGATAACCTGGGCCGGGGTGGAGAATCAGTGGCCGTTGGTGATGTCTCACAGTGGCCCTGGTGTTTGTGGCTTAATGCTCTAACAGCCCCCTCTTCCATCCGCAAAGACAAGGCCCGCGACAAGCAAAGCGCTACGCGCCAATGGGAGGCGGGACATCGTTTTCCTCCTCTATTCCTGGGGGTGGGGGTCCGCTGGGTCTGGAGGGGGATGAACGGGAGAGCCTCCAGCTGGTGTGGAGGAGTTCAGGACTGCCCTGAAGCTCTCACCCCTGGGGCAGGTGCCTGTCCTGGCCGTGGTCATGGCCACACCAGTCCCGCTCACGGCTGCCACCTCGCGGCAGGTGTGGCTGCAGGTGCGTCTCTGGGGCTGAGCGCTCAGGCGTGGAGCAGGTGAGGGCACTGCCCAGCTCGGCCACGCCGGCTGAAGGCCTCGGGCCACAGGAAGCTGGCGGACATCTCTGCAGTGAAAACGAAGAAGTGAGAGGGACAGAGCTCTGTGTGGGGACCCCGAACCCCACCGCACCCCGGCTGTGCAGAGAATGGTAAAAGGGCCATGAAACAGTTTCTTCTGTCGCTCGAAAAGCTTCGTCGTCCTACCCTGTTGCTTTGAGCATAATGAAGAGAGGAAATTTCATGACTTTCTGTGAAATCCAACTACAGATTTTTCTGTGAATTCTTGATCTTGTCCATGGCCCATTTTTCAAATGGTTTGTTTTCTCTGATTTAATTTTTAAATAAGAGCATTAGCTATTTGTCTAAAAATTATGTTGTTCCCCCCCGCCCGTTTGCATTTCTGTTACGACTGTGGCATTTTCGAGTTAAAATATTTGTATAATTAAAGTCGTATATTTGGTTTATGGCATGTATATTTATGTCCTGCTTAGAAATAGCTTCCCCACTCCATGTTTACAGATAAATACTTTCATGTCTTCTTCTAAAAATTTTGTGGGTTTATTTTTTAAAGTTTACATGTTTAATACTCCCGATTTTTATTTTCATATAAGAAATGAATTAGAAATCCAATTATATGTTTTTTTTAATGAACTAGTAAGACAATTTCCCTAACATATTTATTGAATATAGGATTCAGTGTAGGATGAATATGCACTCAGATAAATCCAGTTGCTTGCACTGAACAGAACAAAAATACAGTGCAAAACAAAGCCACAGGCTAGGGAAGGACAGATTATTTAATTGTGGGGCTTTTAAGCTTTTGCACTGAGTATTCTCATTATCATTGTTATATCTTATTCATTACTCTCATAAAGTTAATTTTTAGCAGGGACCTGATAAATAGGAAGAGGGTGGAGAGCCATGAACTGATTCTTAAGCCTCTAACAGTAATTGAGAATTAAAAACCTGTAAGTAAAAAAATACATTCAATCTATTAGAGTAAAAATATACAGGATCCTGACAGCTTTGTGGTAGAGAAGGGTGAAAAGGAGTTATTTTAAAAGACAAAAAATACACAATTCAAAAGGTTTTATCAAGTTAAAACAAGCAACAGATAAGAAGTTATATTTGGTATTTCTCTATTAAAGTTTATTATTCGTAGTATTTAAGGAATACCTATTGTATTAGCATGCTTCTGCTTCTGTAATAAGTTACCATATATCCATCCACAGATGTGGGCGGAGCTTAAACAACAAATTTACTTTCACAGAGGTCCAGAGCCTGGGAGTCTGAGATCAAGGTGTTGGCCAGACCGGTTTCTTCGGAAAGGGTTCTGAGAAACCGCTGACGAATCCAAAGCC
>NW_011888956.1:273286-280721 GCF_000151845.1 Pteropus vampyrus
TTAAAAACCTGTAAGTAAAAAAATACATTCAATCTATTAGAGTAAAAATATACAGGATCCTGACAGCTTTGTGGTAGAGAAGGGTGAAAAGGAGTTATTTTAAAAGACAAAAAATACACAATTCAAAAGGTTTTATCAAGTTAAAACAAGCAACAGATAAGAAGTTATATTTGGTATTTCTCTATTAAAGTTTATTATTCGTAGTATTTAAGGAATACCTATTGTATTAGCATGCTTCTGCTTCTGTAATAAGTTACCATATATCCATCCACAGATGTGGGCGGAGCTTAAACAACAAATTTACTTTCACAGAGGTCCAGAGCCTGGGAGTCTGAGATCAAGGTGTTGGCCAGACCGGTTTCTTCGGAAAGGGTTCTGAGAAACCGCTGACGAATCCAAAGCCACAAAAATTTACCTCTATGTTTTCTTTTAAGAGTTTTGTAGTTTAGCTCCTATATTTGGTCTTTGATCCATTTTGAGTTAATTTTTTAATATGGTGCGAGGCAGAGGTCCAACTTCCTTATTTTACATGTGGATGTCCATTTGTCCATCACCGTTTGTTGGAAAGACTACTGTTTTCCCATTGGATTGTCTTGGCACCCTTGTCGAAATTAATTAACGTAAACATAGGGATTTACTCGTGGACTCTGGAATCCGTTCATTGGTGCATGTGGACAGCTATATGCTGGTGCCATACTGTCCTGATTGCTATCGTTCGTTCGATATCAGAAAACGAGCTCTCCAGCTTCGTCCTCCTTTTCCAATATTGGATTGGCTGGTCTGGGTACCTTGTATTTTCTTTATTTCATCTTAATGAAATGTTTTATTTGGATTATTATAATGTACCTATGAAGAAATACACACGTTCTGCAGCCGGAGGGACCGTCTGAGACGATCTGCATTTGGGCCTCACGTTTTGGTGTAACGTCAAGTGTGTGTTTCTTTCCCTCCCCCGAGTCCCGCTCTGAATGCCTCAGCATTTGCTTTTCCTCGTTTTAGATCCCGTAAGAGCTGCAAAACCCTTTCAATACCCCAATAGGGACCCGAGTCTGTCCGAGAACCAGGTACACTCCACAATCCACTGCAATTCCATGGCTCTATCTAAAATTATCCTTCCCTTCAACTTTTTAAGATAAGCTTATCAATCACTTCAAACGTCAAATGATCTCTCATGGGATATCCTCTAAGTGAGTTCGAAAAAAATTCAGTCTCGTTCACTAACTTTCTCCAAACATGGAGAAAACATGTTTATTTAACTCTTCCTTTTTATCTCCCCAATATTATTACATTTAAAAATGCTTTAGAATATTTTTCTAATTGAAATATTTTTCTTACTATTGCTATAATAATTTACATAAACTCTTTAAATTTGGCAAATACTTTCGTAAATCATACCCAGAGATATTCAATATTAAATAATCCTCATTGAAATGCTAGCATCGACAATGAGGATACATTTGGCAAAGGAGTGAATGTATAATCGAGCATTTAAAGTGAGTGTAGAATGAAAAGCACCCGAGGCAAAGTACAAGCATCAGCTCGGAGCTCGAGTGTAAACACGCTCTTGGGAATTTATAGCTTCAAGAATTTATATCTGGGTTGTTTATTTTTGCTTTCAACTTTGAAGATGAAACTTTATATAGACCTGAAAAAATATATGAATACACAGTCCATCTTCTAACCCATAACTGTGAGAAGAATGTCCACGAAATAAAAACAAGGAAGAACTATTTGAAATTGCTACAGAATATTTTAATTGCAGGTGGGTTTTTGGTTTCTTATCCGTCTTTGTACGTTTACTTATAAAGAGCAGTCTCTTCAATATAAACAACATAGCTAAATAAGAAGATGTTAAAGCAACTTGCTAGGCCTGCTGAAGTATCTTGTGTTCTGCTGAAATAAAACCAAGTTAAATAGCATCGAACCTGTTTTACTGTGGGGTGGCGGAGGGAGGGGGGATAATTTTTTTCAATGAACCACCATCAATGGTTACTCAACTTGATGCATATTTAGTAAGGTTTTGGACCACTGTATTTTCTCGAGACTCTAAAAGGTATATTTGTTGAAAAGTCTTGCTTTGCTTAAGGTAGCAAGTTTTTCATATGATAGCAGGAAAAAAATGAAGGAAGGAAGGAAGGAAGGAAGGAAGGAAAGAAGGAAGGAAGGAAGCGGGGGGAAGAGAGAGAGAGAATGAATTAAAGAAAGCAAGAAAAGATCAGATGCATTGTTATTACACGTCCTTTTTTCTGTATCCACTGTGTAGGAAATATTTTGGTTCTGTGTTTCAGATAATTCACCAGTGAATTACCAACAAGGTCAAGAATGAAAAACCAAGGTGCCAGCGTGTTAGAGAAGTCTGAATGAAGACTCGAGATCAAGTCATGGGCTGCAGCAAACTCTTAAATTTGCTTCGAAGAATGTGTGGATGGAGAAATGAATTGAATATGTATTAAGTTCATAATTTTTCAAGTTAAAGGTCATTTCTGAGGCAAATGATTTCTCCTCCCACTTCTCTCTCTAGAACACACACACACACACACACACACACACACACACACACACACATATGCTTCTTCTATAAGGTGAGACACATAGAGGGGCAAAAAGACCTAGTTTTCAGAATCTGTATCATATTCTGACTGTTTTAAAGAAATAGACTGCGGGCCTTATTTCATGTCACTGATCGTTTTAGGAAGAAATGGCAAAGACTGACGAGGATTAGAGGAATGCTATATAAATAACTTGGCCTGGATTGCCAAGGAGATTTTGTGAGGTTATTTATACTGTGAATAAAAACTAGTGCATTGGGTTGGATGTAATGTCTTACGGATAATTATTCACTGTATTACTCTACTTGTTTTGAGAGGCACGGCATTCCACTGGAATAAAATATACTTCACTCTAAAATATATCATTAACAAATTATAATTATTACATAACTATATATTTAGAATAAATGCTGCTTGGTCAAAATAGAAACAGCTCAACTAAAACAGTAATCTTCTATTCAAGCACCAAAGTTTCATTTATCACATGTAAGCCTGTGCATAAGACACAGCAGTTTTAAAGGCGTAGCCCTTACCTACCTGGCAATGGCTTTGTGGTAAAATTACACTTGTCTCAACCGTTGGCTCGTGATGGCAAATACACAGAAACTTGGGAACTGATAATAACTATTCCCTTGATTACGACACTTGGATCTACTATTTAATTGTTAGATATAATACCATTCACTGGAATGGTAACTGGCAACTGGAAACCACAGCAAATTTCTTTCCTATTTTTGCAATCGCCTCACGAATCAAAGAGCGCTGGTAGGCTGCAAAAGTAATAATTTAAAAAATGCACTGTAGATTTCTTAAAGCAATGATCCTATTATTACATGAAACTTTGAATTTTTCTACGTAGGTAGAACTATGATGTTTTGTGGACTAGAAGGTCTCATTCAAGTGTGTTGCCATATGATCTACGAGACACACAATTCCACAGGGGACTTGCATCCTTTGTGCTAATGAAAGCTGGGACTAGAGTGTGCGCCCTGGTCCTCAGATCCCCTCTTCCCTCAGCTCCCACATCCCTCCATGCTTGGGCAAACAGTATGACCACAAATGACGCAAGGCCCTTGCTTCCCGTCCCCTCACCTGAACCACCGTCTAGGTTCCTGGGACTCTGGGACAGCGCTCTAGCGAGGTTGCAAGGGATGGATATGGTATTGCTGATTTTCTCCCTGGCAACCCTCTGGCGAGCCTCACAGATCACAGCCCACATGGGGAGAAGTTACCCATTCTCAAGGAGGAAAAGAAAGCTTTTTTAGCATTTGATTTTGAAGCAGATCCTTCTTATAAATTGTAGCGGGGATGCCGCGTGATACAGCGGATGATGTTCAAACAATGGTCTGTAGCAACCGCAGTAGCAGATTTCTAAAGCATGTTGGCTCTTGTGTATTGAACAGACTCACCTCATAAATATAGCACTTGCCAAAGTTTAAAAACTTCTGCAATGGATGTTTAATAAATGCTTTCTGCTTGACTGAATTTAAAAGTTTTTTGTATGATTACTTAAACATGACAAAATTAGAAACTATAAAATTATATAAATGGACCCTTTTCTCTTAAGCATTCACATCTAAGACCGCAATATGAACACAGAATAATCAATTTATGTGATATTTCGATCTCCAGTAGGTACAGTCAAAGAATTCCAGACATTGGCTTATGAGAATAAAGATCTGTGCTGTATGAATCATAGTGTATGCCGTATGTCATTTCATGATGATGACTAGAGGATTTGCACAGACTTTATGATATCGGGGCGGGTAGTGGGTGTTACTGCGTGTGTGTGTGTGTGTGTGTGTGTGAGAGAGAGAGAGAGAGAGAGAGAGAGGGAGGGAGGGAGAGAGAGAGAGAGAGAGAGAGAGAGAGAGAGAGAGAGAGATATGCCTATCTTTTATGGAGTCATCCTTTAGCTTATGAAAATCCATTCTTTTACCAGCATTGTAAGATTGAGACTCATATTTTGCATATTGATAGTTTTTAGTATATTTCACTGGGCAATTTTAAAGACTAGAAAGTATGATTTAATGTTATAAAATGCCAATTAAATGACTTCAAAGAGTTGAAGGTTCTTGTAAAATTGGTTGAGATAAATTATACTAACAGTTATATATAATTGTACTTAATGCTTACAACTATTCTATAATATGAGCACAGTCATCCTTATTTTATACATAAGGAAATTAAGAAGTTGTGTTCTAACACCTATTACTTGCCAGAAAAGCACTGTCTGATTTTATAAAGGTACACATTTTTTTTCCAGAAAAATCTGAGTATTTTTAGAAAAAGCAACTAATATATAACTACATGAAATAGATATGAATATACATGCATGAAGCGTTCGCATCATATCTCAGAAGAAGAATGCAGTTCAAAGGTGCGTGCTCATTATTATCTCTCTCTTGCTCTCGGCCATTGGTGATGCACCGAGAACGTCAGTATCACAGCAGAATAGCACAGACTGTGAACGTGCTGGGGACACAGGTCTTTCTCTGTAACAGACACTCAGTGCCAGGAGAGGAATTTTATGGGCACTATAAGAGCTTTCGTAGAACTAGATTAAACGGTTGCCTCATAAAATGAAAGCATATCAAGTTTTGCACTAGAAGGCCATTTGTGGGGATGCTATGTGTCCCTCTGCATGAGATTCTATGACTCACCAGTGGAAACCATTGGTCTAACTAACGGTATAGCAGCTAAGAACCACTTTCCTCTGGCCAGCAAAGTGCTTTCTGTTTCTACATATTACACTGAGCTTCGGGGACACCGTTTACTCCCCGCCAGTTAGATGAAAGCCCGAGATGCTAGTCTTCTTGGACATCTTTCCTAATAAGTATTTAATGCTATAGAAGTTTCCTCATGATTTAGTGTTAAAATAATTGTTAGGCCTGAAAGAGACGCCAGAGTCTCCAGAATTCTTACTATGGTGACCCACTTCTCAGAATAAGTGTGCATGAGTTCCTCCATTATTGAAATAATTTATGTTTACTGTGAAATGCTTAGAAGTGAGGAAGGGGAGGACATCTTGTAACTACACACTTAGAGATACAGCATTAATAAAATGAACACCTGCATGCAAACAAAACTAAGACCCTATGCCACACTATATTACTGTTACTTGAACATTTGTCCTTGTTAATGCATATTATCGAGTCCTCTAAATTCTCAATTTTCTGACTTTATCATAATTTATATAAGTTTTCCTATAATTTATGTTTTCTTATATAATTTACATAATTTCCTTATATAATTCTTATAATTTATATAAGTTTTCCACTCTTAAACATTAAGGTTATTGCTTATTTTTTATTCATGTTATAAAATGTGGTGATAAACTTCTTTTGATATAAATCTTTATACGTATTTCTTTATACATTTTTCTCATTGACTCGTCACTGCTCTAGGGTGTATTCCTAATAGTATTTCTGGGTCAAAAGGTCTGACTATTTATTGCTTCAATATATATTGACAACTGCCATCCGTTAAAAAATAATAACGTGTAGCTCTGCCATTGGTCTATAACTGCCCATTTCTCTGCGTTCTCACTAACATGGGGTATTATTCTTTTTAATCACATTGAAAATCACATTGATTTGGCAGAGAACATCATGTTTTACTGATGTTTTAATCTGCATTTGTTATTGCTCAAACAATAGAATATTTTTATGTGTTTACTTGTCATTTGCCTTTTCTTATATGTATCGTGTGTTCATACTCTGCCCAGACATTGTTCTCATTGACTTTATGGGAGTTAAATAAATAATATCGGCTTCTTTTAGATTAACCTGTGCTCACGTCGTGAGCGTTATAAATTCAAGGATGAATTACGTATTCTAAAGGTCAGGAGCTAGCTGGCCGATAGAGTCCATCTGCGAGTAAGTGGGATAAAAATGTAAAGATTCTTTTATTTGAACAAAAAAAAGTCCTTGTCCTTGAAATACACTTGAAAAATGAATACGCCACCCATTTTTAACCATCTCCTGCAGGAGGTTTTAAAGGACAAAATCGCTTCATAATAACAGTGACAATGTCGGTGACAATGAACATTTACTGTGAGTGTATGTGCAGGGCGTTGTGCCAAGCATTTCACATTCTCAAAACCTCCCACGAAGCAGATACTCCATCTAGTCACATTTTATAGACAAAACACCTGACCCTTATAATGTAACATGCACAAGTTACAAACCAGTGTATGTTCTATCGCAGTTTTACTCTGGCTCAGATGAAAAAAAAAGATCATAAAATTATCTTCAGTTGTCAAGAAAGAGATTTCTCAAAATAAAATCTTGGAATTAATGTATCAAGTTGAATCACATAAAATTATTCTTTTTGTAGGTTGACAGTGACCAAATATCAGCAAGTTAAAAATCATTGAAACTAATTAATTTTAAACTGGAAGCAACTATAGAAAAAAATACATGCGGACAAATGATAAAATAAAATTTGTTATGGCGGTATCATTATCGAAGCCCCATCAGTGTGTTTGTGGAGAGTAAAACTGAGACCGAAGAGCTTATGCAATTTTCCCAGAATGTAAATGAATTATACTTTTCGAAAAAGTACATCTTCACTAATGTCTCAGATATTCAGTGACTACAAACGTTTTTATTCTTTTCATCATTGGTAAATATTGTTGCCTCCTCCCCATCAAAATCTGTCTTCCTTCCCCCTTTGTCTCCTCACTCACTCTCCCAACCAGCCCTTCTCTCCCTCCCTCCTTTCTTCTCTATTTCTCTGCCTCTCTTTATGTCTATAAATGTTGCTGAGGAACCAAGTACTACACTCAAAGCTAAATTCTCACGCGCCGTGGTGAGCTGGGCACAGTCTTTCATTTAAGGAGTTTGTCTAGAGAAGAAATAGGCAACTGATACATTTATTTGCAA
>NW_011888956.1:280771-287846 GCF_000151845.1 Pteropus vampyrus
GAGTCCATCTGCGAGTAAGTGGGATAAAAATGTAAAGATTCTTTTATTTGAACAAAAAAAAGTCCTTGTCCTTGAAATACACTTGAAAAATGAATACGCCACCCATTTTTAACCATCTCCTGCAGGAGGTTTTAAAGGACAAAATCGCTTCATAATAACAGTGACAATGTCGGTGACAATGAACATTTACTGTGAGTGTATGTGCAGGGCGTTGTGCCAAGCATTTCACATTCTCAAAACCTCCCACGAAGCAGATACTCCATCTAGTCACATTTTATAGACAAAACACCTGACCCTTATAATGTAACATGCACAAGTTACAAACCAGTGTATGTTCTATCGCAGTTTTACTCTGGCTCAGATGAAAAAAAAAGATCATAAAATTATCTTCAGTTGTCAAGAAAGAGATTTCTCAAAATAAAATCTTGGAATTAATGTATCAAGTTGAATCACATAAAATTATTCTTTTTGTAGGTTGACAGTGACCAAATATCAGCAAGTTAAAAATCATTGAAACTAATTAATTTTAAACTGGAAGCAACTATAGAAAAAAATACATGCGGACAAATGATAAAATAAAATTTGTTATGGCGGTATCATTATCGAAGCCCCATCAGTGTGTTTGTGGAGAGTAAAACTGAGACCGAAGAGCTTATGCAATTTTCCCAGAATGTAAATGAATTATACTTTTCGAAAAAGTACATCTTCACTAATGTCTCAGATATTCAGTGACTACAAACGTTTTTATTCTTTTCATCATTGGTAAATATTGTTGCCTCCTCCCCATCAAAATCTGTCTTCCTTCCCCCTTTGTCTCCTCACTCACTCTCCCAACCAGCCCTTCTCTCCCTCCCTCCTTTCTTCTCTATTTCTCTGCCTCTCTTTATGTCTATAAATGTTGCTGAGGAACCAAGTACTACACTCAAAGCTAAATTCTCACGCGCCGTGGTGAGCTGGGCACAGTCTTTCATTTAAGGAGTTTGTCTAGAGAAGAAATAGGCAACTGATACATTTATTTGCAAAGGATATGAAATCACTGGGCTGGGGCACTTAAAATATTCTTGGACGATGGTAGCAGGTCTTTCCAAAGGAGGTGACTTTGAAACTGACATGTCCAAGGGGATGGAGCCCAGGGCGTCTTAGCATTTTCATTAAACTTGGAGGCAGAATCCGGAACTGGAAGCTGTTGAAGTGGTCAGAATTAGTGGGGTTGGGCCCCGGAAGCAAGTAACTGCATTTACTAGCACCATGTTTATAAAATAATTAAATTCTCAAGTAAAAATCTTCCCACGAAGAAAACTTTATGTTCGAGTGATTTCACTGGTGAATTTTATCAAACATTTAAAAAACAAAATCCTACTCACGCTCTTTAAGACAACAGAGGAACAGAGAATAGTCCCCACTCACGTGATGGGGCTCGTACAAGTCTGATCTCCCACACTGACAAAGACGTTGAAAGAAGAAATTACAGGCTAACACCCCTCATGAACCCAAACACACTCTTAACAGAACGCTGGCAAAGCAGACCCAGCAATGATCTGAGTTCTCGTCCTGGCTCCGTCAGAAACGAATTTAGGACCTGTGTAAATCATTCCCATATCTGGACTTCTCTACCTCTGGCCAAAAATCTAAACATATAATGTATTCGCAAAGAGACCCAATCTAAGGTTTCAACATCTCTAAAGTGCTTACTTTCTGTAAGCATTTTATCAAGCATATATTCGTATCAACGAATATATGGTGTTATCCAGAGTTTGTATTGGAGAGATATCTTTTGTGGAAATATAAATTCTAATCACAGGTCGATTCCTCCCTGTGTCTGGCTAGATCAGCTTTTTTTTTTCTTTTCCCTGAACAGATTCAACAACAAATTGTGTTAGTTTGCCTAGAACGGGGAGATAAACTCAGAGCCTCACATGCCACAATGAAGACAGTCTTTGCCACTCCAACCAGGGCCTCGGTGCCTGGGGCGGCTTGAGGAAAATGGTAGAATCTGTAGCTAGTTGTGTGATTACTGGCCCAGAAACCCCGTGTCTGGCCCCCGTTTTTTTTCACGTGGGCTGTAGAGGTGCTCTGAAGTGCCGGGTGTATAGACTGACTCAATTAGACTAAGAAGAAAGGGGGGTTTGCTCAGCTCGTTTTTCAGGACAAAAAGCAGAATTGGCACTTTATCCCAACAATGCGCCTCACTATTCGTTACAGGCTGTTCTACGAATTCCCGATTATCTGAGGACATGCATGAGACCCTCAGGTGACAGAAAAACTGTGGTGAGGCTGATGTGTTTGGGTTGCTGACAAACCCGAGTGAGGTTTCCTGGTTTTAGATGGCACGTTCTAGGTATCTCCGTCAACTACACACGTTAAAACATCAACGTTTTCCATAAAGGAACCGTTGATTAAAAACTACAAAAAGAAAATCATTTCCGTTTTTCTCTTTTCTTTTCCTTTTCTGCTTGAGAAGCCTGTTTTTAAAGCTTGCTGAGCAGAGGTCAATGAGGGCAGACTGGCCTAAATCATCCTGTTGGAGCTCTCCCAAGTACAGAGTGAAGAATGCTGGGCGTCCAGGTCCATTAGGGAGTGAAATGTGACCAACTGCCAGTGTCTTTTGCTTTATTGATGCAAAGCCACGCTATGGAGTGGCAGTTGAAGAGAAAGTAGGCTTTTAGCCTGAAGTACAATCTCATATTTCTCTACCCCCATTCATGCAAATATTGTTTTAAAAACACCATGGATGGATGATGGATATAATTTTTCAACTATTTTAACTTGACCTTTATACTTTTTCATGGTAACATTATAAGTTATGCAGCTTAATTCTTATTCTGTCATACAGAATATTTTTTTTCTATTATTTGAAAGCAGAAAGGCAACTTTGAAACCTATGAAATGATGGAAACACATTTTCCCCTTTTTCTCCAAGCTGCATAATTAATCACCTTTAAATATATTACATTTTTATCCAATTAAGATAAATATTATTTTAAATTCTGTGTGTCTATGTGTATATATGTACATGTAGGTACTAATATTTTATATCAAAATTACATCTAAGCATAAATATTTACATGCTTAGAGTTTACATATTTTATTTTTTATTTAACATACTTTAGATTTTAATATTTACATGTATATCTGAGCATATTTACATGCTTATATTTATGTTACATCTAAGCATAAATAATCATATACATACACCTATAAATATACGGGTAAAAATGAGTCTCTTATTGTGTTTATATACGCTCTTATGCATTTGCACATTTAACAAATGTTTATTGAGCACCTACTTTGTCCAATGCTCTTCTAGATTTTGGGGATATTTCAGTAAAAGTTAGACCAAAATTCTGCTCTCATGAATTTTATACTCAGTTGGTTATAGCATTCTTGATTTATCATTACTATTTGGGGGTAAAGTGATTAAGTACATCGTGGCTTTATGCAGTATCAAAATATTACAGGGGAGGAATAAATAATTGACATTATTTTTTCCTGAGCTCTATTGCTTCATTTTAGTCAATTATTAGGTGCAATATGTTTTTTTCTCGATCAATTCCATTTTGTTATAAATGAAAAATACAGTCTTAATTAGGAAGCACCTGATGACATTTTCTTATTCATATTTTAGATTTTGATAAGTATTACCCAGAATAAAAAAAGACAAAATTTAAATAACTGTATAATTATTTGTCTTCTAAATTAATTTGTCGACAGATAAGGTGCATAGAGAATTTCACATTCTCTATTCCTAATTCAAGATCCAAAGCCAAATTTCTTCTCGAGCATGAAGCGCCCTGTGCATACCGATTACGCTCACTCTTTATTTGATTCCGAAATTACATAAGGCAACTTGTAAGCATGTGTACACTACGACAGGATAATATGTTAAAGTTGACGATACAACAGAAGTAGAGACATATAAGGGGCGTAAGTATGTGACTAGAATGCATTCCTGACAAGGAATATACTTAGTTGCTGTCTGCATCTTAGCTTTAGTTGCTGTCTGCATCTTAGCTATAGTTGCAGATCGAAAGGAGTTAGGTAGGTTAAAAATACAGATTCCCCGACCTCCTCACCATTACGGTCTGCTTCAATTGGTTGCCTGAGGTGAGGACCTTGAAATGCTAAATTTTTAAAATTTAAACTCTAATCTACAGACAAAAAAGAAACAGCACCACTTTGTTGGACCACAGATTCGTCTCTCAGCTTCTGGTCAGATCAGGCCACTTAATAATGTCTATAGGGCTCAAAACAAGGAAAGCTGGGGACAAGCATGACGCTGTGGTCCTGAATCTGGGCAGATTTTTCTTGGTAAGCATGGGGGGCGTTGCTCGTAGGAGGACACGTGGTGACGTAATGAACCACACCCTCCATAGCACCTCCGTAAAAGATACACGAGATCCATCAGACTCTTTCTTATAACGATTCTGATCGGAGGCACCCCTTTTGTTTTACTGTTATCAAATTTTCTCAACTACTGTGTTCTTAAAAATAGAGAAAAAGAAAACTTAACAGAGGCGTCAGGCTCCCGAAATAAACTGCACTGGGGTTTGTGGCGACATTACCTCTCGCACGTTTCCGGCAGACATTGGTTAGACACGAGCTGATTCTCTCTATATTGACTCTGCTACATTAAACCATCATTCAATTAACAAGGGAAACAACCTATAAAAGTAATTAAGGAGGAAAGGAGGGTAAAAATTAATCACATCTTCGCAAAGGGCTGGTACCGGTGGAAATGGGGGACAGTGAGGTGCTGAAGCCTGCTCTGTGTCGTCTCTGCCAGAGTTGGAATTCGATTTTGTGAGTTTACAGAGCTTCTTTTTCGCACCTCTGCCTGCGCCCGCTGATGCGAGAGAGAAAGGATTCCTGTCAAAACGAATTAAGGAGCTGGGCTTATGTGGAAGCACGAAATGCCTACTGTGAAAACCACGAGGAACAGGTTGTAAAGTCTAATATTGTGACCTTCAAGAGGGCATATTATATAATGCAGAGGTCAACGCCCCCCTCGGCGATGATCGGGGATCAATTATCAGTCGAAGGCGGGCCATCGACCATTACTATTGCCACCGTGATGACAGCTGGTGCTGCGGTTCATAAACGCTGCTAACCCCGCTCCCCGCTCCTCATCGTGACCAGTAGCCCGTCCCCTCGTCCCGTTTCTAGTGTTTCTGAGAGTGGGGGTTAGAAACGCAGAAGTGAAAGGTGGCTAACTGCTGTCAGACTTTTTTTTTTGATGAAATGTTTGCCATAAAAGATACTGTTAAATAATTCAGTAAATAGCCTCATATTTATAAAAGTAATGGAATCTCAAATTCTATGCCAAAAGTTAATCTTATTTCATGTGCTGCAAAAGTGTGGGGTATAAAAGACTATCAGCCCACTTAAACATTTTGGAGCACAGTGGCTGGCCCCACATTAAAATAATAATAATAATTATTTTATTATTTTATTATTTAGGGAGTCTTTAGTCTCGAGAGAAACGGTGAGGTAAACTCTTGGCACTATTACTAAGGGTTGGTCATATCAGGACTAAAATTTTTAGAAAAAAGAGACAAGTCTGCTCTGTTCCCCAAGGTGAAGCTCTAAGCTGTGAGGCACGCTTCCTGGAAATTGAAAAGTGAAAAAAGCAAACAGCAGCTTTCTTTTGGGCTACCATTTTGTTATTGTGTTTTTAAACTTCAAGTAAAACGGAATGCTTTGCGTGTCATAGTGTCCGGGGGTATGCTTGAACCTAGATCTGCAGTAGGAGTTCAGAAGAATCGAAAGATCCAGACTACTTCTTGAAAGCCTGGTAAGGAAGTACGTATATATGTACGTATGACAAAAACCACTGCGGGGCAAGGAGCGTGAGCAACACACACGAGCGATGGGTGAAGACAAGTGCCAAAGGCAAGAGCAGCAGAAGTGATGGCAAAAGACACCTAATCGGTTCAGGAGACTGATCCACTTATGTAAAGGAAGCCTTAGAAAAAGCAGCAGGAAAAAGGTAAATCACTAAAAATGATGTGTTCTCTTCTTTCAAGAAAACGGAAGGGGCCATGAGATGCAGGATGCTTCTGAGCACCAATGCGAGGGTCTTGTTGTTAAAGACAACTTCCCTGTGACCAGCCAGCTTGGTCCCGGTGTCCCCTCTCGGTGTGGTGGGCTGGCTCATCTGCTTGCGATTCTCTTGGGACCACAATCCAGGTTTCAGCGGGAGCTGTGGCCTCATCCGAGACTGGACTGGGGCAGTCGTCACACTCAGTTCCACAGGGTGTCAGAGTGAGGGCCTCACTCACTCTTGTGCTTCTGCCATGACCAAGGAACATGCCCACGCTAGCCTGAGAGAGGATGAAAGACACAGGGCCTGACACTCCGTGCCCTGTCTGAGACCCGGAGCAAGTTCTTCCAAGGAAACAGTGAGGCCACGCCAAACACAGAGCCATGAGCCATGAGCTGTGAGCGGAGTAAGAGCTGATTGTGTCAGGCCACTGTTTTGAGGTGACTTGTTAATGCTGATGTACTTATAATTGATCTATCGCAATATGTCTCATTTATTTTAAGAAGTTTTTAGTGTTATTGAGGAGTCTGTGTGTGTTAGTTGGTTGGAAAGCTTGGTAATTCTTATGATGGTTTTTTTTTCTTTGATAGATTAGCAGTCAATTTTTCTAGTAATGATGCTAAAGCTGCCAAGATCCCAGATATCAGATGTGACTCACACGGGATATTTTGTATAAATAATTGGATCCCAGTAAAATTTTCTAGATGTTAGCATGATTTGTTTTTTCCACCGCATTCCAGATTTCTTATCAAATCGCCTCCAGTTTATGCAACGACTATGATATTTATCTTACAGAAGAGTGTCCATGAGATGGCATTTCACATATGCATTTGTCACAGTCAAGACTTTTGTTTTGAAATATGGAATCCGTACATTTATTGCCTCCTAAGTTTTTGTAAAAAAAAAAAAAGGCTCTGAGAAATAATTTCCATTTTTCATGTTTCAATTCATGTCCAAAAAATATTAGTATACTTTTAATGAAAATAATCATGATTTCGCTGATTTTAATACTAATTGGCTTAACTAATGTCTTAT
>NW_011888956.1:290321-311032 GCF_000151845.1 Pteropus vampyrus
TGCTTGCAAGTTACCGTTTTTGCGGGGACCATTCCAAAAATGGCTGCCGAGAAGCCTGCCACATTTCTGCATTTGATGGCACATCATACTTGTGCAAGACAGAGCCAGGTAAACGCAAAATCTTGGGCCTAGTGTTAACACGTAACCTGGGAGGGCACGTGGAGGTTAAGGTGCTCTCGCCACCTGGGCGCCGAGGAAGAAGCTGGATCAGGGGCCGCGGGTTTAGAAACCAGTTTGCGGTACCATCCCGCGCTCCCTTGGACTCCTAAGGTGTCCGAGGTCGGCTAGTGGTGCTGATCCGTGTCCACGAGGGCTGTCACACGCTGCACTGTGACAGCCAGTTCCAAAGCCAAATGCAGAATCACACTGGATCAGCAGAAAACCTCAGGCAGCAGGACGCCAGAGCCAGAACTCGAAGTAGAGGAGCGCGTTGGTGGCTGCACCACAGGACGTCCTCATTTGTGGCAACACGAGGCGGCTTTTCCCACAGCAGGATGCTCTCGTCTTGTCAATATCTGTCCTATAACCACCCAGCAGTAGCTTTTTTATTCCCTAGCATTGTCCTTTTATCAGCTTTACAGAAACTCTTGGCTAACGCTGCGTCAGGCACACCCAAGTTGGGGTACCGAAACAATCTAAAAAACGAAGGCGTGCCCTTTGCCCCTGGGATGTGGGCTGCCACCTTGTATGGCTAGGGTCCAGGGGATAGCACAAAATAATTGTTTGTAAATTGAATTTACTTGCAGTTGTATTAAACTTGTTTCCAAAGACGTGAACTTCATTGTCAACATTTATGGCACAAAGAGTTACATCTTCTGATGCGGCTGGATAATAATTTTGCATTTTCTGAATGAAGACTTCAAACGCACCCTGATTTTCATGTGACAAAGTCAGAGCCGGGTATCCCAGCTGTGCTCTAAGTTGGTTTTAAAATCCATAGAAAGTCTTTAACATTTTGTAAGGCTCAAAGAAAATAAAAGGAAGAGAGAAAAATGTTTACACGTTTTCATTGTCCTTGGGATGGCTCCTGACTCATGAGGTAGTTTGACAAAAATCTTTTATTTTTTAATTTTTAAATTGATTTTTATTTTGAGATGATGATAGATTCACCTTGAGTTATAATAAATAATACAAAGAGAACCCGTGTGTCCTTGACCCAGTTTCTCACGGTAGTAAACTATTGTAAACTACAGCAAAATAACACGATCAGGATGTTTACACAGATTCTGTCAGGGTACAGACTATTTCCATCACGAGGAATCCTCATGTCCCCTTCGATGGACACACCAGTCCCTGTCCCCCTGGCAAACACTAATCTATTCGCCATTTCTGTAGTTCTGTCATTTCGAGAGCATTATGTAAATGGAATTGTACAGTATATAACTTTTGAGGATTGGCTTTTTTTTTTTTTCATTTGGCATACTTCAATGAAGATTATTCCAAACTGTTGCATGTATTTGTAGTTTCTTCTTTTCGATTGCTGACTAATGGTCCACTGTGTGGATTTGCCACAGCTCAACCATTCGCCCACTGGGGGAAATGTGTTTGTTTCTAGTTTAAAGCTCCTATAAATATTTGTGCATAGGTTTTTCTATGGACATAAGTTTTCACTTCGCAACTGGGAATGCGCAGCTGCATAAGTTCACATGGCAGCTGCATATTTAGTTTCTAAGAACCCACCGAACTGTTCTCAGAGTGTTTGCTCCGTTTTCGCTTGACGTTTCGTGTTCCCGTAGAGACAGGGCAGGAAAGGGGAGGCGTCTCTGGCAACTGAATGAGTGACGGTGTCTTTCACGAACACGGGAGACCCCAAGGGAGACACAGGGTTGATGCGGCTAAAATCGTGAGTTTTGTTTTGAATGTGATGAGTCTAAGATGCCTGAGACGGAACTATGAGTGGGGCCGGCCAGCTGGCATTCGGATGACAGCACAGAGGCTGGCAGGAGACGCTGGTTGGAGATGCGTGGCCTGAGGTCCTATCTGAAGCCACCAGAGGACATGAGAGTTGAGCGATAAGGATAGAAGGCCGCAGAAGAACCCTGGGAAATAGGAGGTCGAGGGAGAAGAAACTGGGAAAGAGACTGTGAGGTGAACGTCAGATAATTAAAGAAACAAGGCAGGTGCTGATGTCCGTGGAGCTAGGACAGAGCACGGTTTGGGGTGAAATAGATGGCCCACTCGCTCAGTTGTGGGCGGGTGGCGACAGAAGCCATGTTTAAAAATGAGTATGGCCGAGACGGTGCAGACAGCGCTCTGGTCTCTGACTCAAGGGGAAATCTGCTTCGGGGAGACGACCACGGGGCCCCTGTGGGGGTCGTCCCCCGCAAGCATTCACATCGTCCAGCTGCTGGTGCGTGAACTCCTAGTCTCTAAACCTTCATGATGTGATTCTTTAAAAATTTGCCAAAGGCATTCACAGAACCTTAAAAACAGAGTAAAGTTTCTTTCCAATTGAATGCTAAGTTTAAGTATCAATAATGTTGAATGATCACATTAAATAATAAAGAAAAGACAACTTACAGATCAGAATCTATTGGACAACTGTTAAAATGCATCATTTAAAATGGCTCACGACTCACTTTATCAGGAACAATTAAAAGATGTAACAGCAACATAAGTGAGTTTTAATGTTTCCATAATTTTTAAATAGTCCCTTTATTTACACAGAATAATATTTACCATTTTGGCTTTTGTTTCTTTACTCAAATGATCTATGAAATGTTCAAGAAAATAATGTTTATGATCGGAATATAATTGCATCTTCTTAATTCTGCAGGGGTTCTATGGGTTTTTACAGAATGTTTTATAAAATAAATGACAAGGTCATTGTTTGATTAGCACATGGATGGTAATGATTGGAAAAGTGGAGGTGACATGAAATAAAGAAACCCAATAAAATATGTTGGACAGTGGGATCGAGAAAGCGAGTAAGTTATAAGAGCAGAAGATCAGTAGTATCGAATTAACTCTAGAAATCAAGCGGGAGAATGAATATTTTATTTCCCTAGACTATAAACTAAAAAAATGACTTGCTTTGAACTCATCAGGAAGCTCCGCCTCCCCTCCGTGCTTGATAATAAGCCGGCCTACCCCAAATCTTGGTATTTACAAGGCTTTTATAGTAGCTGAGAGAACGGTAAATGTCCCTTAACGGAATTTCATTTGTACCAGTTTCATTCTGAGTGTGACAAATCCATTCAATACTCCAGCTTTACAAAAAACTGATTGAGGATGGACGAGTACATGGGTACAGTAACTGGACTCCCCTCTTCAGCTATGAAGAAATCACGTCTTTCATAATAAAGACTCGTTAAAACAACTGAATTTCAGTACAAAGAATGACCTCACAGGCTGGCTATTAATTTCTCATTTAATTTCTCCCCTTTCGCTCGCTCATCCCTATCATTTGGAATTTCTCTAATCCGGTCTCTTTAATTTCTTTCCTTCGATGTTCTAACTCTTTCCCACTGGACGCTGGGCTTGTCCTTTCTGCCCCGAAGAACACATTATCCTCGTGGGTTCACTTTGTCACATAAATCCTTTCAGTTAGTGTATGCCATCTGCACTTGATGCTAAAATACACAGTGGGGAGTTTTTTCCTTTTAAAAGAGTAGGGTTTCTGACTCTACTCTTCGATCATTACGAAGCCATATGGTTTTTATGTCCTTGGATAATGTAAGAGATATTGGGCAATGGAGGGCGGGCGAAGGCTGTGGAGACTCTATCGAGAAATGACAGGGGAGGGAACACCAGCCTCACCGCCTGGAACAGCCGCACCCCCATGCCCTTGGGTGCATCGGGCAGGACATCCGGCCCGCTGTTAACAAAACCGAATGCCACACACTATGCTAGTGGGACTGGAATGTTCCTCCCGCCGTTAGCGTTCTCCCCGGCAGCTTGTCCACGTGCACTCTGAGCGCGTGGGTGGAAGAGTGAGGGCACAAGCGAGCCAGCACCCCAGGCTCCCTCTCTGAACGGGCACACACAAGTCCCGTTAAAATGCTGGTATTTCTTTGTTTCATTAACGTGGTAAGGTGCTCGATTTCAAGGAGCCTCGGAAACCCAGTCGAAGCTTTTTTTTTGAGTTTTTATTTAATCTAAATTTTATTTTACTTTAGTCGTAGCTCCTGGAATTTTTAGTACAGGAAACTGCAAAATAACTTTCGAAGGTTGTGAGAGAGGAATTAGCTTTTTAAAATATGAAGTATAAAAAAAAAATCGGCTTATTTAACTTTCCTGTGTAATTCGGCCAGAGCTGCTGAAGGGCATTTGACTGAGAGTATTTTATGCTTTATTTTCTATTCTGTGAATGGAATTCTATCTTTTCTATACCATGAAATGAGATATTTATGTGACTAAATGTCAGCATATATTTATGCACTTTGTCCTGTCCATATTTATGCCCAAACGGTAACCCGACAGTTAAACAGTTTGAAAACAAGCCATAATATGATTCCGAATAAAATTACATAAATATAATATGAATTTGAGAGTCATTTTACCAGTAGGGCTATATTATAAGAAATTTTTTAATTTCTAAAGTATACAAAAGCTTAATAGACAGAGAAAAGTGTTGTTTTGAGCATGCTTTCCTCTTTATTTAAAATGTTTTTCAAAGCCGCAAAGACAGGTGGAAGGGTCAAATACCCATGTAAGTATGTGCATTTAGTGACATTTTTTTTCAAAGCACAGTAAGTAAAATATTTTAACAATGTGATTCCATGGTTTACTGGTCTCCTGTCAAAAATAGATGCCTTGTTTTTTTATAAGGTCGCTATGTAATCATTCATTAGTAATGGACCCTTAACCATTCCTCTACGTCTTCATGAGTTTTGAGAAAGCAACACCATTCGCTTGAATTTTGGGGCTTACATGGGTCCCGCAAGTGCCAGGCAGTGTTAAAACACAGCAAACTGCATTATTTCCACGACACAATCACCAGTATTTTTCATGCTTTAGTAAATAAGGGAGCTAATGGATCGAAAGCATTTTGCACGTAGAAGACGGCTATGTAACTTTAAAGAAACTGTGTTCAAGATAATTGTGACCTATTACTGCTAAATAACTTAGAAGCAATTTGAACTTCCAGCTTGGGGTCTAGAAAGGCTTCAGGGGCAGCGAGAAGCCAGCATAGACAGCTAACGGCAGTGACCGACAGGTTTAGGAAGAGCCGCTCTGCGGTGCCGCGTTTCTGAGTTGCCAAAGGAAACGCCCTTGAGAACACACACGCTGACGTGGCTCTGCAGCCGTGGTCCCCACTTCTGCCGGCGCGCGTGCAGTCTGCTGTGACCGCCTTTGGTCCTCAGTGGGAAGGGACCGCTGGTTGGTGTCAGCAGAGAACTGCTCAGCTGTCAATAGCTGCCCGCAGGCGAACGCATCTGTGAAAGCAGCTTCAGAAAACGACAGCAGGAAGCTAAGCGGAAAGAACCAGGTACCCCGGGAATTAATCGGGGGAGCACCCCCGTCCCTGCCCCAGCTACACCTGCCCACAAGCTGAGAGAGGCTTGTAAACCACGCGATGGGAGGCGGACGGGAACAATAATAGGATTTCCTGGCACTGTAAAATCTGCCAAGGAATTCTATCTGGCTTTTACAATCTCTACATCTCGGCCCCACATCAGATTTTATTAACTGCTGACCCAAACTCCAGGATCCTCCTGTTGAAAACACTCTCAACCAACGGATCTGCGAGTCTGCCAGTTCAGTAAGAGAAATTCGTTTGGTTTGATCAGACTGCAAGATTCTTTTACGCCCGGATGCTGTATACATCAGACATCTCTAAGTTCTTGCAACTGAAGGGAATTTCCTTGTCAGAAAATTAAGTTCAGAGGTCACTTCCTGACGGTCCAGCTGCTCTGTACAATGAGGTTAATATACAACATGCTTCATGTTTTTTTCTCTGCACTGGGAAAATAACAGCCCATAGTTTGCCTCGAACTGTAAGTCTGTTTGTTCTTTTGGCCATGTGAAGCTGTTTCTGGAACTTTCAGTGTGAGAACGATAAAGTCAAGGGTAGGAAATACCAATTTCTAATAAGTCACTGGCCCTAGACTATGAGTTGGGTAGTCTCACAAATAATCATCCAGTGTCATATAAAAACAAGCAAGCAAACCGGTACGACACAGCTGCTCACGGTCCAGGTTAGGTATCGCCTGGAAAAGCTGCTTCTTAATCACCAGCCGTAGTTTCTGCCTGTCTAGGAGGCTGGAATGAGGAAAACTGGCCAGAAATTTTTTCTTTTTCTTTTTTAGGCGAGGCAATCCTTGGTTGACCTCACAGATTACAAGGACCTTGTCAGCTTACAATGCCTTATTTTTCAATTTTTACGTCTTCAGCACCTGATCTTCCTAGGTGGTCTCCCATCCAAGTACTAACCAGGCCCGACCCTGCTTAGCTTCCGAGATTAGACGGGATCAAGGGCGTTCAGGGTGGCATGGCCGTAGATCGGGAATTTTTAATAAACACTTAATTATGCAAACCTCTTCCTTATATCACATACATACAGTGTAAGATCTCATTATAATATGTTAATATTCTAAGATCTCATTATGAAGCTCAGCCAAATATTTTTTTGTCATTCATATGATAACAAGACAAATCTGACATTCATTATATTATAATGGCCCCTTTTTAAATGCAAAACCAGAATTGACAGGTTTTGAGCATTGCCTTAAATTATTTTAGGATCAATGTACTTCTTTTCCGGAACCTAACAAAAAAAAAAGGAAGGATGTAAGACCCACAGAGTCTCTTTGTCAATAGATTGCGTGAGCTTCTATTTCAGGTTTTTATTAGAGAATAGGGGAAAAATACAGTCTCTTGGTGCCTCATTAAGCCAAGAGTGTCAGTTGGATGTCATCTTTGTACTTGTCTCAAATTAAATCATTAAGTCCTATGACCCATAACTGGGGTTAACGGCATCAAATGGAGACAGATGTCCCTTCCCCAGCACACACTTCCTATGAGCCATCACCTGGTCCTCTTCATAAGGCTGAGCCATGAGTGTGGGCAAACCCCTGTGCCCACCCTTCGGCTGAAGGCCGGCTCGTGGGAGGGAGTGAAGGGCAGCTCTCCCCGGTGAGGGTAAGCATGGGGCCAACATGTGAAAGTTACAACCCTGCCTTGTACAGGCACCACTGAACGAACTAATGAAGCGAACCTCTGTTTCCTGCTACCCTGAAATGTCCTTCTCAGAGAAACCCCTAGTGAGTTGGTAAGGAAGATTTCTAATTTTGCCAAATCCTAAAATAGTGAATCTGTAAATCCATTTAAAGTATTATTGTAGTATGACAGTGAACTGTCGTTTGGCTAAGTAGAGTAAGAACACTGTCATGCTGAGTGTACCCCATAGGCAGCTCCCCCATGTGTCAGGCACCGTCTTCATCAACTCGTTTCCTAAGTATTTTGCTTTTATCTCACAGAGCAGCATTCACTCACTCTATCCATGACCAAACACCAACACCATTGTCATCTTTGAGCCTTAGATGTTAAAAAGGCAAAATACTGATACTGGGGATGTTTAAAGAAATATGGTTTATGCAGAGAAAGTTATTCGAAATATTAAATTCCCTCTACTATCTACATTTATAAATAATCTATAATCCTATTTCTAGCTAATTTCATTCAGGTGTAACCGTACTCACTAATTATTACTACTCAGCACTTTTAAATTAGTGGATTCATTATTTTTTTTCTAACAATAATTATTATTCATGTGTGCATTCATAGAGAAGTTCGTTCTACTGGGATTCATCAATTTACGTAGGATGTTCTCGAGTCTTCAGGCAAGAGCTTAATTGTTTCATTTCCAACTTTAAAAGTGGAGATTCGTGTGTAGTCATAATGTAATTAGTACAATGTCTGAAGATGTCAGAAATTACCACAGTCTTTTGAAAGATGGGAAGTTACTTTTTTTGAAGAATGGGTTAAGACGTGGTAGGAAACAAAATGCTCATTTAGCTTCAAATTCTACTCAAAATCCACAAAGCCTGGAGCTTCAACATTAAATAATAATTTTATTGCTTTACCTAAATCAGTTTCTTTCACCAATAATTTTTTTTTGTGTTTTATTTTTCAATTTACTGAATCATAAAAAATAACTGCAGCTCTGTAAGCCTAAGGTGGTAATTTTAAAAACCAGTCAAACTTTAAAAAATTACTGATTTTCTTTTTTATTTGTTATTGTTCTTCGGAAAACAAAGGCAGTGAGGGGACATTAGGGATCATTTAGTCCAATTTACGTTAGAGATTAGCAAACTCGTGCCCAGAGCGATAAAGCAAGTTATCCAAAATAACACAGACGCTTGGCAGAGAAGCGTGGGCCACGGGTTCTTCCAGTCTAGATCAAGGCCTGCGGCCCGGCCAATGTCCTCATCTCTTCCCAAATCCAGTATTAAGTGATTCTTACAGTTCTTTCATCTGAAAACAAACAAACCTGGAAGGCTTTTCTCTCCAAGTAAATGCAAATTTAAAAAGGCAAATTTTTCTGTTCAGAAAAGGCCTTCATGTGTCTTTTACTCAAAAATCGCTGAGTTAGCGAATGTCATCGATAGGCAGTATTTGTGTTGGGCACCTCGCAGCTCCCTGGTCTGGCCCCTTGTCTGTACTGCCTGAAATCCGAGGAAGGTCACTCAGAACAACAAGGTGTGTCCCTCTCGAGAGCATTTGCAGTTCTGAGGATGCGATCCTCTTAAGGAATGCCTCTGCAGTGTTGGAATGTCAGATAGTCACGCCTGTAATTTCAGATGAAGAATTCTGTCTGTGGTGTCTTCCTGGACACCACACAGTCCTATGCTTATTTATTTATATCCCATCTTGTTTCCAAAAGAATTTGTGGCCCCACCACGCCCCACAGGAGGCCAGGGCTTCTGCCCAGGTTTAGGCAAGGCTTCTGCAGCACGTGGACATTCTAGGCACAGCACTAACTGTGAGGCATCTAGATATTTTTAGTCATTAAGTATGACTAAGAGAGCTACGGGACTGTCCCCAAGTCATGAGGACAGAGGAAAACATGACTAAGTTGTGAAAAAAAAGTACAGTAAAAGGAAAATAACTACGAGCCAAAAAACAGTACAGTTAAAGAAAAATAACCACAAAGAAAGCAAGTAAGAAAAGTGGCTAAGTATTCAAAGAGCCATAAAAAAAAAATGTTTGCTTAAACAAAAACCAACTCAAAGTCACATACTTAAAGCCTAATAAGCTCCTTTATACTAATAAGTACCGACATTTTGTCTCTCTCAGTAAAATGTTAATGCAATGCAAATGGTATTTCTCTATCTTAAATAAATGTGCTCCTCTTGCCTATAAATTAATAGAAATGGATCCCATTATAAGACTTTAAAATACTCCCCGTTTTTTAAACCACATTCTAAATTATATAAATATTAAAATCTAGAAAGAAAACAGAATACATTATTGAGTCAATACCTTACCATAAACATCTCAAATTAATTAACTTTCTACAATCAACTAATTTATTTTGATAGATTAAAACATAAAGGGTTCTGCATAAATCACTGTTAATTACATCAATTTCATCTGTGATGCTGTATATTTTCCACTGAGCTTAAATAGAGCTATTTATATGTGTACATATAGAGCTATTTGTACTACATAAAATATTACATATTAGGTTTTTTCTAGAACTGCCATCGTGAAGGAGAAAAAAGTAATCACCAGTCAAGAAGTAGAATAAAAACGGTATAATTCAACAGAGCACTAGGATGGTAACAGGCAATCAGTTGTCTGGAAATTATTTTACCTTCCCTTTGGCCAATGTGCTGTCACACAGAGTCACTGGCCCTAGTGTTCTCATGACCTGCTTGCAACGACGCTTCCCAAACTTTAACATGCATAACGGCTGGCACTCACATCCTCCTATCAGAGCGGACCTCTGGTGATCCCAACCAAAAATTTCTGCCAAGGTACGACAAAGAGGGGTACACCGGATGTCCAGTGCTCCCGACTTACGGTGAGGCGTGGGTTCTGGGTGCTGATGCCCATGGGTCTCTAGTCTAGCGGTCACTATGGAAGGAGAGAAGAGAGTGAAGTAAGTCATCAGGAGCCCCGGTTGTACTCCTGCCACCCCACGCGTTAGCCTCACTGCGCCCCTGAACATGAGAATGATGCCCACGGTCCCTCCCCGCAGCTGCTGGGGAGTAGCGATGGCAGCGAAATCACTCTTGGAATGGAAAATGGAGCCGCTGCTCCTAGGAGCCTGCAGGACAGGGGGCCAAGCGAGGCAAGGACAGGCGCAAGCAGCTCCGAAGGCGGTGTGGGCCCTTCCTCTTCCCTTGCCTCTGGGGGCCCTGAAATCTGTAGGGAAGACGTTTTATGAAATGTGTGCTTTGCATTTCTTTGATTTTATCTTCAATAATGTGGCCTGTTTTCAAATACCCGTCGGTGAACAAAACTATATGGAAAGTCAGTATTTGGGTGAATTTCTCTTTAGCAAGCCAAACCTTGCATCTCTAAAATATTCAACTGTTTTCTGAGGTCGCCTCAACTAATGTTACACAGATGTAAAGTCAGTAAAAGTAACGTGTCTATTCCAAATATTACACATTGCACATAGCTCTCTCTCTGAAATTTCAAGTCCAGAAGATTCAGGAGACACTAAAGAACATTCAGAACGAAAAGGCCACTCTCGGATGCCAATACAAAACGAGCACTCAGATTGTTTTGTGTTCCTGCAATGATTTCAGAGGTTCCATTTCCTTTTATCAGCTTTTGTTCTAACGTGGAGGGAAAAGTGAGCACTGGCAGAGGGAGTAATGAATCACACAGAGCTGTCCTTTATCTCTTGGCTCCGTTATCATTCATATTTCATGTAGCCCGTACTTGACTTTTAAGGTTTTTTTTTTTTTTTTTTTAAATAAAGAAGCATGCCCTTCCCCTTTACAATAACGGCCACAGGATGGATTGTGTACGAGAGTTTGCTCATTTTTGTCATGTTGATCGAGCATCCTTTAGACCTGGCTGAGCAGCAGCTGCCGTGGCTGGCACCCTCACTCCTCTGTCCGACATCTAGGACAAAGGGGTCCCTGTCAGACGTGCGTTCACCTTCTGGCAAAATATCTGCTAAAGCCAAAGTAGATTACTCAGTGGACATTTTCTTCTTCTTTTTTGGAGTGAAACCACCCACTGGTGGGAGGACTTAGGTCACCCTTAGCCAGAGAGCGGTCCAAAGAATGGATAGTGAGTCTTCACAGCCTTTTCTTAACACTTGATTATAATTTCTGAGTCTTCTGCTTTTTTTTTTTTTGTTTGTCCTTGTGCTTTCTTTAGTAAAGTGTTAAGATATTTTCAAGAATGCATAGGTTTCGTCACTTCCAGGTTCAGGCCAGCCCGTGTGACACGGCAGGTAATACGTTTACATTTGGCAATGAAGATATTTGTTTACATAACAGGGGGTAGTTTAACTACGAAATTTCCATTCTGAAATATGATTCTGTAACGTGTAAACTGGTTTTGGCCGGCACGCTGGGCTATTTTTTTCAAAGCTCTTTATCTTTTGGTTCTATGACTGGGATACAGTTAGCAAGAATCAAGGAGAGAAAACCGTTGTCTCTCTGTATAAATATAACGTGGTTCTGATTTGCACTTCAGAGAACTCGGAATTTAAAAGATTCACATTTACATTGAAATGTTAACCCACTGATGTCTCAAATTCCATCAGCTCTAGGTAATGTTATCTGCCACTCAGAAATCAAAACAGCATTTATTTAACCCACATTCTTTAACCCAGTATTCTCTGCCTTCATTTCTTAAGTACTGGGTGCCTGTTTCCCACTGTGTTCTATGGCAAAGACTCTGCTCTGTCTCATGGGATCTTGCCCAGCTGCCAAGGCCTTGCTCGGGTCTCACCTCCTCCTTGAAGGCCTCCAGAATCCCTCCAGGTCATAGTCACATTTGGCATTTAATTGTTGTAATCACGCATCTAGAAAGTCATAATTGTTCAAAGATAACATGCTTGTTGTTTCGCATTTCCTTTTGCATATTGTCACCCACTGTTACCACAGGGTCCCGGAGTTCAGTCACTGTGGCTTATGAACTATATTTTTTTCACAAAGCTGACTACAGAACGGTATTGATTAGTGAATACTCAACATTTCTGTTGATTAGTTTTAATATTTTTAGAGCTCTCCTTGCTGCTGGTGGGCATATAAAACGATTCATCTGCCTTGGAAAACAGTTAGCAGTTTCTTAGAAGTTCAGCGTGGATCCACCTAGGCATTTACCCAAGAGAAATGAAAGCATATGTCCATTCAAAGACGCCTAGAATTTAAGTTAAAAGAAAATAAACCAAGCTCAATCTATAGAAGCTAATGTGTTGGAGTGATCGAAGCTTTGTGACAGAGACCAGACCCTTGAAGGGTCATTTCAAATTCTGTAACAGAACAAATTGAGGTCCTCTTCATGTGGCTAGGTTATTTTCTAAAATGTGGTGGAAATCAAGGGCCATTAGAAATTATGATGTAAAGAAAAGAAGTGATCCCAAAACTGAGGGGGAAAAAAAACCCTAATAGACACTACCCAGCACTGGGAGATAAACTTGAGAAAGATATATGCTAATAAACACGCCAACAAATAAAATAATTCTAAGACAAATATATTAAACACATAGTGTTATTTCACTCAGCAGTCCTAAAATGTTCAAGGTTAGTTTTCAGATACCTTTCATGGGGTGAATGTGCTATGGTGGAGAAAGAACTAGATGACAAAATGAGGTCTGGGCTTTAGGTCCAGGTGTGTGACTTTGGGCGAATCACTCGGCCTCCCTGGCACTCGGCTGGATGTTAGGCTTATGAGCCCTAGACTGTCTTCTAGCTCTAAAACACCGATTTTCCGATGAACTAGTGCTCTCATTTGTAAAACCTATCATTCTGAATATCGGGATTCTAGGGAATGATATGTTCTTGTCACTGATGTTGTTGCTACACCATGATAACATCATTGCTCCCACCAAATTAAGTAAAATTGGAGTCGTCGCTGATGTATGGGGTGGCCATTTAAAGACAAGCTTTTTAAAGACCGCGTTAAGTACATAATGTTTTCTACAATGGTTCCGCATGGTTCTCAGAAAGGAACAAGCTCTAATTTGGCATATTCTTTAAGATTTTGGATAAGGTGTGTTAATTCAAGTTAACGAGGGGTATTATGCAACAAATGGAACAAGTCCCTTCACTTGCTTTCCATCGTGGACGGACTATATTAAGCTGTGTAATTCACACCCTAATTAACAGCTACAGAATAAACTGTTCTAGAAATATGAAATCTTTGTCTAATAATCTCCCCATATGTTTCTGGCAAATAAATAATCGAGGCTTAGGAGAAATGCTATCTCTGCTCTCATTTCAAAAGAACAAAGCCCTAGTATCCCTTTTGACTTTAGAAAGTTTTTTTTCAAGTCACAGATCAAGTCACTTGCATTTGAAGGAAGCTGATATTTACATTCCCTTTTCATCTTATCGTGCTTACAAAGCAATTCCAATGGTTCCCTCGCGTCTGCGACTTAGATGTAGACATACCCTGTGATTCTAATGTTCTCGAGTTTTGAAAATTCTCCAAAGGACTGTCAACCAACCATTCGGCTAATCAGCTGATGATGTCAGTCCAAGTCACTGGGAAGAGAAGTAACAATAAGACTTGGCTGTTGAATCGCTAGTAGGACATGCTGGGAGACACCCCCCAACCATGTTCTCAGTCATTTCTTTAAAAACTTCTCCTAAGCCATGGGAAGTTTAGGCGAACAATCTTAAGCATGGTTCCTTTTTCGTTAACAGGACCTACGCCAGGATGCGTGACACAGAGACTCAGGTAAACAGAGGTAAAGGTTTGAGGCAGGTAAACTTCCTATCCTTACGTCATAACTTTACTTACCCCGCCCGAGCACACCCAGTCTGCTTCAGCCTTAGCCATGGTACCCCAAACTACCCTCCCTGGCTGAAAAACAGTAAAACAAAACCAGGCTCAGACACTAACTTATATGAGTTGGTATAAAAAGAAAACAGAAATATGCATTAAACACGGGAAGTTATATTGAAGAGATTTTCTTCACCGGAAAAGAATATCTGCTTGAATAACATCGCAGAGCCCGACAAGAATCGTAAGCATCCGCTTTATCTTTATAGGAGGGACCAACCTTCATTTTTTTCCTCAATTACTTCCATGAGCGTTGTTTGTCAGCATTCAGTATTTCCCATTTGGCAGTAATAATCTTTCTGAGTTTGACAAGATTTAAGTAATTTCAAATTGTTTTCAAGGCTCACTTTCAATTCCTATTTTAAATTGCAGTATATGAAGCATGTAAAACACTTGTTTCAATGAGAACATGATGCTTGAACTTAGTATTTACACAATATGAAATAAATCATGTCACAGTTAGTAAGGGCTTAATTCTATTAATGTCAGAAAAGATTAACGTAGGTTCTCTCTTCCAAGCAGACTTACCCGATACTCTCTGAATTATTCCTGACAGTGTTAAAATTAGACTAAGCCTACAAATAAAATAGGCCAGCAAATAAATTGAAGTAATAAATTAAGACGTTCTGTGAGGAGGGGGCGTCGTGGTGGGAGCCGCAGATCTGACTGAAAACCCTCAGCGGCAGGCGGCTGAGGATGCCAGCTGCCTCTGGACTGAGCTCGTTGCCTTTGTGCGTTGTTTGTTAGATGCAGTTTTCATACGCGGGATGTAAAGAAGTTAATGATAATTAAGAGAGGCTACGTACCACAGCAAGTGCGCATGGAGTAATAATTCAACAGAAGGGGTTTTGCTCGGCAGGTTGCTTGGCTTGATCGGGGGCGGCTAACATACGTATCTAGACCTCTTGAGTTTGTGCAGCCAGAGAAAATGTGCACGAGGGGTTCGGCCTGAATGATCCCTTTTATTTCTGCGTTTTCTTGCTCTCATTTGTTTCCTGGTACAAATTAGCACCCACGGGGACGTGTCTTATAAAAAGCGGGGAAAATAAGATGTCTTTGATTTAAACTTTCACTGAATTTTTTCTATGTAGCCATGGAAAAGTATCACTTTCATGCAAAAAGTGATTATTTGATAATCTGGTTAGCATTCCAACCGGTAGTAAATGATATTATTCCTGCATTTCATGAAAAGAAACAGAGATCAAGGCGTGGAGACCGGAAGAGAAAGAGGAGAGCGAAACGATCTGAAATAACGCAGAACCGTCTACGAACAGTACATGAACTTGCACCACCACGTTCGCGATGGCAAAATACTTGACCAAGGATAGTATAGATATATACACATTATTTATTAAAAGTTTTTATTATTAAGGATCGATTCTACTTACAAGCTTAGTGTGTATACGGTGCTTACTGAAAATCTCTGGAGTATTTTGGGTAAAATTTATGATGATACAAAAACAAAACTTAGTCAATCAAAGAAGAAAATTTTGCTCTGATAATGAAATAGGAATAAGTCATGTCTTTTTCCCCCCCAGCGAACAAGGTTTGGAGACCACGGGTTAATACATGGCTTCAAACGTTCGACTGATGGGAATAATAACTGAAATAAAGAATACGCTTGAACCTCTCCTCGCTCCCAAGAACATCTCAGTGTAAATGAGCCAAATACGTGATCAGATAACGCCTATAAAAGAATCCGCAGCTGATTAGCAGGTGAATATAAAGTTTTAAATTACTTGTTTCTAAGACAATAGCTGGGATTGCTGTGGTTCACACGTAGAGTGAGATATTGAAATTAGAAATGATAGATTTGTTGCCAGCACAAACAAGTTAAACAGCTTTTTCAAAATCTGTGACAGTCACTTAATAACATCATATAAAAAATCTTTTAAATGACTATTATTTTGAAATATTTTGTTAGCAAAGAAATCCTGAACTGTCTGGGTGATGATGACTCTGATTAGTCTAGAAGAAAATAGACATACTAAACTGGTTTTATTTTTAATTATAGAAAATACTCTTATTTCTCTTGGTAATGATAAAGAAAAATTAAAATGATCCAGCCTTAAAATATTGTCTGAAATTCAAACACTAGGACCAAATACACAGACTAAAGTAAGAAATCATGAAAGTGGTTCATTGTCTTTTATTGGGGGATTATACATTCTCCATCAATCCTCAAGATATCGACCTGTAATACTTCACAGCTACAAAATGGAGAACTGGTCATAAAAGAGAATGAAACGCAGAGCTAGTGTTTCCACGGGAACGTTCGCGTAGCTTGATGAACAACACGAGCCAGTTCCTTCTGGAAGACGTCCCCTGACCTGACTGCCTCAGTAAACATAAAACACCGACTTCTGCATCTGACAAACCCGACTGTCAATGGATTAAGCACACAGAAGACTGCCAGTCATTCCCTTGCTAACGTGACACAAAGTATAAAATATGAAAACTCTTTCACTCTTGATGGGAAAGGATCAATTTTACTTTTAACTGCTCAATCCCCTCACTGGGGTTCAATAACAATTTACCCTTTAAATGCTACTTGATTTAGCCTTAATTTATTTTCTGGAAAATAACTCCAGGCAAAATTGGATGCAGTAAAAACCCATTTTCCCTTCTTAACCTTCATCTTCTCAAAGATGCTATAGCACAAATCACTGTAGAGTTTCAAACTTTACTTCTAGTGTAATTTATTTAAATTAGAAGACTACTAGAAAATCAAACAAAAATTTTGCATTATCTGTTTTCGAAACCGTGTCAGGCTTCTGGGTAAGGTAGAAAAGTAAAGTACTCATGTTAAAAAAGTACAAAATGAATCAGTTTATGTATATATAAAGATGCTGGGAAACATCCAAAAGCAGAGAGGAACTGGGGGAGTTGAGACCCGACAAATGAAACTGCTAGAAGGAGGAGCTGAGCGCTGTGACTTCCAGGCCGAGCTGCTTGACCTGCAGAGCTGATACTGCAGAAACGGAGGGGACAGAACCACAGCCTCATGAGTTAAAGGCGCCAGGCGTCAGCGCCCAGGGCGGGAGGGAAGCGGGGAGAGGTAGAGGGAAGATCGAGGGCAGCATGAGAGCCATGGGAAGAAAAGAATCTATTCAAACTCCCCATCTCGCACCGGACTGGACTTTTGCTCAGAGCAGTGGCCGTGTCTGGTTTTGACACCAACATGTAGCTTATCACTTGATGTAAAGTCAGTGCTTGGAAAAAGGTGCTTGAATAAATAAGTCATTTTCTCTATTTGAGATCAAGGTTGCTCTCTCTGAAGAAATGAAAGTTAGGACACGTGTTTTAATATGAATTGAAGAAGCAGATAGGCTTGGGAAGGTTGTGACTCATTCAGACGGCACATTGGCGAGATTCGATGCAGTCTGATGGCGTTATAAAAACATTGAGCTTTACTTCTTCTTTTGTTGGTCATGCCCCCATTCTTTTTGTCTCCTTTCTTTCGAATGGTTTTGGGCATTTTTAAATTTAATCATGATACACAGATTTGTCCTTGCCTCGGGTGACTCAGATAGCCATATTCGTCAGGGATCTCCAGAGAATTAGAACCAATAGGATGTGTATATTTGTGGAAAGAGATTTATTTATGTTAAGGAATTTGTGGCTCACGTGATTGTGGAGGCTTGTTCAGCCTCGAATCTGGTGGGGGAGGCCAGCCAGCCGGAGACCAGGAGGAGCTGGTGTTGCAGAAGAAGTCAGAGGCCGTCTGTGGGAGAATCTCGCTTGCTTGGGGAAGTGGGGGTGGTCAGCTTTCCCCTCTTTTTTCTAACTGATTGGGCGACGCCCACCCACATTATTATATTACACTGCTTTACTCAAAGTGCATCAATTTAAATGTAAATCTCTTCGAAAAACACTGTATTACATAGATACATCCTGAGTAATGTTTGACCACCGAGGCCCAGCCACGTTGACACATAAAATTAACCACTACAATAGCTAATGAGAAATGTAGGTTAAAATGCCCAAGTATGCTGTCATTCTGTGGGGTCTATAACAAAAGTATCACATTCCAACTCCGATGCAGTGCAGACTAATGATGTCAGTGACCTCCGTTTACCTATTTCTAAGAATACTTCCTTCCCGGGACAGGGTGGCAAGTGGGGTGTGGCACGCTCGGAATAGAAATCATCTCTATATTACCTACCATGCACAGTCACAGAAATAGAAATTTTCTAGTTAAATTTTCATTATAATCATGAAAATATTTTTACACTTTTGAAAGAAATTTCAGACCTACAGACCAGTTGTAAAAACTGCACGCTGAACAAGCGTGTACCTTTCGTTCCGATTCCCCTCCCTCCGAATGTGCGTGTGGAGTTCTCATCGCCTCCTCTTCCTTCACAGTACCATTCTCAATATCGTTATTGCCCGATCGTTAAAGAGCAAGTTGCAGACACTCTGGTCCTCCCACCCTAACGACTTCCTCATCCATCTCCTGAGAACAAAGCCGTCACCTCACACATCCACGGCACGACGATCAAACTCAGGAAGCGTCGCGGGATGCAACACCAGTGTGGATCATAGAGCCCATATTCCCATTTCGCTGATTGTTCTAAGAAAGTTCTTTTTCAGCATTTTTTTCAAGTCAATTTGCAATCTGCTATCAATCGCTTTGTTTAGCTGCCATGTCTATTTTTTTCTGGAACAGCCCATCAGTCTTTGTCTTTTATAACATTTACGTTTTTTTATTTGAAGAATATTTTCAAACTGTCCTAGGATTTGCGGATTTTTGATTGTTCATTTTGACTAGACCCGGGTGTCTGTTTGTTTGTTGCCAGCGAGGTCCTAGGCTTGCCCAGTCTTAGCTCTGCATGCTGGGTGACACAACGTCTGTCTCGTTTGTGGAATGTCAGCTCCAGTCACTGGGCTATGGTGGCTTCTGCCAGCTTTCTCCCCTGTAAAGTTATCTTTTCCCTTTGTCGTGAAAAGGCAGTCTCTGGGAGGTATCTCGAAGCTGATCAAATATCCTGTTCCCAACAAACTTTTGCCAGATGGTTTCAGCAATCATTAATCACTCTTGTCTAGATTAAGCATTACGGTTATGGCTGCTAAACGGCGACTTTACTCCCGCCATCGCTTCCTACTGCCATTATGAGCTGGTACTCTGCCCTAAGTGGAGCCTTCCTTCCCTCCCCTCCACTGTTTGACATTAATTTAATCATGTACATTGCCATCAGCATTATTAATCTTAAACTATGGCTAAAAAAGGACAGTAGATACACATCTGGCGTGCGGTATATGATGTGGGCCATGGATAGAACACAGCCTAAATTCAGTCCTGATTTTACTGATAATGCGTAGGGGATGTGAGACAAATCACTTCAGAGCTCAAAGTTTTAATATTTGTATCTATCCAATGAGTATTTTGGCTATTTAATATCAACATTTTCTTTTAGTTTTAATAGTCTGTAACATCTACCAAATTTTCAGTGTTCGTGTGGCCTAAAAGATACGCAAGACGGGACCTTTCCCCTTCTCAGTCTTAATAACTGCTGGTCTGATGAGCTGCGATGGGCCAAGAGCTGGCAAAGCAACCCTGGCCCCATCACGTTCTTCTGGATCGCGTTAAACTTTTAGATTCGTTTACTTTCCCCTTCTCTCATCTATTTCAAGCTGATTTTCATCAGTGTTTCTCCTCTGGAAACTGTATTTGGAGAAGACCGAGCACCAGTGTGGGAGGAATTATGCAGCTCAGAAACATTCCATGAAATGATCATGGTATTTCAGTTTGCTTCAGGATTAATTATAGTCCTGCGATTCCCACATCAAGGCAGCCTGTGGGTTAGGAGGCTGGGCCGAGAGAACTGTCATCCCAGTAATGACGTTCAAGGGGAGTGATTTACTAAAACAAAATCTGTACCGATTTCAACCTACACGTAAAAAAAAAAAAAAAAAAAAAAAAAAGAAAAAGCAAAGCAAAGCAATATAACCATTAAAAAAAAAAAAAAAAAAAAAGGCCCTAGATGTGTTCCTAGCAAATTCTGCCTTATAAATTCTACAGTATGAGAAAAACGTGGTGGAAAGCTGAAAGCCGACAAAATGTATAACCTCAGGAACCATTTAGGAATAATAATTTTAACATCATTCCCAGTACTGAAAAATCTAGAGAACAGAATGAAAAATCAGCTTGGGGATAATACAGGGAATGTAAAAGAGTTAAGCATATATTACAGGTTTAGAGTTTCAGTTCCATGAACATCAATATATTTGGTTGTTCCTCTTGACATTGCTCAGAGAATAAATCACACGTATCTAAAACAATTTATTATTTCCATGCCTGTAATTTTTAAACTATAAATTTTAAATTTAAAAGTATTAAAGAAGGTTTATCATTCCACCGTGATTTTCTTGGAAATGAAATATTCAAAAAAGTACGTGATAAATGGTCACTCTGTCATCTGCGTTTGCTATGTATATACGTATATACGCCTAAATATATTGCTATAAATATATGAGTGTAATAGATCATTTTTATTGAGTAATTTCTTGGAAAGAGGTGCTAAGCACTTCACATGAATTATGACTTCCTACAAATTATGTCGTTTAGTCTTCTTAATCTGAAGTATCTACTACCATCGTCCCATTTTGCAGTGAAGGAAGTCAAGTCGAGAAGTGACTAAGTTGTACACAGCCAGATGATTAACCGACGGCAGACTCCACTGGGGAAGCAAATCACATGTGGCCAAATGCCGTGTCTTGTTCTTAAAATTTAATCAAATGACTAAATACAGATGCATTTCTATATTCTTCTTTCAAGGTGTGTGTAT